>NC_047085.1:61516527-61817866 GCF_902459505.1 Geotrypetes seraphini
CAATTTGATATACATAATTGGCAAGGGCATATCAATACGTATACCACGTGCCCGGAGACACAAGTTGTCAATCTCTTCAATACAATATTTCTACAATAGAGGATCTCGATGACATTGCCCTCCACCATGACATCACACATCGGTTGCATTTATAATGTCCAGTCAGCCCATTGTAATGATCAGTCCAAACATCCAATTTGCATAATTTGTTATTCAAATTCCGATCCCTGCTATAAACTACCATACAAGATATATCTTTAATTTTGTGATGGGTTTGTAATATTGGCCAATATTTTCTAATGCACTGGCTCATAGCAGGAGACATTTGGGAAAAACAGAGAGCACAAACCAACAGCTTCTTTCGCTCATGCTGACTCCTATATAGGACTCATCCCCCACAGCTCCACTATCAATCACTGTCCCCAGCACCCTGCCTTTTCCAGTATTTCAGAGCAGCATTGTCTTTCCTAACCAGTGACCCCTTTCCATTCCCTTCACACCTTCCATGCTTCATGTATTCCTCTTCCAGTATGTCTATTTTGTACTTTATCTAGGGTTACAAGATGTTCAGGAAAACCCGGACATGTCCACTTTGTAGAGGACTGTCTAAGTGACTGGATGTTTTTTTTCTGGGTTTTTTGTTTTTTTTAATGGGGGGAGTCTGGGTTTAATCAGCTCTCCCGACTCTCCCATCTGCTTCCTTCCCAGCTGCTGCATTGAATCTTCAGCCTGCCGGCGGCTGCGGCAATGAGGTGAACATGCTGCCGTCTGTCTGTTCCAGAAGCTGCCTCTCTGCAAGTCCAGCCAACACAAGAATAGGAAGTCAATGCAGAGAAGTGGCTTCCAGGACAAGTTGATGGCAGCAGGCTCATCTCATTGCCATTGCCGCTGGCTGCCCAAAAATTCAATGCAGCAGCTGAGGAGGAGGTAGGTAGGGGAGTTGGATGCTGAAGAGAGAAGTAATCCGGATCCTAAGAGGGAGTGGGAAAGGGTTGGAAGGAGAGATTGACACACACACAGACAGAAGCACCGGGGGGAGGGGTGGTGAAGGAGAGAGAGAGAAGAACCCATGGCAATGGGGTAGGGAGAGATGCTACCATGGGGGAGCTTTTGGGGAATAGAGGTTAAAGAGGGAGAGAGAGGCAGATGCTGGGATGGGGAAGATAGAGAAAGATGGTGGATCCAGGGAGGAGAAGAAAGATGCAGCAACATGGGGAGGGGGCAGGGTAGAGAAGAGAGAGTGGCCCTAGGGTGGGGGGTACAGGAGAAAGTGTAAAGAGGGAAGAAAAGTTGGATGGAGGCGGAATATGAGGACAGAGATAGAAGAATGCCCTTGGAGGCAAGGGAAGAAAGGTGAGATAGGGATAGAGCTGGGACTGATAGGGTGATGAGATGCAGTGGAAGATAGATGAGAACCAAAAAGATATAGAAGATGAGAAGGGGGACCAAGAAAATGGGTGAAAAGTGGGTGGTGGGGGAAGGGGCAGGACATGGAGGGGTGGGGCCAGGAGTGGGTCATGTGTCCTCATTTTTTGTCTTCCCAAATATGGGACCCCAAACTTTAACTGCTATAGTTATTACTTTGGCAACATAGATCAAATTGTCATGCCAATAAAGTTATCTGAAACAGTTCCTTTTGCCAGTGTCATTGTCCTACACTTGCCTTCCTCTGGCAGCTGCTAGGCTATAGCAACTCTGTGCTCTCCTTTATTCTTTTGGAAAGGACGAAGGGGGCGATGGGAACAATAACTAGGATACTGAAACACTTCCTTCCTACTTTTTTTTTCTTGTAGCTCTGCAGCATGGAGATCTCCAGACACACAGGGCAAAATATTGTGGGTGCTCAGGCACCCACAGAGCTGGTGCCTATGACATAGCTGGTGACTAGGTTAGCTGCTGAATGGGATAGCAGTCTATATATATAATTAGCTCTTGTGAAAGATTTGCAGTTATTTAGTTTCAATGCAGTTCCATTAACAATCACTGGATGGCATCAGAAGGTTAAGGTTTTATTTTCTCTCAATTATATAGTACACGAAAGACAGATTGTGTTTCAGAAACACAGACATTTTATTTAGACAATTATAATTTAGCTTTCCATTAACAAACTGGTAGTAATAATCACATCACTTAGCTCCCATTGTTCTCTGACTCTATTTTTCTCTTAGAATCTTTGCAAGTAAAATGTATGTATCAGAGTGTTGTTTGAACTACTTTAGACTGGATATCAATATACAGTACTTCCATTTTCTGCAGGATATACATGGCCAAGCTCAGCATAGAGATATCCTCTTTCCGTAATTGGTTTTTTAAAATTATTTATAAGCTTTTCACATTTAAATACAAGCAAAAAAATTATACTTGAACATAGAATCTAATGTAAAAACAAAGAAATATTTGGTGAAAACCTCCACCTAGAAAACTGATCACTTATTTAGTCCATAATTTGGGAAGCCACAGAAAGAAAACTAATCAATAGAAACATTATAGTCAAAAGAAACGGCTTAAGAGGTGTTAAACCAGCAGCCAATTTGCGATAATCTGTGGGTGGACTTACTGATTCTGTCATTAATTCAACCTCTTCTTTAGCCACAATAAAGTCCAGCAATTGATTTAGTTAAAATTTTCCCACTGTACAATATACAACATTTAGATGGAAATTTCAAAATAAAAGTAGCTCTCAAAGCCAGAACTCTAGGTCTATAAACCAAGAAATCTTTCCTTCTTTGTGAAGCTTGAGATATATCTGGAAATACACAAATTGATGAACCAAGAAATTGCTCATTTATATGTCTGAAATAGACTGAAGAACCAAATCTCAAACGTATTCCAAGGCGAATGTTACGATAAGAGTTGTCCTATCCACCACTACTTCCAGAGAGTTTTCCCCAAAATTAGTTAGGTTCATCTCTCCATGCATAATTCTTATGTTGTCAGTAGCAGTAGAGCTTCCTGGCTTATTTCTAATGGTAAAATATTGAGCTCTTAATATCGGTGGTAAACTCTCAGACAGTATCAATAAAATCTCATGTAAATATCTTTGTACCATCTCAATTGCTGACAAAATAGGAGATCTAGGAAAGTTCAACAATCTCAAGTTATTTTTCCTTTGGTCATTTTCCATGTGCTCCAACATTTTTTGGAAAAAGACCTCTCTTTAACAATATCCACTTCCAATTCTTTAAATTGCTTATGTAGTTCTCAGTGTTTTTTTTTTAATACTCTTACCGTGTTCCCTTAAGGTCTCACTTTGGATATTCACCAAGGCATTGATATTACGACAATCAGTCTTTAATGCAGAAACTGTTTTATTAAGATTGGAGTCCATAACTTCAACAGCCTTCCACAGAGCCTCCATATTAATTATTGCAGGCTTAACCATTTCTCCATATTATTAGGTCTCATTCCCAAATGTATTTCTTTTCTTAGGTTCCATATAGGGTGCTGTTGTCAGGGCCATCACTGAGTGACTCTCTTCCAGAAGTTCCTCTGCTGCTGCTCCTGGGCTAGAAACTGAAGCTGTTCCCACTGGACTCACGTTTCTGGGCTGGAGCGGTGCCTGTCTGAGTTCCAGGCTCAGTGAAGCTTGATCTCCGCTAAGATCCGCCATAAGATCCGGTGTATCTTCTGTAGCCACTGCACCAGTTTGCATAACTGCTCCCAGTATGGTGGTTTGAACAAGGCACCGAGGAGCCGCAGACACTGGAGGACCAGTCTGAGGAATACCCTTTCGCTTCTCCATTGAAAAGTTGAAAAACCACAAGGAAAAAGAAGGCAAAAGCACCATTTTGCACCCAACCGGGAGAAAACAATGCCTATGTGTCCGACTCCTATGCCATCTTGGCTTCCCCCCTGTCCAAAGATGTCCTTTTTCTTCTGTCTACTGGTGACAGCATGCTGTGGAATCTGTTCCTGGAGGATGTGGTTAAGGCCAAACAAGTTTCTGGAGGAAAAGTCCACAAACAATTATTAATAAGGAAGACTTGGGCAAACCATCATTAATCCATGGAAATTACATGAAAAATGTGATTGCTTTTTGGGTAATTATGACTCAGATTGGTTACTATTAAAAAAAAAAAAAGGATGCTGGGCTCAATGAACAATTGTTTGACTCGATATGGTTTTCTTATGTTTTTCTCTGGCAGCTCCTGGAGATGATTCTGTTATGATTCCAATTTTCTTTTTTGGCAAAAACTTTGGGCTTCTTTTACAAAGGTGCGCTAGCGTTTTTAGCGCACGCACCGGAATAGTGCACGCAACCCAAAAACCTACCACCTGCTCAAGAGGAGGCGGTAGCGGCTAGCATGTGCGGCATTTTAGCGTGTGCTATTCCACGCGTTAAAGCCCTAACACAACTTTGTAAAAGAAGCCCTTTGTGTTACATAGGCCCCCTTTAATCAAGTCACGGTAGAGCGTTTTAGCGCTGGCTGGTGAGGTAAATGCTCTGACACTCATTCAATTCCTATTAGCATTGGAGCATTTACCTCACCAGCCAGCGCTAAAATGCTCTACTGCGGCTTGATTAAAGGGGGCCTTAGTATTTTGTTGTTATTGGAAAACCTTTTTATTTGATACATTCTTTTCCTGAAATACATTTATGATATTTGTAATAATTTTTGAACTGTATTAACCAAAATATCTGTACTGTAGTTCCCATTACTTTGTTCCAGCTTTTTTTTGTAATCTGCTTTGAGCCCATGTGTGGGGGTGGGTCTATGGATCTGGATTTTACGTATAAAAAATCTGGTAAACCTAGCTAGGGTCATTGTTGACAGATGCAATCAGGAGTTTTACTATGCACTGTACCCCCTACTGGTCTTGTACATTGTAAAAAGTAGTACTTTAGAGTTGAGGTGGCAGCCTAGTGGCTAAACCAGTTGGCCTGATATACAAGGGGGTGACAAATTCAAAACCCCTCCTCCCCCCTCCCCATCACTTTGAGCTGTTCAAAAGTGGCATACAAAATAGGGATTTTGTGGTGCTAGGATCATGGTTGCCAGATGCAATCAAGAGTTTTATTGTGCACATTCTTTTTACTTTTCTCCCTAGGGAAGGAGGCTTGCTCATTAAATTTGTCAGTGAGCCTCTGCTGGGCCCTTTTAGATCTATTGTAACTTCTCCTATAGCCAGGGTCAATAAAATATCATCTCTTCCTGGCCACCATAAACCTTGCAAGCAGCAGTATGTTTTCTTCTGAGAAGTTGGACTGCCTCCATCCTGTTGGCATTTTTCTCACTGTCCTTGCGCCGATGACATCATGACGCATTACATGTTATTGCTGGGCCCAAACTTGTGGCGGATTTCTCCGGATTCTATATAGGATGTGAAAGGAACTGCTTTAAAAAAAATCTATGCACAATCATATCTGTGCTGAGCGCTATTCAATAAACAGTGCATAAACTCATATTTATGTATATTCTCTCATTGGCGTGCATCACTATTGGCGCTATTTAGAATGACATTGTTTTCAGCATCTTTTTTTGAACACCATTTGCTGAATCTGGCTGTAAGTACGCATTTATATATAGTGCACACTGAGTAAGAATGGTATACTCTATTATCGGTGAATGATGTTTTGTCACATATGACGACCCATCCATATTAAATTCTTCTGTTCAGCATTCACAGAAGAAAAACTTGGAGACGAGCCACAGATAACAAAGAAAAGTACATTTCAATATGAAGCAGAAATGGGACCATTCACAGAAGAGGACTGTACAAATCCCCAGGACAGGATGGAATACATCTCGAGATATTAAGGGAGCTCAGAGAAGTTCTGGTGGATCCCTGGAATTGGGAGAGATTCCATGTGACTGGAGGAAAACAAATGTGGTCCCTCTTCACAAAAGTGCTAGAAAAGAAGAGGGGGGGGGGGGGAAACCACAGGCCAGTAAACCTCACCTTGGTGGGAGAGAGGTACTAGAGACTCTACTGAAAGTAAGGATAGTACATTTTTTACAGTCCATGAGTTGCAAGAGTCAAAGCAACATGGATTTACCAGAGGCTGATCATGCCAAATTAATTGTATTGTGTGTTTATTTGTTATTCGCCTTATACAAAGTGAAGTACAAATCAACAAACATAATAAATGTCATTACAGACATAAAACCATACAAAAATACTATTAAAAAAAACATAAGAATATAAAAGATGAATCTGATGGATTTCTTTGACTAAACAGATAAATCATTTTCATGTCCCATTAAAAAATTATCACTAGTCTTGAGCCACATGATTGCTTTTCTTACTATATACTGGGGCTATAGACCATGGAAGACAATAGGTATGAAACTGGTAGGCAAGACGAGAAAGAGTATGATATAGTGTATTAGTAACATAGTAGATGACGGCAGAAAAGACCCGAATGGTCCATCCAGTCTGCCCAACCTGATTCAATTTAAATTTTTAAATTTTTTCTTTTTAGCTATTTCTGGTCAAAAATCCAAAGCTCTACCCAGTACTGTGCTTGGGTTCCTCCCCTTCAGCACTCTATCATAAAAAATCTCCTTATTCACGTAAATTAGAAGTGCTAATATTAAGTGTAGTAGTTCAACGTAGATTTTAGATGTATCTACTACAAACAGGTAAGCAGATCAGCAGGCAAGTAGATTAAAAAAACTTTTCTCATTGAGTCCTGCCTGAATGGATCCTCACTCGCTGTCCCCACAGTTTCATTGAAACTAAATATTTTTTGTAGCCGACGGTGGCCATCGTTTCATGATCAAATCGCTGCTTCAGGGCTCTGAAAAACATTAGCACTGTTCCTGGGAGAGTGTGGCGCAGTGGTTAAAGCTACAGCCTCTACACCCTGGGGTAGTGGGTTTAAATCCACGCTGCTCCTTGTGACCCTGGGCAAGTCACTTAATCCCCCCATTGCCCCAGGTACATTAGATAGATCAGTGGTTCTCAACCCTGTCCTGGAGGACCACCAGGCCAATCGGGTTTTCAGGCTAGCCCTAATGAATATGCATGGAGCAGATTTGCATGCCTGTCACTTCCATTATATGTAAATCTCTCTCATGCATATTCATTAGGGCTAGCCTGAAAACCCGATTGGCCTGGTGGTCCTCCAGGACAGGGTTGGGAACCACTGAGATAGATTGTGAGCCCACCGGGACAGACAGGGAAATATGCTCAAGTGCCTGAATAAGCTCATGTAAACTGTTCTGAGCTCTTCTGTGAGAACGGTAAAGAAAACTGAATGAATGAAACAGCGATTTGATCGTGAAACGATGGCCACGGCTGCAATAATATTTAGATGCACTGAAACTGCGGGAACAACGAGGTTGCCTGCCTTGGGGTGTTTTGATTTGTTTTTTTTAATGTGCATCCTGATTGGCAGTAGGACGCCTTCCGCCGCCTATAATCAGGATGCCATTTATAGAATTTTCTCTTCTGTGTCCCGTATATGACAATTTGGTTTCAAAATACTGCGGCTAAACTAATCTTCACAAACGGCAAATTCGACCATGTCTCCCCGCTTCTGTCTAAGCTTCACTGGCTCCCAGTCACCCTCAGGGTTCGCTACAAGTGCACCTGTCTCACCTTCAAATCTCTTCACGGCATCCTTCCTCCCCTCTTTCCACTATCCTGGCTCTCGAGTACTCACTCCACCAGATCCACTCAGAAATTTAAACTATCCTTCCCATCTCTAAATGGCATTTCCCATACTGGAAAACTTGGAACATCCCTCCTCTTCAGGATCACCGAGCTGTGGAACAGCTTCTCTGCCCATCTTCGGAGTTCGACCTCCCTCCAACACTTCAGAAAACATCTGAAAACCTGGCTTTTCTCCAAAATGTAACCCCCCCCCACCTCCTTTATTCAAAGCCCCCTCTTTCCTTCCTGTTTAGCAGCCCTTCCTTCCATTGGAGTTCCTTTCTCTGTTTTAATTCCTGTAAACCGTGTCGAGCTCCACTTCCGTGGAGATGACGCGGTATATAAACCTAAGGTTTAGTTTAGTTTAGTTTAGTTTAGGATGAGCTTGAGAGGGCTTCGATGGGTGCCCCTTCAATTTAGATCATGAGGTTGGTGCAGGGCAGACTTTCACGGTCTGAATCCCGCAAGCAATGAGATGGCTTAGATAGGCCGAAGTGAGTTTTGACATTAACTCCCATAGTTGACAGGAATTCCAGTAGTGGGAACCTAAGGACAGTACCAGGTGGATTTCTAAGGTCTATGGCCCAAAAATAACAAAGAATAAAGACACGTTAATTTCATCATGAAATGTTAATGCTTGTAATTATAGGACAGATTGGATGGACTGTTCAGGTCTTTATCTGCTGTCATTTACTATGTTGCTATGGTACATCATGTAACACATAAAGGTGATAGCAAAAATATTTTGAATTATATTCTCTCCTTACTATCTTGTATCTATTCAGTGCATGCAAGCTCATTCTTTGTATTTGTTTATATTTGGTCTTTTTACTACTGCTATGCTGTTAGCAAAATTGTAACTTTTATGTTTAACTGTGTACACTGCCTTGGGTGAATCTCTTCATAAAAGTGATTAATAAATCCAAATAAATAAATACGTATGGGGAATTTAGGAAACGCCTAAAAACATATCTGTTCCTGAAGTATTTAGGCAGCTGACCTGTACAAGTCTTACTCCAAAATAACTGTTAATCTATACCTGCCAATCACTAGCTCTTAACTCTGTTTATTCCACTCAAGTTGTACCATCTTTTAATTATTGTAAACCGTAAGGAACTTCACGGTCCTGCGGTATATAAACTGTTATTATTATTATTATTACTACAGCTGATGATATTACTAACTTGACCGGATACTGTTAAAACCAGAACAGCATATTCACAAAAATAAGTACAGTAAAACCTTGGTTTGCAAGTGTTTTGCAAGACAAACAAAACATTTTATTAAATTTTAACTTGATATACAAGCAATGTCTTGCAATACAAGTACATACAGTATCACACATCACAACTGAGCCGATGGTTCTACTCTCTCTGACGCTGCGGGAGTGTAGTGACTGTTCTAAATGAGCGAGGTCTTGCAAAACAAGTACATATAATATTTTGTATTAAAGTTTTGGGGTTGTGGAACGAATCGTCTGAGTTTCCATAATTTCCTATGGGGAAATTCACTTTGATATACGAGCGCTTTGGATTACAAGCATGTTTTCATAATGAATTATGCTCGTAAACCAAGTTTTACTGTACTAATGTTCTTTTTTTTTTTGGGGGGGGGGCATGGATTTCTGAATTTAAAGTAGCCTTCAAGCAAGCTATAAACTATTTTAATAAAGGCATGAGTGTCTCTTTAAATAGAACCATGGAGGGGAGCCAAGAAAAGGTGGAATCCTGAGTCGCCTGTTAGAACAGATGTTTGCAAAATCTGAAGGGTATCAGATGGCATTCTAATTTTTGCTCCCAGTGAGAGTATTTCTTTTCTACTATTTATTTAAGGACAGAGTGACAAGCTATGTAGCTCATTGACCAGAAACCAAGTCATTTGTTCTACCTTTATGTCTTGCTGAAAACTAGTAGCCTGCAGGGTTGTATTTCACTGGTCTGTCGGCTGAACTTAATAGCAGGAGACGGTGTGATGGATTCCCAAAACAAGATTTTAATTAGAGGCGGTAAGGTAGTAAATGATGATTGTTCCTTCCTAGCGGACGTCTACATTGAAGATGGTGTTGTGAAAGATATCGGCATAAACCTGAGACCGGCAAAGCCAGAAGGGGTGAGAGTGCTTGATGCCAGTGGTAAACTGGTGATCCCTGGAGGAATTGATACCCACACCCACTTTCAGTTTCCATTCATGGGTCTAGTGTCTATTGATGATTTCCACCAAGGAACTAAGGTACGGGATTATATCAGTTTCATATAGCATAGAAATGTCATGCAAGGTCCTCAATGACCCTAAAGGGAAGATCATTTTTATAATTAACTTGCATATAAAAAATGCACATAAGTGACACCAGTTTTCAAAGGGAAAGTAAACACGTGCTCTCACTTTGAAAATCATTCTACTGAAGCTACATGTATACATTTACACCTGTTAAACTAAACTAAACCTCACGCTTATATACCACATCTCTATAAGAATAGAGCTCGACACGGTTTACAGAAAATTAAAGAAACAAATACAATAGAGATAGGGATAATATAGAAGGAAACAAAGATCACAATTTTGAAAAAAGCCAAGTTTTCAGGTGTTTACGGAATAATTGAAGAGAGCCCAGATCACGCAACTGGACAGGAAAATTATCCCAAAGCTCAGATTGTCTAGAAAATTTATGTGCATGCTTTTGAAAATCCAAAAGTATGTGCCTAGGTTCAAATCCCGTCCCTTCTGTGCTCTTGGGAATGCTGCTGGGGGTGAAAGTTTGTATGCAAATGGTATTTTTGCACAAACATGTACTTCAACTTGACTAAAGTACTTTGGGTCATTTTAGAGCTAGCTACTGCTATGCAAATAATCACGCTTAAAAAAATTACTTCCTTATCTGCTAAGGAAAAGGTAATGATTTTAAACTGCAAAGCATGTTTAAAAGATGATGATTAACACGGAAGAATAGAAATCTTCATTTTCACATATGCCAACTTCTTTAGAATGATTAGCAAGAGAGAGAGATGTCGATCAGACTGCTGATTATATACTGGAGTAATACTTTTGGCAGAAAGACAATAGGAAAATGGAAATATTTTTAGTTAAGAAGTGAAAAAGAGGGAAGGAGGAAATTTACAGTTTTCTTATTACTGCATTTGTCCTGGAAAGTCCAACTTACTGTAAATGCAGAACATTTTGCAACTATCTCTGGTTCTGCAGCATTGTTCTTAGCATATTGGCTTTGAGGTAGACTCTAATAACGATGCCACTTGACAATCAGCTTTGAAAGTAAGGAACGTAGTACAGCAGCCACTTAGAAATTAGGATGTAAAGGTCATAATATAGAGACCTATGCAACAAACTCGCTAAAACAATTTTAGGGTGCCGCGACACACTAGCGAGGAGGAGAGTTGTTCGTGCCCGCTGACTGCCTACAGGATGTGCCTCTCTCGCTGTGAGAGGCACGTCCTGTAGGCAGTCAGCGGGCATGGACGACTCTCCTCCTCGCCAGTGTGTCGTGGCACACCTGAAATCTCAGGAGGCATACAGTTTGTGATACACTGCTCTATGGTGTGCCAAAAGTTTAGGCACTAATTCAGTGTATAACCTGCGGACTGCAATGGCAGTGAAGCGCCAAAACGGGTGAAATGGCAGGTATACCTGTAAATGCATTTAGGGACAGATTCTTTAGACAGCGCTGAGCAGTGCCTACATTGTGGGCACTACTCGGCATGGTTGTTGATCAAAGAAACAGCCCCATATGGAGAATCTCGCCGAGTAGTGCCTAAGCAAACTTAGGCATCACTAGGCATCCTAGACACAGGCGCCGCTCCATTAGGCTAGCTTTTCGCTCGCCTAATTTAGCGGCACGTATGCCAGACGCCTAACAATGCCTAAGTCAACAACACCTATTCTCCACCCATAATCATGCCTACTGTTTAGGATACTAAATGAAGGCTAATGTCTTGAATCTTGGAACTGAAACCAATATTTTCTATACCATTTCCAAGAATATAACTCTCTCAGTTTTCTCTATTAGCTTCTATTTCACTTCAGACATTCATATATTCATACTGATTTTTCACGGACCTCAGAAACACCCTCCTCCAACCGTTATTTATGCATTTTTTAAAACGGGGAGCGTCACAGGTGTATATCTCCTCACTGGTCCTTATTACTTTTATCTGTATAAACTTTTTAACTTTTTTTGATTTTTTAACTTAAGTATGTACTTATCTTTTTAAATAGTACAGCGGTAGGACCCGGCATGTTTCGCATCCGCTTCGTCAGGGATCCATGCAGAAACCACTAACATCTGCCCCGCTCTAAATTTGAATTGCAAGTTTTTGCAAGAATTAGCGGTTTTTGCATGGATCCCTGACGAAGTGGATGCGAAACATGTCGGGTCCTACCGCTGTACTATTTAAAAAGATAAGTACATACTTAAGTTAAAAAATCAAAAAAAGTTAAAAAGTTTATACAGATAAAAGTAATAAGGACCAGTGAGGAGATATACACCTGTGAAGCTCCCCGTTTTAAAAAATGCATAAATAACGGTTGGAGGAGGGTGTTTCTGAGGTCCGTGAAAAATCAGTATGAATATATGAATGTCTGAAGTGAAATGGAAGCTAATAGAGAAAACTGAGAGAGTTATATTCTTGGAAATGGTATAGAAGACACTGTTTAGGATAGGCATTGTTAGATGTCCTAGGATTCGGCACTGAACTCTTAAATTGTTTAATTAATGTTTGGGTTTTTTTGATTGGCTGAAAACCCTCCTACCAGCATGCCTTAATCCCTCTGAATTAGGGCACTTTATTATACCCTGGTTGTGATTGAAACATGTCTAACTTAGGATATCCTTCTTTTTTTGACTTGGAAGTTTCTTCCCATTTGATTATATCTGTTGGACGTCCTAAATTTGGGCCCTCCCTCGTCCTTTCCACAACATACTCCCTTGCTATTTGAATGAACTGCGGTCCAAATTCTGCCTTTTAAAAATTGTAATTTGGACTTTTGGGGGCATTTTGAGACATCCATAATCCACTGGATTTCGATAAGTCTACTATCTTTTACTCTACTTTACTTTACCCAGCTTTTATATTCCACCTACATCACATAGTAGATTCAAGGCAGATTACAATAAGTAAGAAGACAGGAACAATTCACAACAGAATATAACAAACACAGTCAGTTCAATTTAAAAAACAACAACAACAACAACAAAAAACCCACTATTAGGAGCATTTTCAAAACACTAAGACGTCAAAAAAAATGGCATAAATTGGCACTTGGCCATTTTTCTCACCAAAACATTCAAGTGCCAATTTTCAAAGCTGACTTTCTAGACATCTTGCTAGGCCTCTAGCCAATGTATGTGCATAGTTTGAGTGTGTGTGTTGGAGGCATGTTATGGGTGGGGTTTGGGTACGCTTGATCGTCTTGTGGTGATAATCGAACATTTCCTAAGATGTCTAGGACGGAGCTTAGACATCCAGTGCTAGACTTATTTTAAAAGCATCCAAGTGCCATAAAGGAATCCAAACTGACTAGATGACCACTGTAGGGATTAAGTAATGATTCTCCCACACTCCCCCTGTGGTCAGTGACCCCCTCCCATCCCATAAAGGTCTGAATGAAATAGTATACTGTATACCTATCTGTAGAACAGTAGCACCTGGTATGGGAAAGCCTAGTAGAGCAGCACACAGGCATCTTTAAGTAGCATGGTGGGTGGGCTAGTGAACCAGAGAGGAGAACCCAAGCCCATAAGCCACTCTAACCACCATATTTATGATGGAAGCTGTAAGGCCACCAAAACCCTACTATACTGCCATATAGGTGCCACCTACAGCTATAAGGGCTACTAGGGTGGTAGATAGGTGGGTATAGTAGGTTTTGGGTGGAATTTTGGAGGGCTCACCATAAATTATAAGAGGATTATGGTGAGATTGTACACCTATCATATGGCTCTTTAATTTTTTCAGGAGTCTCTCATGATGAACTTTATCAAAAGCTTTCTGAAAATCTAGATACACTACATCAACTGGCTCACCTTTATCCACATGTATATTCACACCTTCAAAGAAGTCAAGCAAATTGGTGAGACAAGATCTCCCTCAGCTGAACCCGTCTCATTAAATCATGTTTGTCTAAGTGTTCCACAATTTTATTTTTTATAATTGTTTCCACCATTTTGCCCATCACTGAAGTCATGCTTACTGGTCTGTAATTTCCCAGATCTCCCCTGGAATCCTTTTTAAAAATTGGCGTAACATTGGCCACCCTCCAATCTTCAGGTATTACAGATGATTTTAGCGACAGGTTGCAGATCACTAACAGCAGGTCAGCAATTTCATGTTTTAGTTCTTTTAGTACACTGGGAAGTATACCATCCGGTCCTGGTGATTTATCACTTTTTGTCGATTTGTCTTAGTACATCTTCCAGATTTACTGAGATTTCTTTCAGTTCCTTCACATCATCACTCTTGAAAACCATTTCCGGTTCAGGTAGATCTCTTACATCTTCTTCTATAAAGACCGAAGCAAAGAATTCTCCATAGAGCTTAGAATTCTCACAGAAGTTAGACTAACCAACGTTAATTCCCAACCTTTTCCTTTCTTCTGCTTTTGTAGAGAAGGAGCATAAGAACATAAGCAATGCCATACTGGAACAGAATGAAGGTCCATCAAGCCCAGTATCCTGTTTCCAACAGTGACCAATCCAGATCACAAGTACCCCCAAAGAATAAAATGCATTTTAAGCTGCTTGTCCTAGAAATAAGCAATGGATTTTCCCAAAACAATCTTAAAAATGGCTTATGGACTTTCTAGAAAAAAATAAATTATCCAAACCCTTTTTAAACCTGCTAAGCTAACTGGTCCAGAGGCATTACTACCCTGGATGGACATTACTTTGGGAAATACTGTACTAAGCATTTCCCTTTAGATACCAGATGGGACAAAATGTCTTCAATATTTGTGTCTTTATCTGCTTTGAAAATGAAATATAGCACTTCAGTATCATAAGGCAATGTAAATGTGGGGGAAACTGGGGGTTTTGAAGTTACAGTGAATTCATATGATTTCTACTGAAATTAGCAACTCAGTAATAACTTCACATACTGTAAGTTAATTTCTTGCATCCATGTTCTGGTTCTAGGCTGCTGTGGCTGGTGGTACTACTATGATCATTGACTTTGCCGTACCCAGGAAAGGCTGCTCTCTTATTGAAGCCTATGACACATGGAGAAGCTGGGCGGATCCTAAAGTCTGCTGTGATTACACCCTGCATGTTGCAGTTACATGGTGGAGTGACAAGGTAGAAAAAAGTGTGTTGTCTGTATGAGGCTTCTTTATAATTCTCTTACATAACCAAAAATGATAAAACTGATATATTAGCAATGCCATGATCACCCTTTCATGTTCTGTGCTTGTGATCTGCCACTCTAGAAATCACTACAAAACCTTGTGAAGCACACTGAAATCCTAAAAAACTAGGCTATAACTTGAGTCCATACACAACCAAAGAGGTTGCATTGAGAGATTATTGGGATCTCAAGTGCTTACAGCTATATGCCCATTGATCACATCTAGGCAAATAACTAACGAGTGAGCTATCATCGGTCCTTTACACTCTCATTGTGTTATTTTATTTTATTCAAATGATTTTAGTTTTATTATGCAATTATTATACTATTATAGTTATAATTATTAAGATACTTAGCTCGGGTGTAGATTCTTAACCCGAGCCAGCTGAAAATATCTCCGTTTTGCTCTCATTAGCAGTGAAAGAGCTTCATCAGGAACAGTGCAAAATACCAACACTGTAGATAAAGCATAACAAACCATCATCTACTATAATTGTCTATTATTTTAAATGAATATCTAATAATTCTAAACACTCATGGGACCACTTCGGGTTATAAAACTTGGTTATAAATTGATATTAATCATTTATTTATTTCTGTTTATTCATTTGTAAGTAGTTGTGGAAATAAAAGATATGTAAAAAGAATAAAGAAAAAGGTAAAAAATTGTTAGAAAGTTGTAACTTAGAAGGCATAATGTTGCATTTAAGTTATTGAACAAATGAATAAACAGAAATAAATAAATAAATGATTAATATTAATTTGTAACCAAGTTTTATAACCCAAAGTTTTATAACCCAAAGAGCTTTTTTAATCATGAGTAAAATAACTCATCCTTAGTCAGACCAAGGCCCATTAAGCCCAGCACCGTCTCCAACAATGACCAGTTTGGGTCATAAGTATCTGGCCAATCTCAATTTCTTACAGTTCATGTCCAGGAATAAGCAATGGTATTTCCATGGTTCAGTGACAGTGGTCAGCAGAAGGAGGAGAAAAAGTAACAGCATTGCAGCACTGAGGAGTTGCTGAGATCCTTTAAAGAGGAGAGAGGTATGAAAATATGAAGCACAGCTGCCGAGTTACTCAGTTCAGGAAAGAGATTTTAGGTCAGCCCTGACTTTCTGATGGCTCATGTTGATGCATTGGTTTGAGACCCAAGTAAATTAATTGCATTTGCTTTTCATTGGAGAAAATAAACTACAGCATTTCAGCAGCACTGATTTCAATGTGTAGAAGCAGGCACTACAAATATCATGCTGCATTGGGATATATGAGGGCCCACTGAAAAGTTCTCAGCCCAGCCAACAAAGTTGGGATAGACTCCATTGAGGGTTATACACTTAGCCCAGTGATTTTCTACTTTTTTTTGTTCTGTCAGAAAAATACGGAATGAAAAAAGTGGAAAATTGCTGGACTAAGTGTATAGCCCTCAATGGAGCCTGCTCCAACTTTGTTGGCTGGGCTGAGAACTTTTCAGCGGCCCCTTGTAGGTTGGAACCAAGAATGGCCAAAAACTCTCCCTCATGGAACTGGGTATTTTGGCAACTATGATTAAAGGGATAGAGGAAAAAACCTACAAGAGGTAGGAAGTGAAGTCTTTCTTGGTCAAAGATAGGTGACACTGACGAATGGGCTTATTTTTAGTCTAGATTCTTACATTTATGGTAGCACTATACATTACATTAGTGACTTTTATTCCGCCATTACCTTGCGGTTCAAGGCAGATTACATAAGAGGTTATCTAGACCAGTGGATCCCAACCCTGTCCTGGAGGAACACCAGGCCAATTGGGTTTTCAGGCTAGCCCTAATGAATATGCATGAAGCAAATTTGCATGCCTATCACTTCCATCATATGCAAATCTCTCTCATGCATATTCATTAGGGCTAGCCTGAAAATCCGATTGGCCTGGTGTTCCTCCAGGACAGGGTTGGGAATCACTGATCTAGACATTTCCAGAAGTGTTACAGAGTACATTACATTGTGCTTGTTGACCGCATATCCACAAGTTCAATGCGGTTTACAAAAGACTATTAACGATAAGCATAGTACAAAATAAATTAATTAATCAGATATTTGGAAAAGAGATGTCTTCAGCTGTGTTCTAAAGTGTTTATAAGAATAAGCTGTGAGCAGTAACGCTCGAAATTCTTTGTCATGAGAGGCTGCTTGATGCGCTAGTGCAGTGATTCCCAACCCTGTCCTGGAGGAACACCAGGCCAATCGGATTTTCAGGCTAGCCCTAATGAATATGCATGAGAGAGATCTGCATATGATGGAAGTGATAGACATGCAAATTTGCTTCATGCATATTCATTAGGGCTAGCCTGAAAACCCAATTGGCCTGGTTGGGAACCACTGCGCTAGTGTCTGATCAAGACATTGTTTACTTCTACATCCTTGGACAGAAGGAAAATTAAACAAAGGATGAGTTTTTCTGCTGTGTCTACAGTATATGAAGCTAAGGAGAATCTATTGACCAAATAAGGAGGAGCTTATCCATACAGTACTTTATAGCAAAAACAGCCCAGCTTAAACTGTACCTGAGCTTCCATAAGAAGCCAGTATAATTCACAGTAATAAGAGTTGCTTTGGGGGATTGAAATGCTTCCTGCGGTGTTAGTTTATCTTAATGAATTTCTTGAATAGTAGGGTTTTATTTCTTTTCTGAAAGTTTTGTAGTCTGGTGTCGTGATCAGTAGGTTGGAGAGTTGGTGGTCTAGTTTCACTGCCTGCTTGGCCAGTAGGCCATCTTACATTTTTTTGCGTTTGACGCCTCTGATTGGAGGGTGCGTGAATGGTGTCTGGGCCTTTGCCTGGTTGTGGTAGTTTGGATAAAGCTCAAGTAGGCTAGGCTGTCTCCATTCAGGGCTTTAAATAGTAAACAGTAGAATTTGAATAGTATTTTTGCATGTATTGAGAGCCAGTGTGAGTCGAGGTATGTGGTGGTGATGTGGTCGTATTTCTTCAGCAAATAGATCAGTCTCAAAGCACATGCACAGTAATTTCTGATAGTTTTAGGGTCATTTTAGAAGCAACTTGACCAAGTAGAACAACATTTTGTGTTCAAGTGGGCACTTTTAAAATTACAACGGCATAGACACTTATATAAATAAACTACATACAAAATAAACAAAAAAGGAGCAGGACACAAATCACTTAAAGGGCCAAAAACTGAACTCCTCTGCCAGGATGTAGATATGCTTGAAAGATTCAGGTAAAATTATTCTAATGTATGTACTTCTGAAGCCCATGGTTCCTTATAACAGTGCTTCTCAACCTTCTGCAGGAAGCACACCTAGTTAGACGGGTTTCAAGGTTACTTGGGACCTGGGTTGGCCACTGTTGGAAACAGGATACTGGGCTTGATGGACCTTTGGTCTGTCCCAGTATGGCAATTCTTATGTTCTTATGTGAGCTAAGAATAGGACAATCAAGCCATTGTGACATCACTATTGAGTTTGACTCTTAGGCATTGGTGGAATAAGGCATTATGACATCACAATCTCAGCTCTGGAATGTTGCTACTCTTTGGGTTTCTGCCTGGTTCCTGAGATCTGGATTGGCCACTGTTGGAAACAGGATACTGGTCTTGATGGACCTTCAGTTTGTCCCAGTATGGCAATTCTTATGTTCTTATACTATGCATGACATTGAATTGCATATAATGGATCTTGTCTATATGCAAATTTATCTCATGTATATTTATTGTGGTTATCCTGAAACTGGAATAACTACAATAAATATACCCTCCAGGAGAGGATTAAGAAGCCTTATCAGACCTTGATGTTTTTCTAGATCCTTTTCTAGTATTCCTCCATTCACTAATAATCTTGCCACTCTTCATTATATTTTTAGCCATTTTTACTTCTGCCAGTCTTTGCCAGCCTTATCCAGTAATCTCTTCTGTATTCCTCTTCTTGCATTATTTAGAATTTCATGAATGCCATCTCTTTTGTCTTTAATCAGTGACTTGTTTGATGAATCATATCAGTTTCCTTTTTCTCCTGTTCTTGTTTACTTTCCTTATATAAAGATATGTTGCTGATTTTATAGCTACTTTTGGTTTGAACCACAGATCCTCTACCATTGTCGTGTTCTTCCCATCAGCTCTTTTTTCAGATACCCCCTCATTTTAACAAATTCAGCATGCTTAAAATCCAGAACTTTGACTTTTATGTGTCCTCATTCTGCTTTAGGTCTTGCCATATAGAGTGATGATCACTATTTGACAGGTTGGAACCCATCCGGATGTTGACACACTAGCTCCATTTTTGAGCACAAGATCTAGCATCGCTCCTCCCCTCATGGGTTCTGTCTCCATTTGTCTCAGCAGTGCACTTTGAAAAGGATCCACAATCTCTCTACTTCTTTTCTGATTCCACAGATGGGACTTTCCAATCTGCATCTGGCAGGTTGAAATCCCCCAGCAATAGCACCTCTCCCTTCATTCCCAATGGTTGGATATCTATGACCAAATCTTTGTCCAACATTTCTGTTTATTTTGGAGATCTATAGACAACACCCATGTGGATGCATGTTCCATCTTCTCTTTCTAGGACAATCCATATCACTTCTTCCTTGCCCCAGGTTCCCTGCTTTTTAGCCTCTTTAATGTTTTTCACAAATAAAGCAAAAATTTAACTGGACCATTGAGATCCCTTTTGGATTTTCAAAAATTTAAGAAGGTATTAAAAAATACTTTATTAATGGAAGCTTTTAAATGATTGTTTATTCTCGTTCCATGAGGATATTCCTACTGATATATGTGGTTGACCATGTCAGGTAATTGTCTCTTTGAAGAAATTGGTGTATCTGTTGTTTGTTTGTGCGAAATTATTGCATGTGCCTGCATTTGGGGGGGGGGGGGGCTTTTATAAAGCGTGCTAGCCGATTTAGCATGCGCTAAATGCTAACGCGTCCATAGAATATAATGGACGCGCTAGCATTTAGCGCACGCTAAATCGGCTAGTGCGCCTTAGAATAAGAGGGGGGTTTATGACTGTATTTTGTAAACTGCCTAGGAATAGGTGGGTGAGAAAATTTAAAAATAAATAAATAAATAAAGCAACCCTTCCACTTTTCTGACCATCTCTGTCTTTACACAGTTCATGGGAGCTATTGAACCACGTCTCTGTGATAGAAACAATTTTGAAGTCTGCCTGTAACAGGACTTGCAGATCATGAATTTTGTTGCATAGACTGCAAACATTTGTGCACATCGCTTTCCAGTTAGGTAGTGTCTTCCTTAATCTTTGTTTATCCTTTTGCCTAGTCTCCCCATTCTGAGCTTCATTTTCCCGTTGTAAAGAACTTGGAGCGATTGCCATGGTGCATATCGCCTCTCAATTCATCCTCAACAGCTCTAATAAGAGCTCTCGCAGAATAAATCTCTTTAATTACCCATCCCTGAAATCATGTCATTACAGGAAGTTTCTTGACAGAATGTTATCATTCCAGGGAGCCAAACCGAACACATGGCTCGTAAAACCCATACTCGAGGCCACTTCATACGCTGACTTCAGAAAATCATCGAAGACCCGTCTCTTTAACACATTCTAATCCCAATTCTTGTCCAATCCCCCTCAGCTATCCTCATCCAAATCCCCAATTCTCTTGATTTTAGATTAACTCATGCTCTTCCCATTTGTAATTGTATTCCACCCAAATTGTTTGGTTCATAGACAACAACGCAGAAGACAAAGGCGCGCACCGACAACTGAGCACAAGATGGAGGCGTGCGCCGAAGAAAATTACTGTTTTTAGGGGCTCCGACGGGGGTTTTTGTTGGGGAGCACCCCCAGTTTACTTACTACAAATCGCGCCAGCGTTGTGGGGGATTTGGGGGGTTGTAACCCCCCACATTTTACTGTAAACTTAACTTTTTCCCTAAAAACAGGGAAAAAGTGAAGTTTTCAGTAAAATTTGGGGGGTTACAACCCCCCAAACCCCTCACAACACCCCCACAACGCGGCGTGATTTGTATTAAGTAACCCACGCCCCCCCCCCCGTTGGAGCCCTAAAAACAGTAATTTTCTTGGCGCGCGCCTCCGCGCTGCACTCAATTGTCTGCTCATGCCTTT
The DNA here is from genome assembly GCF_902459505.1 of Geotrypetes seraphini. NCBI lineage: Eukaryota > Metazoa > Chordata > Amphibia > Gymnophiona > Dermophiidae > Geotrypetes > Geotrypetes seraphini. The sequence continues at coordinate 61,537,559 of NC_047085.1, forward strand.
GTCCCGGCGCGCTTTTGATCTGACACCAAATTGTTCTCCCCTGCACCCCAATCTCTGACTAGAGACATCCTTTTGATTCAAATCAACTTGGTCCTCTTCCATTTGTAATTTGTATCCCTGAAAGTACTTTTCTCTTCCCATTACATCTCTTACCCTCATTGTACGAATCTTGTTGTAAACCGCTTTGAACTTATGGTATAGCGATATATAAGAAATAAAATTATTATTATTATTATTATTGTTGTTGTTAGGCGAGTTGCTAAGATGGTTTATTTTAATTATTTCTCCATTAATTGAATGGGGAAACTGTAGGGAATGCCTCAACAGAGGTTTTGGGGAATTAATTGCAAAATCTTGACACAGTTTTATAAATAGGGGTCATGGGGTACAGTAATAGCAGAGCAGCTTTGAACATAATGGTGCGCTAAGCCCTAATGCTGGCATAGCACGCCAAAAAATGCTTACCACAGGATGGGATAAAGCATTCTGCAGTAATTTGTCTGTTGGCACATAGATTTAGCATGGGTTAGTGATTAGAGAAGGTAAAGGGGATGGGACTTGATATTCTGCTTTTTTCTGTATGGTTACAATCAAAGGGGTTTATTTAGATAGTTAGTTTCATAGTCCATCCTCCCCAGGAGCACAGAATGGGTTACAGCGGTACATTCACAATATCGTGAAGAAATGGATAAAGGGTACAGTGGTATATTCACAACTAGACTGGAGACATTAGACTAGTGGGACCGTGGTAAGAGTTTGAGCTGTATAAGATTATAGGTTATATATTTTAGTACATACATATTACATATTTTGTATCTGGGTCAATAAAGTGTTGAGTGTCTTGCCCAGAGTCCCAAGGAGCTGCATGGGAATCAAACTCACAACCTCAGGGGGCTGAGGCAGCTGTTCTAACCACTAGACTAATAATAATAATAATAATAACTTTATTTTTGTATACCGCAATACCACAAACAGTTCAGAGCGGTTAACAATGTAAGAGACTGTACATATACAGCGAAGATACAATGTAAGGGAATGTACAATGCAGTTGAGAGCAGTTTACAATGCAGGGGACTGTACATATTCAGCATAGGTGTTTATACAGCGAAAAACAATGCAGATTTACAATGCAGGAGGCTGTACATATACAGAAGAGATATTTATACAGTGAAGATACAATGCAAGAGACTTATAGAGCAAGATACAATGCAAGAGACTGTATAATGCAGTTGAAGCGGCTTACTATGCAATGATAGATACATATATAGCGAGGATAGAGAGTGAGAATGACAAGAAAATGCAACCACTATCAATTACGGGAGGGTGCCGGGAGGGGAGGGGTTAGTAAGAAGGATGGAAGTATTGGATTGAGGGGGAGGAAAGGAGAGATCGGCGGGAGAAGAGGTGGTAGAATTTGGTTATTTGGAGGAGAGGGTTTCGAGAAATTTGTCATAGAGGTAAGATTTGAGAGATTTCCTGAAGGATGAGTAAGATGGGGCAGATGAGATGAGGGTGGTCAGGCAATCTGTCCATCTGCCAGCTTGGAATGAGAGAGTTCTATTAAGGACTACTCCTACTCCTCCCCTTCTAAATGCCATGCTATCTATTATATTTATATTATATTATAATCATATATTTCTAATGGATATAACTAATGGGCAGACTGGATGGACCGTTCAGGTCTTTATCTGCCATCTTGTACTATGTTACTATGTTCCTATGGGCTGCATGGGATTTAGTGCACACTAAATCCATTAGTGTGCCTTAGTAAAAGGACCCCCCTAAGAAAGGTGAGTTAAACCTCAAGGCCAGAACAACTTTTACCCGTGACACAACCCTACAATAGACTCCCATTTCACATTATTGTACTATATCATAAATAAAGTGTAATTAAAATAGCACCCAAAACTTTTCCAATGTGATCTTACTGTGTAAAAAATTCCTTTCCAGGTCAAGGAAGAAATGGGAGTTCTTGCCAAAGAAAAAGGTGTCAACTCCTTTAAAATGTTTATGGCCTACAAGGATGTATACATGGTTCATGATTCTGAGCTGTATGCTTCATTTTCCCGTTGTAAAGAACTTGGAGCGATTGCCATGGTGCATGCAGAAAATGGAGATTTAATTGCAGAGGTAATTGTTCTCACTGTTTCGGTGTGAGTCCGAGCCTGAATTTAATTCTTGGGTTGAATATCCAGTTCTCATTAACAGCACAGTCTATGAAAAATTAATAATAACAGTGCATAACCTCTAGGAAAAGTGTGTGATCTTTGAAAAGTGCTCAATGTCCATGTCTCCTGCAACAGAGCCGCTTAGAGATCATATTTGGGACCATCATGACACATCTCAGTCCCTTATTACACCCCTCTAAATTAATATACAGTACTTGTGCCTCACATAATTCTGAAGTGTAGATTATGATTATTGAGTAGAATATATGAGAATGTATATGTTCACAATTTTGTCTTTAGGGGGAAAGTGCGTATTTTTTATATTTGTTTTCATTTCATTTTCATTTTTTGGGTTTGTAGTCATTACTCCTCCTGAAGAAGCTTTTAATCGGCGAAACTCAAGTCTAAGTAGGGGCGTACTAAAATTCAATATGGAAGAGCACTGGGGTTAATGATTTGAGCACAAGAGTGAAGGGTCCTGCTGAGCCGCCTTGGATTGAAGTGGAAGATAACACCCCTTCAGGAGGACAGATAAGTGCCACTATAACATCTGCGTTACAAAAGCAGAATTATGTGAGGCACAAGTATATTAATTTTGAGGGGTGTAAAAAGGAACTGAAATGTGTCATGATGATCCCGAATATGATCTCTAAGCGGCTCTGTTGCAGGAGACATGGACACTGAGCACTTTTCAAGGATAGTTGTACTAACCAATTAGCACAGAGCACGCCTACTCTCAGCCCCCAGATCAACCTTCAGAGCTAAAAAATAAATTCTATTTTTTTAACATGTAGACGGAGTATGCTGATCCCAAAAATACTGCGGGACGCCTGAGTGTGCCCACGATAAGCCCTTATTTGCTGTGGTGAATACACATTAGTGCTTACTGCAGCTTATTAAAGGAATTAGTAACTTGGAAAAGAGACGGCTGAGGGGAGATATGATTGAAGTCTACAAAATCCTGAGTGGAGTAAATCGGGTACAAGTGGATTGATTTTTCACTCCGTCAAAAGTTACAAAGACTAGGGGGACACTCGACGAAGTTACAGGGAAATACTTTCAAAACCAATAGAAGGAAAAAAAATTTCACATGAGAGAATAGTTAAACTCTGGAACGCATTGCCAGAGGTTGTGGCAAGAGCGGATAGCATAGCTGGTTTTAAGAAATGTTTGGACAAGTTCCTGGAGGAAAGTCCATAGTCTGTTATTGAGAAAGACATGGAGGAAGCCACTGCTTGCCCTGAATCGGTAGCATGAAATATTGCTACTCCTTGGGTTTTGGCCAGGTATTAGTGACCTGGATTGGCCACTGTGAGAACGGGCTATTGGGCTTGATGGTCCATTGGTCTGACCCAGTAAGGCTATTCTTATGTTCTTATGTTCATTCAGAAATCCAGTATCCCCTGGCTAGGTAGTGTGATTACTAATATACAGGAACATTTTTTTCCCTCTTTAAGAGGTTTTAGATTTTTGTGGGTACTTTTTTCCTCTTGTCATATTCCTACTATGTACAATTATAATTTATATTCTATGCCCTTCTGCGGAAAATGCATCTGATGTGATTGTACTATTTTGTGTTTTGAAGGGTGCAAAAAAAATGTTGTCGATGGGAATCACTGGCCCTGAAGGACACGAAATGTGTCGTCCCGAGGAAGTGGAGGCAGAGGCCACTCAGAGAGCAATCACGATATCCAGCCTCGTCAACTGTCCTCTGTTTGTGGTGCACGTGATGAGCAAGTCTTCAGCTAAAGTGATAGCTCATGCTCGGAGAGAAGGTAGTGTCCTTCACTGCACTTTCAACGTATACTGTAGCAACCTAGTAGCTTTATAGTAAAGCACAAGCTAAAAACTAGGCTGCTTTAAAAGTCAAAATTTGACTTCATGACATGGTTATTGAGCAGGTCAATAAGCTGGTCACAACTGATTCACCCATATGCAGCTCTAACAGTTTAATCTATCATGACCAGAAGCTGCAGAAATATTGTTGACAATCACGCTTATCTTCACATTGACTCAAGACCACACCATACTAAATTAAACTCATCACATACAGTATAATCACCTTTAAAATGTGGCAAACAATCTAGGCCACAGCTTTATTAACTTCACAATAAATATATCAAAACTTTTTCAACAATGGGGCTGACTCCATGACTTCAACTCCAGCATCCCCTAGTCTACCTTAAAGGTATCTTCCATGAAGCAGGATATGCTAAGGGATTGCGGCAAGGGAATCCTTGATCAGCTGAGCTGGCAGGACTGCCTGAAGCCACGCTTCAAAAAGTCCTGCTGGCTCAGCTGATTGGGGGAGGGGGAAAATACCCCTGCTGTGATCAGGAGAGATGCTCACTCCCTCCTGCCACCGCCTCCCTGATCCCCTCAAATGAAGACTGTCAGGAGGGATGCCCTTTCCCTCCTGTCGTCGACTCCTTAAATCCCCCAACCCCCCCATATGATAACTGGCAGGAGGGATGCCTACTCCCTCCTACTGACACTCTTCCCGAACCCCCTTTCCCCCATTGAAGACTGGCAGGAGGGATGCCCACTCCCTCTTGCCAACACCCTCCCTGAACCCCTGACACCCTCCCAACTCCCAACATAGGAGGGGCCTTTGGCACTTAGGCCAATCAGGGCCTTAAGCTTCCTTCTTGGTGCATCCTGGGATGCAATGGACATAGCCTAAGTCTCCAATTGGACCATATAATGCCACTCCCACTCCTTTCCTTCCTACCTTATCTTTCCTGAACAAATTATAGATTGGGATAACTGTAATCCAGTCAAGATTCTCTGTGAACCATGTTTCTGTGATTGCCACTAAATCCAACTCAGCCTCTTCCATCACAGCATCTAGATTCAGAACCTTGTTTCTCTTACTTCGAGCATTAGTATATGCTGCTTTCCAGACATTGCCCCCTTTTCCCATTTGTGTAGAGCTATTTAGTGATTCACATATCTGAGGGCTTATACTCACCTGGAGGCTTTGATCACCCTGCCCAATGATTTTAGTTTAAAGCTCTCTTCAGTAGGTTAGCCAGACACTTCCCTTCTTTGAAATATGTACACCATCCCTGCTCAGCAGCCCTTGGAAAATCATCCCATGGTCCAGGAAACCAAAACACTCTTGACGACACCATCCATGAAGCCATGCATTCATCTCTAGGATGCAAGCTTCTCTGCCCAGGTCTTTACCCTCGACAGGGAGGATTCATGAGAATACTACCAGCGCACCTGACTGCTTCACCTTCTCTCCCAGAGACATGACGTCACTTTTGATACATTTGGAGGGGTAATTAGCAGTATCACTAGTGCCAACATGGATGAGCACCATTGGATAATTGTCATTAAGCTTAATGAATCTTGGCAAGCTCTCCATAACATGTTAGATTTTGGTCAAAGTCATTTCTTTCTCCCTTCCCTCTACCCTTGGGTCCATCATTTCTCTCTTTCTTCCCTCCCTCCTTTCCACCCCCTTCTGACCCCACAATTTCTATTTCTTTGTTCCCTTCTTCTAGGGTCCATAATTTTTCTTTCTTCTTTGTTCTCTCCCTGGGGTCCATCATTTCTCTCTATTTCTTCCCCTCCTCCTCTCTATTTCTTCCTCCCTTCTCTCTCTTTCTTCCTTCCCCCGGGTCTACCATTTCTCTTTTTTTCCTCTTTTCACTCCATCATTTCTCTCTTCTTCCCTCCCTTCTACCCCTCAGATCCATCATCTCTCTCTTTCTTTCTTCTTCCTCCTGGTCCATCATTTTCTCCTCCTTCCTTCTCCCTTAGTCCATCATTTATCTTTTTCCTCCATCATCACTTCTCTCTTTCTTCCCTCCCCTCTCTTCCAAGGGTCCATAATTTCTTCATCATTCACCCAAGTCCATCATTTTATTCTCTTCCCTCTCCCTATATCCCCACCCCAGATATATATCTTTTCTCTTTCATTACCCCCATCATCTTTCCCTTTTCTTTCTCTCTATGTTCTGCCCCCAGTCTACCTTAAATGGTGTTTTTGAGGTTCCCAACAGAGACAGGAATTCAGAGTTGCTGCCGGTGTCTTAGTTGGAGTCTTTCTTCTGACATGAACTACTGCTCTGACACAACTTCCAGTTTTTGGGGGGGCAATTCATGTCAGAAGAGAGACTCCAAACAGGCCGCTGGCAGCATTTCTGAGCTATTGTCACTGTCGGGATATCACTGAGGCTTTAACTAGAAATAAGCATGACTATCATATTACAATCTACTGCCCATATATGTATGCTTAATGAGATATAGTTCTTTTTCATCTTTCGCTGTAGCTATCTGCTTTATAAGAGATAATCCCTCCAAAATTATTCCCAGTGAACTTAAGGCTATTTAACAGTTCTCAAGATTTATCTAACAGTAGCAAGGTATACATTCTCCAAAGAAAAGTACTTCATAAAAATGAAGGCAATCAGCAAAAAGAGCTGCAAAAGAACCACAATAAAGGCAGAGAAAAAAAAGAAACTAGTATTTCCTTTAGAACAGTGTATCGCAAACTGTGTGCCTGCTGAAATTTCAGGTTTGCCATGAGATGCTGGGGAGAAGGAGAGGCACCGGTGTTGGCTGACTTTCTACAGAGTGTGCTTCTTGCAGCAAGAGGCATGCCCTTTAGGTAATCAGCCAGTGTCAGTGCCTCTCCTTCTCTCCGCATGTCTTCCTTGCCGGTACCCCCTCCCCCTCCCCCACTGGTGGCTCAGGGTCCGTCTGGGAGGCTTTCGCACATGCGCAGATGTCAATGTGATGATGTCATGCATTTGGGTGACATCATCACGTCAATGTTGCGCACTTCCAGGATACCTCGAGCCGCGGTAACTACATTTAGTGTGCCGCGGCTCAACAAAGTTGGTAGAACACTGCTTTAGAAGCAGCCCTGGTGGGGTTAGGACTACACCCACAATGGCCACATCTTCAAAGAACTAGAGAAAAAAAAGCAGGAAAGAGAAATAGAGGAGGAGCCAGAGAATGCTAAACTACTACAGGATCCTAGATCTGAGAAAGCAGAAAGTAGGATGAAGAGTTCCCTTCAAAGGCTAAGGGCAGGGTGCTCAACGCTCTGACAACACAGTACTGTGTTGGGAGTGATTTTAATTTACAGGGTGATGCTCAGCACAATGGCATGCAAATGATATTCATGCGATTTGTGCGGAGCAGCCCTGGTAAAACAGGGAGGAACTGTGCCTTGTGCCTGCTCAGAAGAGCAAATTGGTACATAAGAACATAAGAAATGCCTGCACCGGATCAGACCTTGGGTCCATCTAGTCCGGCGATCCGCACACGCGGAGGCCCAGCCATGCCTACCCTGGCGAATACCTTAGTTATTTGTATCCCTCAATGTGGCTTTCAAGAAGATGTGCATCCAACTTGCCCTTAAAACCTTGAATGGCGGTTTCCTCCACAACCTCTTCCAGGAGAGTGTTCCAGGCGTTCACCACTCGCTGTGTGAAGCAGAACTTTCTGACATTTGTCCTGGCCCTGTCCCCCCACAGCTTCAGTCCATGACCTCTTGTCCGAGTCGCCTTTGACATTGTGAATAAAGTTGTTCCCTGCTCTATTTTGTCAAATCCTTTCAGTATTTTAAAAGTCTCTATCAGCTCTTCCCCCTACCTTGGCTACTGCAAAAAAAACCAAAAAACAAAACTAAACACTTCTTCTCCCCTGTCTGTGATCAGCTGAGCAGGACCAGAGTTACGATCAGCAGAGCTGACTTGGAGCTGTGCATAGGTGTGGGACATACACTCACACAACACACGTACAACAGCTACCTGCAGGTCTGGACCTGCTAGAACATTTTGCCCCATACAAAGGGGGGGGGGGAGAAATACCTTTTGTGCATAATAAGCAGGGCAGGATTAATTTGTCGAGGGCCCCTAGGCAGACAAGTACACTGGGCCCCCCGCCCCGTCCCACCCCACCCCACCATGCACCCAGGCGGAAACAGGAAGCTGCGTCAGAGGGAAGCTTTGGGCAAGCAGCACCGCTTGCACAATTGAAGTTCCCGTTGCCTTTCTTACCCACGTTATTTGATTGTCTTACTTTCCATCGATGGGGATCGGGGTGCCGATCAGGGGGGGGAGCCCATCGATGCTGGAGGGGCCCATTGCCGTTTGGAAAAAACAATGTTGATAACCTCTTTCATCGGGTCCCCTGACCATTTTGGGCCCTAGGCACGTGCCTACTTGGCCTATTGGTTAATCCTGCCCTGATCATAAGCAGAGTCATTTAAATACTAATAAGCTCCTTGTAACGTATGACACAATGCCTTATTACAGGGAGCTGCATTGGCTCCCCATGGAAGCTAGAGTTCAGTTTAAGGTCGGTTGTCTGTGTTACAAAGTCATATCTGGAATGGCTCCAGCCTATTTCGTTGATCAATTTATTTTTTCCTATCATAGACATTCTACTCAAATAGCTTCCCTTTTTGATTTTCCATCGCCCAAAGGTTGCTGCTATAAAAGATATCATAATCGACTACTGTCATTTGAAGCAGCTACTTGGGATACTGATTTTCATCAACTTATTCTTTATATCTACATCATATCAAAATTTTAAGAAGCTATTAAAGACTTATGTATTTAGGAAATTTTTGAAAGATTGAAAATGTATTTCATTCTGTGTTGTAGCAGTAGTTTACTTTTATTAAACCGCATAGATCTGAAGGGTAATGCGGTATACAAATGTTATGTTATAGAGTTCTTGGTGGCTGTAATGAGGATTGATAACAGCCCCCAAGAACCCTTTTGAGCATCAGAAGTAGAGATTCTGCGCCAGGTACATAGAAACATGATGGCAGATAAAGGCGAAATGGCCCATCTAATCTTAATCTAATTTAATGAGGCACCGGCTTTTGAGCATCAGAACCTAAGAATTTAGTCAATGGGCTGCAGGTTTAGTTGGGCCCTTTCAGTAAGGAGCTCTAAAGTCCTGATTAGTAAAATTTCTAACCCCTTCATTGACCCAAGATGGAAAAAAATAGCATAAAATGAGTAACTTTAGCTCTACATCCAGTCTGGACTTCAGTCAAGCTTTTCACAATGTTTCACAGAAAAAAAGTTAAGCAAGTTAATTAATATGGGAGCAGGACAAAAACTGTTAACAAAAGGAGGAACTAATTGAGCCAGGGAGCTCAGGAGGTGGGGATCAATTGAGTCCATTCTAATAAAGGTAATATGGCTGTTGGTATACACAGGCCTCATCAGTAAGGTTGTCTTTACCTGGTTTTATTAATCATATTGCAGACGGATTAGATCAGTGGTCTCAAACTCAAACCTTTTGCAGGGCCACATTTTGGATTTGTAGGTACTTAGAGGGCCTCAGAAAAAATAGTTAATGTCTTATTAAAAAAATGACAATTTTGCATGAGGTAAAACTCTTCATAGTTTATAAATCTTTCCTTTTGGTTAAGTCTTAATAATAATATTGTAATTTATAGCTAAAGAGACATATGATCTAGAAACTGTTTTATTTTACTTTTGTGATTATGATAAATATACCGAGGGCCTCAAAATAGTACCTGGCAGGCCGCATGTGGCCCCCAGGCTGCGAGTTTGAGACCACTGGATTAGATGGATCAACGCTTTCCTGCAGATAATAGTCTAAACCTGTAATGGATGAAAAATATGAAAATAGGCTTGAAAAAACTGCACTTCGAAAAGCTTGAAAACTGTTTTTGAATTTGAAAAAAGATATATAATCGGGGTGCCAAAATCCATTAGCCACATATCAACTAACAGGACAAGAATACCAAGGCCCTCTTTTACTAAGGTCACGTGCTAATCAATTTAGCACGCTCTAAACGCTAAAACGTGCATGCTAGTCTATGGGCACGTTAGCATTTAGCGCACGCTAATTCAATTAGCGCGCGCTAATCGGTTAGCACGCCTTAGTAAAAGAGGGGGCAGATGTTGCAACAGGAAGGAAACCTAGCTGATCTGAAATTTGTCCACCAATAAAATAAAGAAATAGAGTAAGCTAACTAGAAACTCCTGCCTCCTCCTCCCTGCCCCGGCAATGTGCCTTTCATAGTCCCAACATGGCTCACAAGCTTCCAAAGCCACCTCCCTGGGTCTGGTTCTCTCAAGTCCATTTCATCTAGTTCTTCTGTTGGGGAATAGGGCCAGGAACAACACCCCACAATTTCTAGAGTACTCCTGAGCTGGCTCAGCTACTAGGCTTCTATAGGAATAGAGAATGACACGGGGACAAATTTTTCCCCGTCCCTGCAGGAACTCAATGTTTCCATCTCATCCCTGCAAGTTTTGTCACTGTCCTTGCCCTGCCCCATTCCTGTAAGCTTTGCCTTAACTGCAAAAGCCTCGAACACTTATGATTTTAAAGTGTTTGAGGCTTTTGCAGATGAGGGCAGAGCTTGCAGTAATGGGGCAGGGACAGGAAAAGAACTTGCGGGGATGGGAAAATGAGTTCCCGCAGGGATGGGGAAAAAGTTGTCCCTGTCTCATTCTCTATATAGGAGCTCTTCCTTCTACCCTTTCACTGATGTGCATAATTGTAACTCCAGTCAGCATCTGCCCATGGATTCTGCTGCTATTCACTCAGATATGAGTTTTTATTTTCCTTTCTGTTGCTGTCTTGTTATAGTTCTGACTTGCCCCCCCCCCCCTCCCCCCGAGTTTTATTTATTTATTTATAAAATGTATATATACCCTCTTTTGGACAAACAAATTACCATTCAAGATGGCAAACAAAACAATAAAGTAATAAAAGCATAAGAAAACATATAAAACCAAAATTTTAACTCTAGGAAACAAGTTTTCAGTACCTTCCTAAAGACCAAATTGAATTGCATTTTCCTGATCTCAGATAGTATCCTGTTCCATTCTTCAATAGTCCATTGAAAGAAAGCCTTCATTTATATATATAAAAAAACTTGAGCTATTTGTAATTACCAAATGATTTTGATCTATGAACCATAATCTATGATTTTTGAGGTGTGCTGTACTGTTACGAGCTGAAAGGGCAAAGTAATTGTGGAGTATGTGAATGCAAGTTCTTAAAAACAAAAATTAACAATTTAAGCAAATGGCTTGAAAACAGAAGGCAGCGGGTTAGCATAAATGGGAAATTCTCGGATTGGGAGAAAGTGACTAGCGGCGTGCCCCAGGGCTCGGTTCTTGGGCCTATCTTGTTCAATATTTTTATAAACGACCTGGAAGAGGAAACAACATGCAATATAATAAAGTTTGCAGATGATACAAAACTATGTCGGGCGGTTGGCTCTCAAAGGGACTGCAAGGACCTCCAGAAGGATCTGAACATGCTGGAAACGTGGGCGATAAAGTGGCAGATGAACTTTAACATAAACAAATGCAAGGTGATGCATCTAGGAAAGAAAAACAAGGAACATGAGTACAGGATTATGGGGGTGAAGTTAGCAAAAAGCAAACAGGAAAGGGATTTGGGGGTACTAATTGACAGTACCCTAAAACCATCGGCACAATGTGCGGCAGCGGCGAAGAAAGCGAACAGGATGTTGGGCATAATTAAGAAGGGGATTACAAGTAGAACGGAAGAGATCATAATGCCACTTTATAGAACAATGGTCCGACCGCACTTAGAATACTGTGTCCAACACTGGTCTCCATACCTTAAAAAGGATATAACTCTGCTGGAAAAAGTGCAGAGGCGAGCCACGAAACTTATCAAAGGAATGGAAAATTTGACCTACAAAGATCGACTCAGGAAGCTGGGGCTGTTTACTCTTGAGAAGAGAAGACACAGGAGATTTGATAGAGACTTTTAAAATATTAAAAGGATTTGATAAAATAGACCAAAAAGAAGCATTACTGAAATATTCTGATGTGACACGGCAAGAGGACATAGACTGAAAATGAGAGGCAGTAGGTTTAAGACAAATGTCAGGAAATTCAGTTTCACACAGCGCGTGGTGGGTGCTTGGAATGCACTCCCGGAGGAGGTTGTGGAGGAGACTACTGTTCTGGGATTCAAACGCAAGTTGGATGCACACCTTCTTGCATATCATATTGAGGGATACGGTAAATCCGGGTCTCCAAAAAGGAGTACCTAAATGGGCCGCCGCGTGTGCGGATCGCCGGACTAGATGGACCTCGGTCTGATCCGGTGAGGGCGTTTCTTATGTTCTTAAGCAAACTTTTATATTTTTAACTGATGGATAATTGAAGAGATTTTGATTTCTAAGTTTTAAGACCTTACAACTGGAAGAAGGATTTATAAGTTGAAAAGTGGAAAATTATAGGCCTATTTCATTGATTAACTTAGATTGCAAAATTTATGCAGTTGTCAAAAATATTGTCATCTTTGATTGACAGAGCGGGTTTGTCCAGAGTAGATATACATCGGATAACTCACGTGTTTTGTAGAACATTTTAACAGTTGCTCCTTCTGTTCCTGACCAGCTGGTTGTATTAGCTTTAGATGCAGAAAAGGCATTTGATAGAATAGAGTGGTCATGTAGGTTTCAAGTTCTCAAATAGTTTGGAAAAGGTTCATAATTTATTTCAATGGTAAAGTAGTTATACAGGTTACCGTGTGCCAATATATTAGTAAATGGAGTCGTGTCTGATTCTTTTTCACTGTTCAGGGGTACTAAACAGGGGTGCTCCCTTTTTCCGTTGCTGTTTGACTTAGTCATAGAGACTTTAATAATTGCAATTTGACAACATGTTGACATTATAGGGATTCGATGTGGGACGCTTACATGCAAATTATCGGCATAAGCTGATGATTTGTTTTTTTATCTGTACAATCTCTGCCATTTCTATTTACATTATTGGAAGAATTTTCCAAATTTTCAGGATACAAAGTGAACTGGGACAAATCAGTGCCCTTGTCTTCATATGTTTATAAATCTCATCTAGGTGATGCTCAACTAAAATGGGTTGATAAATTGAAATATTTAGGTATCTGGTTTGGATCTTCTGTTTTATAAATCTTTATTAAATTTTCAGATCTTACAAAAAGTGCATCATAACATACATGTCATAACCATAAGAATTAAGCACTTATAAACATTCAGAAACAGTTTATCAATACCCAAAAGTACCCCCTCTCTTCCCAACCCAATGCTTTGGATCTTCTGTTGAAAGTTAATTGGAACTCAATATGCAGTTGATACTTACTCTGGTTGATTAAATTTTTATGCACTGGTCTCCTCTATACTTGTCCTGGTGGGGCAGGTTAGAAGCAATAAAAAATATTATTAGCTCCAGAAGTGAATTATTTATTGAGTATGAAATCTCTCATGTTCCCGGATAAGTTTTATAATTCAATAGAAAGAAAAATACTTTATTTCTTATGGAAAGGGAAGCCGCCGCATATTGCTTTTCATAAATTGAGAATGTTAAAAGATTCTGGGGAGTCAATTTACCAGATTTTAAGCTATATCATTCCTCTTTTTAGTTGCCTCTGCAGTGTAATAATAATAATAATAATAACTTTATTTTTTATACCGCAATACCACAAAACAGTTCAGAGCGGTTTACAGGATAAGAGACTGTACATTTACAGCGAAGTTACAGCTTAGTTATAGCGAAGTTACATCGAGGTTACAGCATATCGAAAAACAGTTCAGAGCGATTTATACAATGTAGGTGCAGAGAATTAGTTAACAATTATATGGTATAAACCAGTGACAATTACAAAATGATCCAATAATTGTTGCATGGGGGGAGGGGAAGGGTAGGGAGGGAGGCAAGGGATTATTAGTTTGGTCGGGGGGACGGGGGTTAGAGGAATTTATCAAAGAGGTATGTTTTTAGAGATTTCCTGAAGGATTGATAAGTTGGGGCAAGAGAGATGAGAGTGGACAGGCAGTCATTCCATTTGCCAGCTTGGAAAGAGAGGGTTTTGTCGAAGAATCTTTTGTGGATGCATCCTTTTGGGGAGGGGTAGGCAAACAGGTGTGCATTGCGTGTACGGTTAGAGCCTGGGAAGGTGAAGTGGCATGAAAGATATATCGGGGCTGAGCCAGTTAGGGTTTTGAAGCAGAGGCAGGCGAATTTGAAGATGATCCTTGCTTCGAACGGTAGCCAGTGAAGTTTCCTGTAGAAAGGGCTGATGTGGTCTGATTTTTTGAGCCCGTAGATGAGGCGGACTGCGGTATTCTGAATAAGTCGTAGTCGTTTAATGGTTTTCTTGTAGGAGCCCAGATATATGATATTGCAGTAATCCAGGGAGTTTAGAATTAGGGATTGGACCAGCAATCTGAAGGTGGGAAAATCAAAGTAATGTTTGATGGAGCGGAGTTTCCACAGGGTGGAAAAACATTTTTTGACCTGGGTGTTAGTGTGTTCTTCTAAAGTGAGGCATCGGTCCAAGATGACTCCGAGGATTTTTATAGTAGAGTTGATTGGATATGTTAAGCCATTAAGATGCAGGGTGGTGGATGTTAGTTTGTGGTTGGGACTTGCAAGGAAGAACTTGGTTTTTTCTGGGTTTAGTTTCAGTTTGAAGCGAGTGGTCCAGTTTTCTACCATGGTGAGGACAGTTGAGATGAATTGTTCTGTCTCATGTGACAGTGAGGTGATGGGTATGATGATTGTAATGTCATCCGCGTAGATATAGGATTTCAGGTTACGGTTCGATAACATGTGTCCCAGTGATGCCATGTAGATATTGAATAATGACGGGGATAGGGGGGAGCCCTGGGGGACTCCGCAGGGGTTGCTCCATGTGTGGGAGAAGGTTCCGTCATTATGGACTTGGTAGGTTCGGTTTTTTAGGAAGCCTGTGAGCCAGGTTAGTACTTGTCCGGCGATGCCTATGGAGTCGAGGCAGTTAATCAGAATGTCATGGTCTACTAGGTCGAAGGCACTGCTGAGGTCGAACTGTAGTAGCAGTGCGCTGTTTCCCAGTGAGAATAGTTGGAGGAGGTGATTGGTTAGTGAGGCTAGAACGGTTTCCGTACTGTAATTGGTGCGGAATCCAGACTGGGATTCGTGGAGGATGTTAAATTTCTCTAGGTATGATGTGAGGTAGTGATTGACCAGTCCTTCCATGATTTTTTGGAAGAGAGGAATATTGGCGATGGGTCTGTAGTTGGAGATTACGGAGGGAGATTCTTTGGGGTTTTTAATTATTGGAGATACGAGGATGTGTCCAAGTTCCAGTGGGAAGTGGCCGGTTGTCATGCACAAGGTTATCCAGTTGAAGAGTTCCGCTTTGAAGGGGAGGGGGGCAGTTTTCATGATGGTTGGAGGGCAGTTATCTAGTAGGCAGTTGGATTTGGAATATTTTGAGTATAGCTTGAGAAATAGGTTCCAGTCTGGGTTATTGAAGTGAGACCAGGTCATGTCTGCTGGTGAGCCATCCTTTTCTGGAGAGGGTGGTTGGATATATGGGTAAGTGCTAGTTGTTGTGAGCGATGTTTTCAAGTTGAGAATTTTGTTGGCGAAGTAGTCAGCTAGGTTTGTTGGGGAGGGTGGTAGATCAGTGGGGGAGCTTTTATGTGGGACGGTGTCAAATAAGGAGTTAACTATTCTGAAGAGTTTATTAGTGTTTAGGGATGGGGTGTTGATAAGTTGGGAGTAGTGCTTGTGTCGTTTTTCTTTAATCATTTTTTTGTATTCTGTGACTTTAATTCGCCATGAGTGTCTATCTGTGTTTGTGCCTGTTTTGCACCAGGTTCTTTCCAGTTTGCGTACTTCACGTTTGAGGGCAAGAAGATCTGCATCGAACCATTTAGCGGAGGAGCGGTGTTTTTTCTTGTAAGGTTTCAGTGGAGCAATGTCGTTTAGGGTCTTATTGCTGAAATTGTTCCAGTCTGAGATGAAGTTAGGGTCAGGATCTGGGATGGATGTTGGGTTGTAGTGGGACCAGAATTCTTCTGGGTTAAGTTGGCCTCTAGACCATTTTGTTTTTTCTTTGTGGGTGGTTTTTGGTTGTTTTTTGGTTTGTTTTATTAGCCAGTGTAATTTGAAATTGCAACGGAGGTGATCAGACCAGGGGGTGGTGGACCAGTTTTCTTCTTTAAGGTTGATGCTGGGGGTTGAAGTGGTATTGGGGAGGAAGGAGATCAGATCTAGGTGATGGCCTTTGTCATGGGTTTTTGTAGGGGGTGGTTTAGAGAAACCTAGGGATGTTAGGAATGTTAGGGATGTTAGGGATGTTGATTTACCCAAATTGTTACTATTGGAGAGAGAAATTGTGACCCCATTTGCCTTGAGTGTTCTTTTAACTGCTCAGGTTGAATGTGTGGCACCCCAGTCTCCAATTTTGAAGGCTATATGTGCTGTATATAACTCTAATGCTTGTGACTTAGGGTTTTTGTGGCCAGTATATGAATGTTTCCCCGAAAATAAGACCTAGTGCCTTTTTTGGGCCCAAAATTAATATAAGACACTGTCTTATTTTCGGGATATGCACATGATCATCTCTCCATTCACCCCAATTCTTCCTCTTTCCTTTCTCTCCCCCACATGTGCAGCATCTTTCTTCCCCTCCCATCCCCCTGTGCAGCAGAAGTTTGCCCAGCTTCTATCCTTCCCTCCCTCCCATCCCTTGTCCAGAAGAACCGTTGAGCTCTACCTTGATCCAAAGCAGCGTCAGGCTGGCAGCATTCTAAAATGGCTGCTTGGCCTTGTCCGTTGGAGAATTCAATCTGCTACACTAGTAATGACATCATCAGTAACGAGGCAAAGTGAAATCCCTGATGGACAAGACCAAAGCAGGCTATTTAGAGTGCTGCCGGCCTGACCCTGCTTTGGATCAAGGTAGGGCTCACTCACGGTCGGCGGGGAGGGAAGGATGGAGGGTCAGCAGGGGTTCGGCTGCATAGTGGGGTTGTGGGGGGGGGGGCGGCAAATTCTGGGACTAGGGCTTATTTTTGAGGTAGGGCTTATATTAAGACCTACCCCAAAAATTATGCTAGGGCTTATTTCGGGGAAACACAGTATATCTATTTGGTTTAACCCAGAAATTAAGATTCAAAGTATGGTTCTTAATTGGTTAGAATGGCAACGTAAAGGAATTTGGTTTGTGAGTCAGCTTGTTCAAGGCAAAAACTTTAAAATCATTTGAGAATTTGTGTGCAGAGTTTCAATTGACGTCAAAGCATTTTTTTCAATGGATGCAGCTGAAACATTGTCTAGTAAGAACAAGTTATAAGGCAAGGATTCATGCTAATGATTCGAGCTTACTAGACTTTTGTGTAGGCCTTATGAGGCAATCAAAAAAGCCTCCTGTTTACTGACAAATACTAGTGCCGTACTTTTTATGCCGATGAGGTAACTCTAATAGTATAGCCTGAACGCTTATAAAATTAGCAGCAGGCACGAGTCTGAGGCTTTTTCTCTCCCTTACAAGATTCCTGAAGCATAGTAGTGGCTTTTTGAGTTTTAAGTCCACAGTTTGTTGTTGAGCCTTAGGAGAGATTTAAAATTATGCTATTGTAAAGGAGTAAAAAGTGAAATCTCTTTTTTTTTTTGAGAACAGGATTTGCACTAAGGGTAATTGAGGTTTTTTTTATTATTACAGTCCCTTTGTGTTTGTGAGTGTGGAGTGAGTTATTGGATTAAGTGACTTGCCCAAGGTCACAACGAGCAACATGGGATTGGAAGTGAGCCAACAAACCTCAGGGTGCTGTGACACTCATATGTTATTTGAGTGTGCTGTTTTAAAATCATTTGGGTTTGGGGTTTGGCAGCGAATGCAAGATATATTTGGGTTTCATACTGTGTTAACTTACAAAATTGTTATTTTGCGTTCAGTTGCTTTACCACATTTAGTTCAGAAATGTAAAGCTAAATTGTCTGACACTCTTATGGGCTCAGCTATCCAAGATATTTTATCAAAATGGAAAAATAGTGCCACACTTTCCTTTTCAGCATGGTGGTCCAGTTTTTGTTTAACTCGTAAATATGAAGAGATATCTGCCATCAAATGGAGTAATGTTTATTATATACAGATGGTTTCAGATCTTTTGGATAACTTTTGTAATTTACATACTGTATACCGGTAATTTTCAATATAGCATGAGCACCTAATTTGCCTTTCCTATATTTTTGTCTTAGGGGAAATGTTATTGGGTGATTCTATAATATTTCTAGTGTTTAAAATCAATAGAATGCATTTTAAAAAGTTGATATATATGGGAGGGGCCGTCGCTAAAAAACCGCACTACGCTTTTTTTAAAGGATGGGGTAAAATAACATAGCATCTTGGAAGTATAAAACATTTTCAGCTTCATTGCGCACTTTTACTAAGGCGAGCTAACCGATTTAGCATGCGCTAAAGATTAGCGCACACTTAGGGCTCCGTTAGGGTTTTAATGCGTGGAATAGCATGCGCTACATTGCTGCACGCGCTAGGCCTTAATGCCAGCATTGAGCTGGCGTTAGTTCTAGAAGCGTAGTGCGTGATGTAGCGTGCGATAATTTCCTGCGTATGCTCAAAACGCTAACACACCTTAGTAAAAGGATCCCTAAATGCTAACGCACCCATTATATTCTATGGGCGCCATAGTATTTAGCACACGCTAATCTTTAGCGCGTGCTAAATCGCTTAGTGCACCTTAGTAAAAGGACCCCCTTGATTTGCTGTTGCATCTCACTGCATGTATCATCATTAGTCTGCAAATTTCCTTTAAAAATGTACCAAGCTATTCATACATATTTATTGGTCCTAAGTTTTACATTTTATTCTGCTAATAAAATATCTTTATATTTATTGCTGTGCTGCTTACATTTATGATATATTCTTCAAAATGGTTGTGTCAGAGTTGCCACAAATAAAGCACCCATGATTTAATGCCACATCCCAATAAAATACAGAAGGCTGGCCTGAGTATCTTTATAAAGCAGTTATAAAGTCCAAGTCAGCTAAAAGAGAAGAAAAGATTTTGCATAACAGATTGTACATTAACAATACTGAAGACTGAATGCAGTACATAGCTGTGAATCTTGACATACTGCTAGGAATTATTTTTTTTTTTTTAAAAAGGGATGGTTAACAAGACTAAGAATGGTATAATGCCTCTGTATCGCTCCACGGTGCGACCTCACCTGGAGTATTGCGTTCAATTCTGGTCTCCTTATCTCAAGAAAGATATAGCGGCACTAGAAAAGGTTCAAAAAAGAGAGACCAAGATGATAGTATGAGGAAAGACTAAAAAGGTTAGGGCTGTTCAGCTTGGAAAAGAGACGGCTGAGGGGAGATATGATTTATTTATTTATTTAAAACATTTTTAATCCGCCTTTATCCAAGGCAGCTTACAAGTTTCCATACACAATAAAATTGCAAAGTAAAAGGTTTCCATACAGAATAAAATCACAAAATAAAAGACATACATTAAGTAGAAGAAAATATTGAAGTCTAGTGGATCGATTTTTCACTCCATCAAAAATGACAAAAGGGACACTCAATGAAGTTACAGGGAAATGATTTTAAAAGCAATAGGAGGAAATATTTTTGCACTCGGAGAATAGTTAAGCTCTGGAACGCATTGCCAGAGGTTGTGGTAAGAATGGATAGCATAGCTAGTTTTAAGAAAGGTTTAGACTAATTCCTGGAGGAAAAGTCCATAGCCTGTTATTGAGAAAGACATGGGGGAAGCCACTGCTTACCCTGGATCAGTAGCATGAAATGTTGCTACTCTTTGGGTTTTTGCCAGGTACTAGTGATCTGGATTGGCCACCGTGAGGACGGGCTGCTGGGCTCGATAGACCATTGATCTGACCCAGTAAGGCTATTGTTATGCCTTATATAGTGCAACCTTCAGCAAGTCCTTTAAGCCCCTTCAGCAAGTCCTTTAACCCCCTTTTTTCAGTTGGAAAAAGAATACAGTATTACCTGGCACTGAGATACTGCAAATATACTTATGTGTACTGACAGTGCCTTCATCACACGGAAACAAAGGCCATGTAACCTATCCAGCCCACCCAACCATATCAACAACTAAGGGCTCCTTTTACTAAGGTGCGCTAGTGTTTTTAGCGCACGCAGGAAATTACCGCGTGCTACACCGCACGCTATGCTTCTAGAACTAACGCCAGCTCGATGCTGGTGTTAAGGTCTAGCGCGCGGGGCAACGTAGTGCACGCTATTCCGTGCTCTAAAGTCCTAATGCGGCTTAGTAAAGGGAGCTCTAAGTTCTACAATCCCTTACTCTTTATCAAAGATCCTCTGTGCTTTTTTTTTATGATTTCTTGAATTGAGATACAGTTTCTATCTCCGCCACCTCTTTTGGAAGGCTGTTCTTTCATCCTTTCCCTAGAGAAATATTTCCTTAGATTACTGAATCTATCCCCTTTTACCTTCGTCTTATAACCCCTTATTCTAGAGCTTCCTTTGAAATGAAATTGGACCACTTCCACTGCATGTATACCAGTGAGGTACTTACACTTCTCCATCATATCCTCCTTTAACCGCCTTTCTTCCAAAGCATATGCATTCCGGTCAATATTGAACCAGTGGTGATCAGTTTTGGAGGGGGGGGAGGTTTCTAAATGCTGGCTGCTGTTGGCTGAACTAGAAGTGAATATTTAGTGCCAGCCCCTCTTTAGTTACTGGCACCAAAAATTTAACTCCTTTGAGGCTGCTGGAATTGATCTGGATATGGCCAATATTCAGTGCTGGTAACCAGATAACTATTCAGACAAGTTAGAAATACTATGCTAGACTTATTTGCAAAACAAATGGATGCCTCAAAAAAGTCCATCCGCTAAAAATGTTCAAATCCCGATTTTATAAAGCTAGTATTTGGATGTTTCACACCTTAGTTTGTCCAAATAGCAAGGGGGGCATTTGTGGGTGTGTTTTAGGCAGAACAAGGGAGGACTCAAAAGTAAGATGCCCAACAGTGATTTTCAAATGGAAGAAAATGTCCATATAAAAAAAAAAGAGGACGGTTCTATCTAGACCTGTTTCAGTCACATCCAATGTACAAAAAAAGGTGCTCTGATTCAGCAGCTGACAACTGGATGGATTAAGGAATGACCCACTCCTTATTCTCCACTGGTTGCTGGCCCCTTCCTCTCCCCTGAAAGTGAATCTGGAAAGGAAAATCAGCTGTATGTAAGCTGCAGTTTGTATGGCCTTTCTGATCAAAGCAGCAAGCAGGTCAGAGGAGTAGTCTAGTGCAGTGTTTCTCAACTTCTTCAAGCCAAGTATCGCCTATGTCTAACAAATATCAACCGAGTACCCCCACCCAAACTCTGCCTCACCCAGACTCTGCCCCAGACCCCACCCCCATAATAATAGTACTAATTGTAATGCAATTTCTTCCATCCATTTTTCATATACACACAATATAATCTTATTAATATATAATGATAACCACAAAATTAAAAAAACACAAATCACACTGTACACAGAGAAAACGTTAATTATCATTTATATTAGGGTTTTTTCAAAGAGGTCAAGGCAGATGACTTTAAAATATGCAACGTCACCTCAGTAACAACTATAGAAAAATAGACAAATATAGTGCAAAATATAGACAGCAGATATAAATTCTCAAAACAGACACATTTCAATCTCTAAATTGAAAATAAAATCATTTTTCCTACCTTTGTTGTCTGGTGATTTCATGAGTCTCTGGTTACACTTCCTTTTGACTGTGCATCCAATATTTCTTTTTTTCTGCCTCCTGCATGCTTCCTCTCCTCCAGACCTCATTCCATTCCCCAGACAACATCGCTCTCTATCCCTCCATGAGTCCAACTTTTCTTCCTCTCTCCTCCACCCCCATTGGCAACATGTCTCCTGCTCTCTCTCTCTCACTGTCCATCTGTCTTGAGAGATCCAGGCATCTCTCCCACTCCCTTTACTGCCCCATCCAACATTTCTCCCTCTCTCATCCCCTGGATCATGTGCAGCATTTTTCACCACTGCCCACCAGTCCCATGCCCATTTCTCCTTCCATCACTCCTCACCAGCACCATGCCACATCTCTCCCACCATCACTATGTCCAATATTCCTCCGCCTTGCATCCCCTTCAATCTATCCCTCTGTTCCCTCTCCACCACCATATCCAACATTTCCCATTTTCATCCAACTCTACCCCATGCATCTTTGCCTCTCTCTTCTCTCTATCTATGCCCAATTTTCCTCTTTCTTCCTTTCCCCATGGGCACCATGTCTTTCCCTCTCACTCCACACCTATATCCAACAATTCTCTTTTCCTGTTCCCTCACCCACCGGCAGCATCTCTCTTTCTCTCCCTTCCTAACCTCCAGCCTGTGCATCATCTGTCCTCTCCCTGCTCCCCTTGCAGCATCTATCCTTACCCCACCCCCATCCCCATGTACACTATGTCTTTCCCTCTCAATCCACACCTATATCCAACAATTCTCTTTTCCTGTTCCCTCACCCACCGGCAGCATCTCTCTTTCTCTCCCTTCCTAACCTCCAGCCTGTGCATCATCTGTCCTCTCCCTGCTCCCCTTGCAGCATCTATCCTTACCCCACCCCCATCCCCATGTACACTATGTCTTTCCCTCTCAATCCACACCTATATCCAACAATTCTCTTTTCCTGTTCCCTCACCCACCAGCATCATCTCTCTTTCTCTCCCTTCCTAACATCCAGCCTGTGCATCATCTGTCCTCTCCCTGCTCCCCTTGCAGCATCTATCCTTACCCCACCCCCATCCCCATGTACACTATGCCTTTCCCTCTCAATCCACACCTATATCCAACAATTCTCTTTTCCTGTTCCCTCACCCACCAGCATCATCTCTCTTTCTCTCCCTTCCTAACATCCAGCCTGTGCATCATCTGTCCTCTCCCCACCCCCCTTTGCAGCATCTGTCTTACCCCACCCCCACCCCTGTGCAGCATCTATCTATCCCTTATTCCCAACTCCAGCCCTCACTCCTCTCAGCTGGATCTGACCTCTCCCCAGCTCCTGATTCCCCTCCCTTACCAGCTCTGCGCCGCTGTATTTTAAAATCTTCGGGCAGCTGGAGGCGCAACAAAGCCAGCCACCCACCATCTGCTTGCCTTCAGAAAGAACTGGGGCAGGCAGATAGTAGGAGACTGGCTTCGTTGTGCCTCTGGCTGCCCTAAGATTTTAAAATACAGCAGCAGAGAGCTGGTAGGTGGGGGAATTAGGAACGAAGCCTGCCTCTCGCCGTCTGCCTGTGCCCCAGAAGTATTCTTTCTGCAGCGTTCTGAGTAGGCTGCAGAAAGAACACTTCTGGGGCAGGCAGGCAGACGATGGGAGGCTGGTTTCGTTGCGCCGCTGGCTGCCCAAAGTTTTTAAAATACAGCAGTGGAGAGCTGGTAGGTGGGGAAATCGGGAACTGGGAAGAGGTCGGATCCAGCCAAGAGCAGTGGGGGCTGGGGTTGGGTTGGCTTTGACGGAGGGGGCGGGCAGGAAGGAGGGATCCCCATCGGCGGTGGAGGCGGGTAATATCTGCGGCGGTGCATACCGCCAACAAGCGGCTCACGTACCCCTAAGGCTACACATACTGCGAGTTTAGAAGTTCTGGTCTAGTGATTAGTGCAACGGAGTGTAAACCAAGGGATGCAGGTTCAGATCCACTTTTCCTGGGGCTTCCTCCAGTATCAGAAAAATGCTAACTGCACCTACAGATATGATACCTGCAAGTGTGAAGGTATAGAATAGGCATTTTGGCTGTTCCTGGAGGGATCACATATACAAACCCCCCCCCCCCCAGAAAACTGTGGTATGTGAACCTATGTTTACATCACTAACCACTAGACTATATCTCTGTTCTGCAAGGATGTCTGGGTGGCCATTTTCATAAGAGCTCCTATGGGAGCTGTTACCACTGCAGCCAGCGCTAAAAACCGTGCTACGGTTTTGTAAAGGGGGGTGGGGGCAGGGATTAGTTAGGATATGCAACCTTAAAATAATTTCTTTCTCTTTTCAGTAAATCTTGATGTGAATGGTTTGATGAATATTTCATTCTCGTGTGTTGAGAAGTTGTTCATTAAATCCATATTCAACATTATTTCCTGAAGTCCGTTCTCAAAGTATTGCGGTCGATATAGGTGAACAGAAACTTTTCTGCTTTGTTTTTTTCTTTTGTCTTTGGAAACTATTGATCTAATTCAAGTTGTTATATATTATACTTGATTATTAATAAGAAAAGTGATAAATAATTTTAAAAAATCCATATTCAACATTCTCAAGTGGAAACATGTCAGTCAAAGATTAGGAAAATATTCACAACAGGGAAACATTTTTTTCTACAGCATAAAGTACGTTATTAGTTTTCTGTCGTTATTTTTTTCAGTGAGAGAATATAAAGACGTAGTTGAAATTTTGTAATGACACAGTTAATAAACAACTCTAAGACCCATCTAGAGAAAGCTGTGGTCAAGCCACTGCTTATTTTCATATCATACATAGAGGATCATTTTCAAAGCACTTAGACACACAAAGTACCAAAGGTTTCTATGAAACATTTATGTGTGTAAGTGTTCTGAAAATGAATCCCTTAGGGCTGGATGCTACAACCGCCTAACTGGTTTAATTGTCTTTAATCAACGTGATAATTAATTGCATCGTTTAAAAGCAATTAAACTGTAATTTATAAAAAAGATGGCACCTCCACAAACAGTGCCAGAACCGTGTCTACGGGTAAAATAGGTGTGGTTAATGCCAGAAGTACCCTCAGGCGTCGGTAGGCACCTCTGTAGTCACGATTCTCATCACAAATAGGGCCGGAAACATAGGCCTTGAAAACCCTGGCCTACATTTCCAGCACCTATCTGTGATGTAGCCATGATTCTATAAATGTATAAAGTCAAAATTGAGGAGGGGGTCAGTACAAAGTATGAACAAATCCTAAAGACCTACTCCTAGGTCTCTAATTTACTTTTTTGCAAGCAGGTTTTTTTGTGCAAAAAAGTAATTTAGAGAACTAGGAGTAGGTCCTAGGATCGGTTCATGCCATGATTCTATAAACAGTGCTGTCGCTTGATTGACACGCGATCGGCACCACTTTTGTGGACGGCTGACGATCCTGGCGCCGTTTATAGAATCCGGGCTTTAATGTATTTGTTTTTTAAATTTAATATTAGTTTTGATATTTTGTAGGTAAAGTGGTTTTTGGGGAACCAATTGCTGCTTCTCTAAGTATAGATGGTACTCACTACTGGCATAAAGACTGGAGTCATGCTGCAGCCCATGTCATGGGGCCTCCACTTAGACCAGATCCTTCAACACCTGAATATCTCATGAGGCTTCTAGCCAAGTAAGCGTTTCAATACCCTACTACTACTACTACCCTGCCACATATAGTAGTACTTACAATCTGAAGTGCAGTAAATAATATGTATTTGTAGGGTTACCATGTATTTGTAGGGTTACTTTTAGGGTGGGGCGGGGTGGGGCTAGGGCGGGATTGGGGGTGGAACTAGGCCAAAACGGGGCAGGAATGGGTAGAACTGGGCAGGCCTGGGATCCGGATTTTCCAAAAGGAAAATCTGGTAATCATATGTATTTGCATAGCAATCTACACCAGTATTTCTCAACTCGGTCCTGGAGTACCTCCTTGCAGTCAGGCTTTCGGGATATCTACAGTGAATATGCATGAACTTGATTTGCATACATTGCCTCCATTATATGCAAATTTATTTCATGCATATTCATTGTGGATATCATGAAAACTGGACTGGCAAGGGGGTACTCCAGGACCGAGTTGTGAAACACTGGCCTACACCATATTATGGGATCTAATCTAATATTTTATTTATGGATCGCAATATACCTGCATAGGTTCAAGGTGATTTACAAGTAAGAGAACCCTTGTTAGAGTAGAGAGATCATGCAATTGAAGATCATATCAGATTTACAATAAAATCGTTATACATACTGAACAGAGATTCCAACATAGGTAGAGACAAATAGCAGCAAATGTTTTACAATTTAATTTGAAATTGGGCACCGCAGGAGTGGAACTGATAGTTTTGTTGTAGATGAGCGAGATTACTGCTGCCATAAGTTCTTGGAACCTTCCTTAAAAGGTCAGCATTTTTATCTTTTTGGTTAATTTCATCAATTTTGAATAGACGCAGAAAATTTCATAAGATTCATTTACTGGATAATGGCACTCTTTGTTAGAGTCAACCTTGGAGAAGATTGCTCCTTTGCAAAAAATTTGTGGTGATAGGAAAATGTGTTGCCTTTGGAATTCAGTAGAAGTGAGGCAGAGCAAACATGGTCTCCGTAAAAAAAGAGTGACAGTGGAGGAAATATCCTGATGGGTAAACTCAGGGGGCGTATTTGGAAGCTTTGGATGATTATAAACAGCTGGTATTGAGTGAAGAAGAATTATGATGATGCTAAAATTGCTGCGGCACCATCTTGGTCAAGGAAGTTGTTCACTATTGTTAATTCTTTGGTGACCCCTTCAGTGAATAGGATTCTTGCTCCCTCTTGTGAGCAGTTTGATGTTTTTATTTTCAATTGAAGTCAGAGGTGATATGCGCTGGAGTTCCTAAATATGAGTAGAAGATATGGAAGGATATGGCTGAACTCTGGTTAGAGTTCATGCCAGTCTCTGTAGATGATGTTGTTTGTTCAGGCTATTAATTCGATTAGTGATTCAAATTGTAGGGCACATGTTTCTTTTAAAAATTGATGCGGTGAAGGACACCTACAATGTAGGCGTTGTACATGTGCCTACATATGCCTAAGGCATGATGTACGCCAGAAGTGGCCCTAGGCATCTGTAGACGTGCTTAGGTGCTTCTTGTAGGTGCGAGTCAGATGCCTTAAATGTAAGCCTGTATAATGCTGGCCAACATTTAAGGCATCTGTAGAAGAAAATAGACGAGATTCTGGAGGCAGCACCTACTGGTGATTGACATATGGTAGGTGCCCATTTTGCAGGTACCTACTGCGACAGGCGCCGTTTCCAGAATCAGGCCCTTAATGTCTGTGCACCAGCAGTTTTGAAAGCTATGAAGGATGCAGTTGCACTATCTATGGCATTACTTATTAAACGTTCCCTTGTCTCAGATTTTGTTCCTGATTTGTTGAAATGAGCTGCAGTTAGTCCTTTACTAAATGGCTCACACTTAGATGTCACAAAGGTGGAACATTTTCAACCTATCTCCAATCTTATGTTTTTATCTAAAGTTATGAAGAAAGTAGTGCTTCATCATTTAGAGGAATTTGTATCTGCACAGGACTGTCTGGACAGTTTTTGTTGTCTCTTTATGATACCATTTGTACTGGATCTGATAATGGGAAACATTTTTTGTTAGTATCTCTAGATGTTGCAGCCACGTTCAATACTATTAATAATGCAGTTTTGTTGGACTTTTGCATTCTTTTGGTATCTCAGGCACGATGTTAACCTGGTTTCAGTAATTTCTTAGACTGGATGTTTATGTTTGGAATGGAGTTCACAAATCACAATTGTTTTCTTTGTGTTCAGGAGTACCTCAAGGCTCATCATTGTCAGCTTTGCTATTTAATTTGTTCTTGCCCCCTTATTGGTGGTTTATAGAATGATCTTGGAATTGGTTTTATACAGATAATCTACAGGGATTTTTTTGAGTTTCTGGACAACTGTGAGGACGGCTCTCAGCTTTTATCCACTTATCTATCTAGTCTAGTCTTCAATTTATATACCGGGTCATCTCCCAACGGAGTTTGACTCGGTTCACAAGTGATTAAAGACCAGAGTACATAAAGATGAGAACATGGGAAAGTAAATGTTGAAGTGCTAACAATTTGTTAGTTCTGTGGTAAGCCATTTAGGTAAGCCATTTGAGTAAACAGCAAAGTTTTTAGGACATTACAAAATTGTTATAGCTGACCTATCAATCTAACAGAGTCAGGGAGTCTATTCTAAGTTTCTACCAGTTTGAAAGCAAAGGATTGGCTAAGCTTCCTGAATGATAGCTTATATCTTTGTGTATTCCTCGAGTGGCAAGCTCTGAAGGTATTCCAATATAAGGGGACCAAAGGGTCAAATATTCCATAGAGAAGCTTAAAGATAACACATGCACATTTAAACTGGATCCTAAAATGAACTGGGAGCCAGTGAAGCTTTCTCAACAGAGGAGAAACATGATCGTACTTGCTCACTGGATGATTGCAAACCATTTATGTTTGAATGCTTCAGAAACAAAAATTCTCTGGCTTTCTGCCACCAGTATGGAGGGTGCTCTGGAATTTGTTTTGTTTGATAAAGATTCTAGTTCAGTCAGTGATCAAAAGCCACATGCGTGTTATTAGATTCTTCATTGTCATTTTGTAAACAGCTTATAGCTATGGTTAAAAAACAGTAATTTTTAAGATGTGTTTGGTGTTGAGGTTCCATAGTCTGCTCCTGATATGAATTTTTGATACTGCTGCATTTGGACTACTGCAATGCATTATTTTGTGGGCTTCATCAGGTCATTAAAGGCATTGCAGTTATCCCAAAATTCTGTGGAATTTGCCATGAACAGCTCACATCTCCTCAATTTTGGCTGAGTTACATTGGCTTCCAGTATTATATAGGATCCAGTTTAAACTTTTGGTATTGGTGTACACCATGATCTTGAGGTTGCTTATATTTCTTTGAGAAGTCTGCGTTCGCAGGCTGAAAAGTTGTTAGTAGTACTTTCAATATGTCAAATGCGTATGGTATCAATAAGGTTGCAAGCATTTCAGGTTGAAGGGCCACAGTTGTGAATGCCTTGACAGACTTGATTTGTCATGCATCTTCACTTGCGCCATTTTGAAAGCAATTGAAGGCAAATTTGTTTCAAAGGGCATTTGAGTTTTGAGCAGTGGGTGAAACAGTATGTAATATTGTATGTTTGTTTTAAATATTATGTGTGTTATATTATAACCCACATAGATTTTGGGATATGCAGGAAATAAATATTTTAAATAAATAAATATAAAAGATTTGCTTTTTCTTTTCTGAAGAAAAAAGAGACATAGATGAACCATGTGTTGGTTGCAACCCTAAAGACCTAGAGGGTGGATAAACTGCATGGAATCACAGTACAGCCTTGGTCACTTTTCTGGGCAGACTGAATAGAAACATGGAAACATGATGGCAGATAAAGGCCAAATGGCCCATCCAGTCTGCCCATCTGCAGTAATCATTATCTCTTCCTCTCTCTGAGATCCCATGCCTTCTTGAATTCAGACACAGTCTCTGTTTCCATCACTTCTTCCGGGAGACTGTTCCACGCATCTACCACCCTTTCTGTAAAAAAGTATTTCCTTAGATTACTCCTGAACCTTTCACCTTTTAACTTCATCCTATGCCCTCTCATTCCAGAGCTTCCTTTCAAATGAATGGACCATGTTGGTCTTTACAAAATAATTTTTTTACAACTTTGATTTTAAAAAAAGCACTAATGGTGTATACAAGAGAATTTTATTGAGTTCATAAATGTCTGAAGTACTTCAGGTCTTATGACTTGACAAAAAAATTGGTTCTGATATTTTTTTACATATTTAATCCCAAAGGATAAGCAGTGACTTGCCTCATGTCTACCTTAATAATGGTTTATGGACTTTTCCTCCAGAAATTTGAGGTAAACTGAAACTAGCATTGGAAAAATGTGTCCATTTTCACTCATAAGGAAAATCAAATGAATGATTTTTCAGAAGTGGATACCAGAATGATACCATTGTTTCATGGATATAACACAGAAGCATAAAACATGATGGTAGATAGAGACCAAAATCAAACTAAATAGTGGGCTTCTATAGGTTCAAGTCTTTAATAACCATTTAAAAAATTAATCTGTAACTTCAATCATTGCACGGGGGAGAGAAGTGTGGAGAGATATTGAGAGGCTGCAGAGTAAGGGCACTTGTAGATCATCCTCTCTCTTCCCTCATTCCCATTGTCTGGCATCTTGCCATCACTCTCTTCTGCTCCTGGATCCAACATCACCCCCTTTCCTTACTCTCCACCTTCTTTATATCTCCCCATCCTTCTCATTCACCCATATGTCCAACATCCCTCCCTCTCTCCTATTGTTCACTCTCTCTCTCTCTCTCTCTCTCTCCCTCCCTTGTGCCCTGAGCCTAACATCTCTCTTCCCCTCCCTCCCATGTAGCATTCTCTCCTACTGCCATGTCCAATATTTATGGCTCTCTCATTGTCCACCATCTCTCTCCCCCCCTTGTGCCTCAGGTTCAACATCTCTCTCTTACCTCACCCCACGCAGAATCTCTCCCTTCCTCTCCTCCATCATTATGTTCAACATTTCTCCTCTCCCACATGCACCATCTCTCCCTTCTCTCAACAGCTATGTCTAATATTTCTCCCTTTCTCACCTTTTTCTCTCTCCACCTCTATATGCGAGCTCTCTCTTTCTTGCCCCACTCTACCCCTTTGTTGCATCTCTCTCTTCTTCCTCTCTTCCCCATGTCCAACAATTCTTCCTCTCTCACCTCTCTCCCATGCAGCATCTCTTTTCCCTCCCCCACCCTATTTGCAAGATTTCATCTTTTTTTTGTCTTTCTCCAACCCTTTGCTGCATCTTTCCTTTTCTTGCCACCTCCCCTCCCATTCACCATCTTTCCTTCCCTCCCCCACCCCACCCACAACTCTCCTTCTTGCTTCAATGGGTCCCCAGCAGCATCAGAAATTCTCACACACTGCTTGCCACTAACCCAGAAGCCTTCCTGTTTGCCGCATCCCACCCAGGTAGATGCAGGAATTTGCAAGGGGGGTCAGACACGACAGGGGGAGGCTTCTGGGTTAGTGGCAGGCCGTGTGTGGGAATCACTGCAGCTGCCATGTACCTGTTGAAGAGAACAATGCTTCTTAAGTTCTTAAGGGAGGCGATGCATGACCATGGGATCCTAGCCTGCTTCCCCTCCCCAAGCTGGTGCTGTCAAGGGGCACTGCTTCTATGTGGGCCTGAGACCAAAATGGGTTGGCCCCAGTAGTGGTGTAGCAAGGGAAGGAGACACCCTGGGCAGTGGTGCCTGGCATCACTGCGCCATGCACCCCCCCCCCCCCACACACACACACACACACTCTTCCCCACTGCAGCCACCCCTTGCATTACTTCCCTGCCACGCACCCTCCAGTGTACCTCTTGAAATGACCAGGAAGTGACATCAGAGGGAGAGCTGAGGCCAGCGCAAGCAGCAGATTAGAGATGTTGCTCTCTGCTGGCAATCGTTTGAAGAGGTAGTTGGGTGGGTGGAGAGGAGGAGAGGTGCCGGCACTCCCACCAAGACAGTGCCATTGGGCCCAGTCCCACCCATGGCCATGCTCCTAACTGTGGCATACTATCCCCCTAATTCTATATAATAGTGCTCAAAACTGCATGCACAAATTTTGGCATGCACCCAAACTAGGCATTCAATTTAATTGCTTAATGAGACAATTAGTGCTGAGAGTTGGACGCTAACAATCAATTATCGGTGCTAATTGGCCACAATTATAATTTATTCATGCATCTCGCTATGTGTTATTCCATTAAGATAACCCTAAATAAAAGCATTGGCAGGGAGTAAGCTGCATCGAACATCATTGAGCCCCTAACCATTTTATTGGGCAGAGTGGATGGACCACTCTAGTCCTTATCTGCCGTCATTTACTAAGTTATGTTATAGTAGCAACCCATAACAATTAAATCAACTATTAACAATAAAACATTCGCTATTCTCATCTTTCCCGATTCGCAATTTTAAAAATCCCTAGGCTCTCTAGCCTCTTGTTCCTAACTAAATGAAGGTATACTTGTAATGCATTTGTTTGTCCTTTGCAGTGGGGACCTCAGTGTGACAGGAACAGACAACTGTACTTTCAGCACCTGCCAGAAAGCTCTAGGCAAGGATGACTTCACCAAAATCCCCAATGGACTGAATGGTGTGGAGGATAGGATGTCTGTAATATGGGAAAAAGGAGTGGTAAGGTCTATCTGTGCATATGGATTGGGTGTAATAGTCCATGGAAGGTCCATTAAAGCAAAAGGAATTTGGGTTGTTCTTCAGAATGAGGTTAAGAATGTAGGAGTCATTTTTATCTTTGTTGTGCTACTCAGACCCTTTACCTTATTATCCTCCTCCTTTACAAAGCCACGCTAGAGGTTTTAGCGCCGGTCGCGGCGGTAACAGCTCAGACGCTCATAGGAATTCTATGAGCGTGGGAGCTGTTACAGCGACGGCTGGCACTAAAAATGCTAGCGAGGCTTTGTAAAGGAAGAGGTGTGTCAATTTTGAACTAATTTTATACACAATATTGATGAATGTTTGTTTGTGAATATTCAGACATTCTTCCCAGTTCTGTAATCCACTATAATGCTATCTAAATCTAAATAAACTTCTGACTATTATGCCTTAGTGGCCCACCTGTATACCCTTTTTATTGAAATGTTGCCTAATTTGTGGCGTAAAATATCTTAAATCGAAAATAAGTGATCATTTATTTTCAGAGTTACGGTCTCTGATCAAGGCTCTGGTGTAGCAGTAATGGAGTGCTTTAGCACATTTTTATTTATTTAAAAAATATACAGTGGTGCCTCACACAACGAACTTAATCCGTTCCAGGAGCAAGTTTGTTATGTGAAACGTTCGTTGTGTGAAACGCGTTTTCCCATAAGAATACATTTAAAACAAAATAATTCGTTTCGTTCTGCAGCCCTACATTTCCCTCCCTCCACCTCACCTTATATGCAGAGTCTGCCAGCCCTCTCCCTCACCCAGCCGCACGCTTCCAAACCTGTCTGGCTCTTACGTCGGGTTGAGAACCTTTGCTCTAGGAGAAGCGATCCTTGTTAAAGAGCCCCGAACCTGCTACCAAAGGTTAAACCGGAGGCGGAAGGGTTAAACAATTCTCATTTTAGCTCTTGAGCCTGACTAACATCGGCTGTTCCCTGCAGAGACGGTACAGAGGGTTTTACTTTATCGAGCGGGGAGGGACGGGGGAGAGGTGGGGCCGCCCAGGTAGAGAGAGAGAGACCAGCATCAAGACGCATTTACCATGGCCTGGGACGCCAGTTCCCACCGGAGGCCCAAAAGTTTTCTGTTTGGTGAAGGCGGCCGGGGACGGGAGAGATGTGCGGAGCTGGAGGTGCGGGGCGGCTACTGCTGCTGCTGTGCGGACTCTTCCAGGCCTGGCAGCGGATAGGTAAGCGCAGAACCGGGCGCAAGTCCTCGCGGGCCACCTCTGGGGGAGAGGGTTTGCGGAGTGGGCCTCGAGACTTGGGCGGGGGAGGGGGGGGCTTGTTTTGTACTCTCTTTCTCAGGCGGGTAAATGCACCTTTGTGCTCTTCAGGTTGGGGAGGGGGAAGGACTAAGGGCGAGTTGGGTGGAAGGAGGGAACTGAAGACAAGACTTTTTTCCGGCTTGTCTGTTCGCCTGGGAAAAGGCTTCCAGGAGCGCACAGTTTCGGCTTAATCCCGCGCCATGTGCGTGTAAAGGGTGGGAGGGAGGGGAATGTCCCTGTCCTGTCCCCAGGCGGCGGGGGGGGGGGAGGTTTAAAAAATATGCGGTGGCGGCGGGGGGAGGTTTAAAATATGTAGCGCCACTGAACGATGCAGCTCGGGCGACTTCGTTGTGTGAAACGAAGTCCGTTGTACGAATCAAGACAAGAAGTTCGTTGTGCGCAGCGTTCGCTGTGCGAGGCGTCCGTTATGCGAGGCACCACTGTATATACCGCCTTTAAACAAAGCAGTTTGCATAAAAAATACATGCAATAAAAAATACATGCATAAAAAAATTATGCAATACATAATTGCAGAGTATAAAACATAATTACATTTCTAAAATTAAAACTAAATTACAATACCGTAAAATACATTTTCTTTAAATAGAAAAAGAAGCCCCCCCCCCCGCCTGAAAACATTTGCACCCAACAAATGAACAATGCCCAAGCACAAAGGCACTTAGGAATCCACTTATTGACTCAAACACAGAGTCAGGACAGAAAATACATCTACCTGGAAATATGTTAATATGAAGGCTGAGTAGCTCTTAGATATCCCGACAGTTTATTCCAAAGTAACAATCCAGCTACAAAAACATTTATTGGACTGCCACATGTTCTGAGAGGTTACTTATGGGTATTACTGTATCAGCATATTAATGAACCACTATAGACACTATATCCCTTTCCTCTCTGTTTCCACCTACTCTAGTGGCATGCTCCCGCCCTCCCCCCCCCCCCCCCCCACATAGCTGGAAGTGATGTTTGCTGTTCTACATAGGATCAATGTCGTGGTTTGAGTTACTTTGAGCCCTATAACATCTTGGCTCATACTACCAGAATTGCCAAACATGTCAAAGGAGAATGGAGCATTATTGAACCCACATCTTTAAACCAGACCCAGGGGCTGAGTAGCCATGGAAAGTTCTGGATTTGGGCCTCCAGAGGAGCCAGGCCAAGCAAGTCGGTTGCAAGAGAGGCTGGAGCCAGTGGTATGAGTAAGAGGGAATACAGGGGGGAGGGACAAGATTAAAGATTTGACTAGAGCACCAAATATCATTGTTCCAGCCTTGTTCATGTTAAGAACATTATTGCATGCTATAAGTACCGTATTTTTTGCTCCATAAGATGCACTTTTTTCCGCAAAAAGTGGGTGGAAATAAGGGTGTGTTTTATGGAGCAAATACCATACTCCCCTTTTTGTATGCCCAGTCCAGCGCTAGCAAGGCATTCTCTTTGCAACTCTCATGAGCTCACTCAGACCACAGCCACCAACCAGGATACGCTGCAGTTCCTGAAGGAAAGCGCTTCCATCACATGAACACCTGTCACAAGAAGCCGCCTCCCCCATCGCCAACATGCCAGGCCTCCAGCCTTACCCTCCCTGGCTCACTCTGCAGCGTCGGCACCTCTGATTGGCTCTGCCTGTCACCTCTTCCATCAGCCAATGGCAGAGCGCTGTGTCTCTCGGATCCATGATGGCTGCCTTGGAGCGCAAGAGCAGGTGTCCTGAGTTACGCAGCATCAGCGGCCTTCTTAACCCTGGGGTCCAGACGGGGTCGGCGTAAGGGGGGAGTAAATAGGGCATTTGCCCCGGGTCCCCTGGCTCTAGGGGGCCCCCATGAGCTGGGAAATCCTCCCCCTTGAAGGACCTGCACCTCAGCACGGCTGCCAGTCCACTCCCTCTGACGAACTTATTCCAGAGCAGAGTCATCAGCCACGCTGAAGTACAGGAAGGTCCCGCAATTACTGAGTCTGCAAGCTCTGTTCAGGAAGAAGCAAATAACATTGGAGGGGGTGGACCGGCAGCCTCAGTCATCACAGGACCTTTCTGCATGGAATTGATTTGGTGGGAGAGAGAAAGGAGCATAGAAGGGTGGTGGAGGAAGAGAAAGGGGCAGGGTGGTATAGAAGGGTGGTGGGGCAGGGTAGAAATGGAAGGATGGTGGAGGGATTGAAAGGGGGTAGATGCTGATGGAATTGGTTTGCAGGGAAAAGGGAGAGAGACTTA
This sequence comes from Geotrypetes seraphini, assembly GCF_902459505.1. Lineage (NCBI taxonomy): Eukaryota > Metazoa > Chordata > Amphibia > Gymnophiona > Dermophiidae > Geotrypetes > Geotrypetes seraphini. Next base: position 61,573,060 of record NC_047085.1, read on the forward strand.
AGGGGGAAGGATACTGGAGGGAATTGGGTTGGAGGGAAAGGAAGGGGGCAGATGCTAATGGAAGTGGGGGGAAGGGAGATGAGAGAGTGAAATGTCAGACCATGGGGATGTGAGACATGGAAGGAGAGAGATGCCAGACCATTGGAAGAGGGAAGGGAAGAAGATGGATGCCAGACCAATGGGGGTGAAGGGAGAGATGGAAGGGGGAGGCATACAGTTTCTGGAAGGGGTATAGAAGGAGAGAAGATGCCATATAGAAGGGGCAGAAAAAAGGTAGACAGTGCATGAAAGGAAGAGAATGACAAGAAGATGAGGAAAGCAGAAACCAGAGAAGACAAAGGTAAAAAAAAATTCTATTTATTAATTTTTTTTGCTTTAGGGGACATGCATCGCTGTTTCTGTGGTGTTGCATTGTATGCAGAGTCCAATTTCTTGGTGGTTCAATTTAACTTTTGTCTACGTATTTTGCTGCATGTCATGGCACAAAACCAAATTTGCCTGTCTGCCTGCCCTGTGCCCTGTCCCTGCCTGCCTGCCAGCTACCCACTAGGCATACCTGCCTGCCACTAGGCCTACCTGCCTGCCAACCACTAGATCTGCCTGCCCCAGCCACTAGGCATGCCTGCCCTGTCCCTGCCTGCCATGTGTCCTATCCCTGCCCTCCCTGTCCTGGCCTGCCACTAGACCACCAGAGGGGGGACAGTGTACAAAGCCTGGCAGGGAGGGGGCCAGGGTGCAGAACCTGGCAAGGAGTGTGGGGTTGGGCACAGAGTCTGGCAGGGAGAATTTGGTTCAGAATGGGTTTTTTTCTTGTTTTCCTCCTCTAAATCTAGGATGCGTCTTATGGTCAGGTGCGTCTTATGGAGCGGAAAAATACGGTAATTGTTAGAAAATGATACTAGTAATGTTTTACATGAATATTGTATTATAAATCACCAAAAGTAGGAACTCTTAGATTAGTAGAATATAAGTCTGTTCAAAATACTATTTGGGTTTTTGCCAGGTACTTGTGACCTGGATTGGCCAGTGTGGAAACTGGATATTGGAATAGATGGACCATTGGTCTGATCCAATTTACTACAAGTCTAAAACTCCTTGCATAGTGTAATTCTTTAAATCTCAGCCATAGAATGGTCCTGTGGTGCCCTACAGTATTAGGAACTAACACAGATGGACTTTGTGAATCCTTTTGGGCTAGGCTGCATCAGACAAGTTTGGCTTGACAGGGTATCTTTCAACCATTCTGCATTATTAATAGCGGATGGCTTGGGATTATTGTAAATTCTGAAGAACTACAGCAATGAGGCAACCTTAACTATTCAAAACAATTGTACTGGAAGGGAAACTGAAAGATACCACTGAGAATAGTAGGAAAGCAATGGCAAAGCATGCTTAACACATACCCTGCAAAAGCAGGGAATTTCTTATAGTAGAATTAGTTTATTTTTATTTTCATTTTATAGTAAAGAGAATCCAGATTCACCAAGTTTTTCCCCCCTAGAGACACATAAATCTTACTAAAAAAAAACAAAAGCAGTGTCACCTTATTCCTAGTATATTACAGAGAAGACAATTTTCAAAAGGATCTGTCTGCTTAGGGTTAACTGAATATCTTATCCAATTCATTTTAACTGGGGAATTCAAAAGCTTCACAGCTTAAATCAGTGGCTTTTATCTGGGTAGTTTTGGGACAGATATTTTTAAACCAGATTTAATTTTACATGCATAGAGCTATCTGGCTAAGGTTTACTGCAACCTCCTGTGCATTTCCAACTTTTCCCATAGTTAACCAGTTACCTTTTGTCCAGGCAAATTGTCCAGACAAATTCCTTAAATATCAGAACCCGAATGGCTTGTCCATGCTTGTTAAATCTGGATGTTTAAACACTGTGTGTGAAAAGTCCCTTTGGTAACCTTAAGGTGTACAATATGGCCAAGCTAAGCTAAAAATTCAGTTCGTTGACATGGAGATAAACTCAGCCTGGCCATAGTACTATATAGAGTGCTATCTCAATGAAAAAAAGAAAACAATGAATTTATGGCAAAAATAATGCTACTACTATTACTATTAATTATTTCTATAGCGCTACTAGACGCACGCAGCGCTGCACAGAGTCACATAGAAGAAGAAAACAGTCCCTGCTTACAATCTAAACAGCCAAGACAGACAAACAGGATGTCATGGATACAGTTAAGGGGAGTGGTTAATCTGCTTGCTGGGTTGGTGGGCAGAGGGGAGTACAGGACAATCAAGCCATTGTGACATCACTGATGAGGTTGGCTCTTAGGCATTGGTAGAATGAGGCATTATGACATCACAATCTCAGCTCTGCTTCCCAAAGACTGAAACTCTTCACACTACTACTACTATTAATTATTTCTATAGCACTACCAGACGTACAGTGCAGTACAGAGTCACAAAGAAGAAAACAGTTCCTGCTCTAAGCAGCCAAGACAGACAAACTGGATGTCATGGATACAGTTAAGAGGAACAGCCAGCAGGATAGACGCTGAGTGAGGAGCTCCTTACCAGCGTCGTTTAATTGACCCTCTTCCCCTTTACCTGAGCCATGACCGCGGTAAATCTGCAGTTCCTCTTACCGCTGGAAGCCGGTCTGTGCTCCAGCGTATTTGTCTTTTTTTCCTGGGCACGTTTACTGCTGTTGAACCAAGCACAAGAACGCTACCCAATTAGTATGGGGATGAGGAAGGGAGCAGCCCGGCCGACCCCTTATTCAGATGATGCTAGATCAGGGATTTACCCGCCAGATGAGGGAGACACCCCCGACTTCAGGAGGAACGACGAGTGATCGGGTTTCCCTAAGCCCGAATCAGGGCGGAACTCCTGTTCAACCCGGAAGTGGAAGCCCTGAATTGACCGTGGCAAATCAGTCAGTCCAAGAAAGTGTCTCACTGCTGAGCCCTGGAGGAGAAGTAGTGGTACAGGAAGGATCCCCTACTGGAGCCCAGACATCGGCAGTCAAATCAGTGGCTAGTGATAGCCCAACTCCTGTAAGTAACATCCAATTTGGACAGTTGATTAAGCCCGCAGTAATCAATTTAGAGGAACTGTGGAGGGCTATAGTAGTCATGGACTCCAACCTTCAGAAGGTAATGACTGTGGTACGAGCAGACTATGTTTCTATCAGCTCTCAGGTAGTGACCCATGAGAAAATGTTAAAAGATCAGGGAGATGCTATTAAGAGGCATGAAGACCAGATAACTCAAATGAGAAATGGAGATATGGAGATTATTAAAGAAAGATCTTTTATCCAAAAAAACTGGAATTTATGGAAAATAAACAGAGCATAAACAACTTAAGTCTGTTAAATTTTCCAAAATCTCCAGTAATATCTCCACTTGAAATGGTTCAGAAATATATGAAGGAAGTTTTAATGATTCCACCAGAAAATTTGCCACCTATTACTACTGTTCAATATGTATTTCAACTCCTACTGACATGCCAGCATTGGAAGAGGGAGGAATGAACTTAACAAATTTCTTGGCGCACTCCCTAGAAGTGGTTAAGGAAAGAATTACCCTCTTGGTGACATTTTGCTCTGGAGCATGATAGAGATTTAATTTTCAGACTTTATTTTAGAAATATGAATGAAAAGTTCTTTGGTTTGGCTATTTGTATTTTTCCTGACAATGCTCAAGTAACACAGAAATGGAGAAAAAACTTTTTGCTTTATAAATCCAAGGTTTTAGCCCTGGGTGCATCTTTTATTTTGAAATTTCGGGCAAAGTGTTGCATTTCGTTACAGGTGAAAATTTTCTTATTTTTCAAACCAAAACAACTGTTAGAATTTATTCTGGCCAAAGAAGGTGGGAACGTGACAATTGGTCTGATAGCTCTTCCTGCAGTTTAAACCATCTGTTGGGGGCTGTAGATCTTAGGGCTCCTTTTACTAAGGTGTGCTAGTGTTTTTAGCGCATGCACACGATTAGCGCGCGCTATAGCACACGCTAGCTGGAAAATTACCGCCTGCTTAAAAGGAATAGGTAGCGGCTAGCCCATGTGGTATTTTAGCGCGCGCTAAAACCGTTAGCGTACCTTTGTAAAAGGAGCCCTTAGTCTCCCAGTGCTGCCCTTAAGATTGTTATGCATTTCTGAATATGATAATCCTATTACTTGGATCTCTCTTATTGTGGACTATAAGGAATAATTATTTTCCTTCCTGTATCACTGGATTAAGTGGTGCTAGGTTTACATTTCCTTTGTAATATTATTACAAATCTGTATGCAAGGATTTGATTTGCTTGTTTGAAAATTGAAATGTTGAATGAATAAATAAATAAAAAAGAGGAACAGTTAATCAACTGGCTGGGTTGGAGGGCAGAGGAGTAGGGTTAAGGATTGAAGGCTATATCAAAAAGGTGGGTTTTCAGTCTGCTTTTAAACAAGAGAAGGGGCTTGACAGAAAAACTTGGGTAATTTATTCCAGGCATAGGGGGCAGCTAGATGAATGTAGGTAGAGAGCATTCATGAGGGACTGACTGTAAAAGGCAACAGATATTTTCAGAATTCCTGTACTCGACTCAGACAGGAACTGTTTTATTCCAGCATTCTTTAATATGTATTCTGTATCTTGTGTAGGAAAACTCTGTTTTAACTTCTACACTGTTTTGCAGCATAGTGGTATAATGGACGAAAACCGATTTGTAGCCATTACAAGCGCAGTTGCAGCAAAAATCTTCAACCTGTACCCCAGGAAAGGAAGAATAGCCAAGGGCTCTGATGCTGACATTGTAATCTGGGATCCAGAAGCTACAAGGTAGAGTGTGACAAATTAAGATGTCATGATTACGTTATTTGAGAGTTTAGGTCATTAGCAATGCCAACTGATTTTCACCTATACATTTCTGTCAAGGTAAAAACCCCTTTAAAACAAACAAACATTAGTAAATGGTTAGTAATTATTGGGAAAGGAATGGAAAACAAAGATGAGAATGTTATGATGCCTTTGTATTACTCCAAGATGCGTAATTCTGGTCACTGCATCTTGGATCTTCAGCTTAGAGAAGATGCGACTGAGGAGAAATATAATAGAGCCCTATAAAACACAGAGTGGTTAGACATGGTTTTGCATGTTCCAGCAGTTATTTATAGCAGTGATTCCCAACCCTGTCCTGGAGGAACACCAGGCCAATCGGGTTTTCAGGCTAGCCCTAATGAATATGCATGAAGCAAATTTGCATGCCTATCACTTCCATCATATGCAAATCTCTCTCATGCATATTCATTAGGGCTAGCCAGAAAACCCTATTGGCCTGGTGTTCCTCCAGGACAGGGTTGGGAATCACTGATTTATAGTATGGAGGTTTCTTCCTCCATAGCCTCGGTGTAGCTAAACTAAACTAAACTAAACCTTAAGTTTGTATAGCGCATCATCTCCATAAAGATAGAGCTCGGCACGGTTTACAGGTAAATTCAATGAGGGAAGGACATAATAAGAAATTAGAGGTTATGAAGAGGATAGCTAGCTTTACATTTTAAATAGATAGCTTTATGTTTTGGAGAAAAGCCAGGTTTTCAGATGCTTTCGGAATAATTGGAATGAGCCTAGGTTCAGCAGCGGGGCAGGGAGGTTGTTCCAAAGCTCAGTGAATTTGAAGAAAAAGGATTTCCCTAATTTACCTGCATACATGACGCCTTTTAATGAGGGGAAAGATAGTTTGAGTTTGTGGGTGGATCTGGTAATATCATGGTCTCCAAGAATTCTAGGATAGTGGAATTAGAGGAGGAAGAATGCCATGTAGGATCTTGAATATTAGGTAGGTACATTTAAAGTGAATCCTTTTGACAGAAGCGGGGAAACATGGTCGAATTTGCTTTTTGCGAAGATCAACCTAGCCGCAGTGTTCTGGATCCGCTGAAGTCCAGTCTGGAAAGAATTATTGGTCGTATAAGGACAGCAAAATGATATAGCTATATTCACCGTCGCTTCTGAGGCCTTTTTCCTCCTTTTAAAAAACAATATTGCAGGAAGGTAAAATAATTTTGTGTTCAGGCAGAATTATTTGGTAATATACTCAGCATTAGATATCTGTAGTTTAATTTTTTGTGCATTGTATGGTTTACTTCAGTACCTCTATTGTGTTTTTAAAAAGGATTGACATACACTAATGAATCTTTCTATGCCTAATGCAAAGGACAAACTGCAGGCCCCCAACAATTACTGCGCAACCTGCGCACTTACCACACATTAATATTTGTGGTTAAGGAATGATGAGTGCACACGTTTAGTAAAATGCTTGTAATTGGTTTGCGATTTTCTATGGTCCATATGCACTGTACTGATAACTTTTCTTTTGGTTGTACATGGTTTTTATATTTACAATTTGAAATAAAAAATAAATGGTAACTAGACTGTAACCATTTCATTTTCAACATCCTATGAAATATTTTTAACTCTACAAATAATGTCTTGTCTTCTGAATTGTCACAACTTAATGTGACCTTAAGTCTTGGCTTTTGGAAGCAGGATTTCTAATTAACACAAGTTAGTCCCATATGTCACCGGATATAATGCAGTTTGTTCTGTGGGTGTTTTAGCTCCTGCTTGCTTGCCAGCAATATGCATGGTTCTCTCTGAATGCCGCTTTATAACTTTCTGTGGCTCAACTAATCTGAATCTGCTTCTCATTGCGAATTATAATAAAACTAGAATGCCAAGTTCTCCAGGAACAAGCAGGATGGTAGTCCTATCATTGGAGCAGTGTGCTAAAGCTTATGAGCATAGGATAATGCTTTTCACAACGAGGGTCAAAGGATGAAGGTAACATATGCACCTAAGCTTCATAGCGTGCAATTCCAAAGGGTGTGTGGCTATAGGAGGGGCATGGGCAGGTCAGATGCTTACCCAGAAATTAGGTTATAGAATACCTACATTTGGGCACGAGCATTTACACTGCCTTTAGCAGACATAAATGCTCATGCCCAAAGTTAGGCACAAAGGCCCCGATATTCAGACCACGGGAGGCATCCCAGAAACCTCCCATAGTCCGCAGCGATCCCAGATATTCAGTGCCAATGCCATTGAATATCCGGGTCAAAGTTCAGCATCTCGAACTTTGTTGGCCATGCTGATATTCAGTGGCTGTCCGGCTAAAACAAAATGACAAAAAGTAGATCTGCTTTTTAGGTGGGTCTATGGGGTGATTGTGTCTGAGGATCTAAAGGCATCTAAACAATGTGATAAGGCAGTGGCGGTAGCAAGAAGGATGCTAGGCTGTATAGAAAAAGGAATAACCAGCAGAAGATGGGAGGAGTTGATGCCCCCATATAGGTTCTTGGTGCACTTGGAGTATTGAGGCTGCACTTGGAGTATTGTGTTCAGTTTTGAAGGCCATATGTGGTAAAGGATATAAAAAGAGTTGAAGTGGTTCAGAGGAAGGCGACGAAATGGTAAGGGGTTTGAACCAAAAGAAGTATGGGAAGAGACTGGAAGACCTAAATATGTTTACTCTGGAGAAGAGGAAGGACAGGGGAGATATGATACAGATGTTTAAATACTTGAAAGGTATTAATATAGAACCAAATCTTTTCCAGAAAAGAGAAAATGGTAAAACAAGAGGGCATAATTTGAGGTTGCAGGGAGGAAGACTCAGGAGCAATGTTAGGAAATTCTTTTTCACGGAGAGGGTGGTAGATGCCTGGAATGCCCTCCCAAGAGAAGTGGCAGAGAGGAAAATGGTGATGGAATTCAAAAAAGCGTGGGATAAATTTAAAGATTTCTAATTAGAAAACGAAGGATGGAAATTAAAGAACTAAGGCCAGTACTGGACAAACTTGCATAGTCTGTGTCCCATATATGGTGATTTGGTGTCATATGGGCTGGGGAGGGCATCAATGGGAACTCCACTAACTTGGAACATGAGGATGTTAGTGGCCAGACTTTATGGTAGATATCTTGCAAACAGGATGGTTGGATAGGCTGGAGTGAGCTTGGACGGCAACTTCAGCATTTGGAACCTAGGACAAAACCAGGTGGATTTTACAGTCTAAGATCCAGAAATATCAAAGAAGAGACAAGTTAATTTAATCATGTATTTTTAATGGATATAACTAATGGGCAGACTGGATGGACCTTTCAGGTCTTTATCTGGCGCCATTTACTATTTTACTACCCAGCCAAAAGCCTTAGCTAGCCAGCTACTGAGAATTGGTGTTGGCTGAATATCGGTAAATAGCCAACTAAGTGGTACTTAGGGGAGATAGGGTCTGATTTTGTATTGTGTGACAAAGTTGTGTACACATATCTGTGTGCATTGCTGATTTGCACATGCAATGTAATTATTTCTGATAAGCACAAGATTGTCTGAGATGTGTAATAGTAGAATATTTATCACTGTCTCTATTTTTCAAGATTATTGAAGATTGCACAAGAGAGGTATTTTTGTGAGTTAATAGATTAATCTCTCTGGTCCTATATATATATATGTATATATATATATATTTTGATTTACAAGTCACTTAATCCCCCATTACCCAGGTACATTAGATAGAATGTGAACCCCCCGGTACAGATAGGGAAAAAATGCTTGAGTACCTGAATGTAAACCACTTAGGCTATAAGTGGTATATAAATACTTAAATAAATAAATTACCTATCCAACCCCCCCCCCCAACTGTACCCCCCACCCTTGTATCCTGTCTGCTGTCTGTTTAGATTGTAAGCTCTTTCAAGTAAGCAGTGGTGTGGTAAGGGGGAGTGGTTCTCCCTGGACATGATCTTGGTGGGGACACCGGCACCCATCCTCCACTCTGCCCCCCCCCCCCTCCGCTTCAACCCTGCCCCACCACTATCGCATGCACCTTCCCTTCCCCCATGCATCTTTAATGTTCCCAGCGTGAGCATCAACCCTAACCTGCTGTTCACACAAGCGTCGGCTCTTCCTCTGATGTCACTTCCTGGACCCATGCCTAGGAAGTGATGTCAGAGGAAGAGCCGATGCTGGTGAGAGCAGCAGGTTGGGGTTGTTCGCACCGGGAATGTTAAAGAGATACAGGGGAAAGGAAGGGGCGCGCATCAGGAGGGGGCAGGGAAGAAGCAGGTGGGGGTGAGGGAGGGGTGCCACCGGCTCGGGCGCCTCTCACCCTCGCTATGCCACTGTGAGCAAGGACTGTCTCTGTCATGACCCTGTACAGCACTGCGTATGGCTGGTAGTGCTATAGAAATAATTAATAGTAATAGTAGTATTTATTTATTTTAATAATTTCTATACCGTTTTATGCCAAAACGGTTTACAAAACTGTTAAAAACAAATAAAAACAGAAGGATTCAATTCTTGCAGCAAATCATCAAACAAGTATAATCAATATTCAAAGGAATGCATTAACAAATAATTGTGTTTTGAGTAACTTTCCGAATGAAAACCTATCGCTGCACTTCCAAATTTGCCCAACAAGGGAATTCCACAGTTTTACTCCTGCACATGAGAAGGTCATTGCCTCAGTTTCCACATATTTTGGGTTGACACTTGTCTTCAGCAATAAGGAATGTTCAGATCACAATGATCTTCTTGGTTGATGACATCTTATTCTTAAAGAATTCAGGGATCGTGCCATATAGACAAATCATGACTGCCTTATATTGGATTCTAAATGCAACTGGCAACCAGTGCAGCTGTCGGAGACATGGTATAATATGCTCATACCTTGGCATTCCTGTTATCAATCTAGCCACAACATTCTGTGCCTCCTGCAATGCCCTGCACTTGGTCTTGGTTATCCCAAGGTACAGGACATTGCAGTAGTCTAGCCGTGACAAGATCATCGCCTGCAGAACAGCACGAAAGTCAAAAGGTGACAGCGTTGGCTTTACACGATACAATAAATGTATCTTTGCGAAACATACCTGTACTGTCTTTGCCATTTGATAGTTCATTGTAAGTCTAGAATCTAATCTTACTCCTAAAATTGTCATTGACTCTCTCACTTGCAATACCTCGTCTATCACTTTTAATTCCTTTGACCATGTATCCTGGTCAGATCTCCCCACAAACATTACCTCCATCGTCTCTACATTCAATCTCTAGCCTTGCTGTTGCATCCAAACATGTCCATGTCACTCCACCCATGTCCATGAAAGGTGGTTCTATATTGCTACACCACTCAAATTAATATTATGTAAAGTTCATAAGAAGGAGGAAACTGAGTTCTATTTGATAAAAACAAAATGAAGCTTTCTTTGTGCAATAATAAAAAAGAATCAGACGCAAGAAATATCACAAGAACAGAAGGGTTGAAAGTGTATTTTAACAATTAAATTAACAAATAGGGACACTAATGTTTCTGACTTTCCAGTTTAATTTGTTTCCAGTGCTATGAGCTGTCAGGAGTAAATAATATTTACTCACTGCTGGATTTGAGGAACTGCAGCTTTATGTTTAGAAGTGCAGATACTTATGGTTTTCTTTATTTCTCTTTATTTAGATTCACAGAGAAGTGATACATCATATTTACAGTAATTCAGTTCTGCTATTTTTTTTTCCAAACCATAGGATTATTTCTGCAAAGACTCACCACCATGCAGTCAACACTAATGTCTTTGAAGGCATGATTTGTCATGGAGTACCCCTGGTGACTATTTCAAGAGGCAAAGTGGTGTTTGAAAAAGGCATCGTTCATGCAATTGCTGGGCATGGAAAATACATTCCACGGGAGCCCTTTTCGGACTATGTTTACAAGCGAATCCAGCAAAGAGATCGGGTTAGTTGGAAAAATGGACAACTGAATAATTACGCAATCCATTCAAAAATAGAAGTCTAGCTTTGGCCTGGCCATCAGCTGCCATTTCCTTTAAGTTTATACCAACGGGGATAAAAGCATGAGGAAACAAACCTGTCGATTAGTTTGTTTTTACTGAAAGAACTGCGTGACACGACTACAGCATCGGTTTCCTGCACTGCATCAAGTAGATTCTGTGGTAAAAGTTGTAAAATTCTGCAGCTGAGTTTTTGGCAATTCTGTGACACAATTGGATGCATTTATCTACAGTTCTCAGTTGCTTAATCAATGTCATTTAAATTGCAAGTTAAAAATATTTCTTTTACAAGCATTGCAGAAAGCTGAAATTCATTGCGTGCAATTGATTACATTCTCCTCTTAAACAGTCTCCTGTTATCTTGTTTGTTTTCCTTTCCCATGATGCTTCTTGTCTGACCTTCCACCCCACCCCATTTTTTCCTTCTGCTGTGTTTGTCCTCTTTCAGGCTATCTTTCTTTCCCAAAGGTCTTAGTCCAACCCCATTTTCTTTCCTGAAGCCTTTCTCCTCCTCATGGCAGTTTTTGCTACATGCATACACACCTCCTCCAGCTTTGGCCTTTCTTTCTCCTCCCCCACCTCCCCCATCCTCCAGGGCTATTAGCTAATACTGATTCTCTATTTCCGACTGTCTCCTACCCAAAGTTGTTACTGCCATAAAAGCCAGGTCTTCAAAATAATTATAGGTGTTAAAGTCAACACAAATCCCCTCTTCCTGGATACAGTGAAGAGTTTACTTAGGCCTTCTTTTAGCGCACACTAATTGATTTAGCGCACGCTAAACGCTAACGCATGCATGTTAGTCTATGGATGCATTAGCATTTAGCGCATGCTAATTCAATTAGCGTGCGCTAATCGGTTAGTGCACCGTAGTAAAAGAGGGGATTAGTATTAGAGAATGACATGGGGACAAATTTTTCCCCGTCCCCGCGGAAACTCATTTTCTCATCCCCATGAGTTCTTTTTCTGTCCCTGCTCCATGCCTGCAAGCTCCGCCCTCATCTGCACAAGTCTCAAACACTTTAAAATCATAAGTGTTTGAGGCTTGTGTGGTTAAGGCAGAGCTTACAAGAATGGGGCAGGGACAGGGACAGAGACAAAACCCCCGAGGACAGGACAGGGAAATTGAGTTTCTGTGGGGATGGCGAAAAAATGGTCCTTGTGTCATTCTCTACTTAGTATTATACCCGACCACGTCCCTCAAACTCCAAAATATCTGCTGTTCAGCCACATCACATTGAGCAGCACGACTAGAAAAGCAAAGATGGTGAAGAACCCCCCCCCCCTCCCCATCGGAACCCACCAGAGATACCCCATTTTAAATCACTCATTCGGCTCTGTACAAGTTTCAAGTTTTATTAAAATTTGATTTGATCATTTATCTTGTTTTACTAAGCGAAATACAATTTAAAAAAAAACAACAACATAAAAGTCGAATGAATTAAAATGTATTAATGGTACATAACATGAACAATACAAACACACATACTAACTGGTACAAAAGGGAAGAGGGGGCAGAACTACAATCTGTTTTTAGAGGAGAGGAATGTAACATATATGGAGAGTACGAGAAGGAAGGGGGTGAAAGAAGCAAAATAAAAAAGAGGGAGAGCAGTGATATCCGTTTAAAAAGAGTTACAGGTTCTTTAAATAAAAAGCTATTCAAGTTATTTTTAAAACACGCTAGATTTTCTTCCTCTCTTAAGTACACTGGTATAGTGTTCCAGAGCCGAGGCGCGGTCACGGAGAAATTTTCTTGCCGCCATGCCCCTATTATTTTTAGCGAAGGGACGTTAACAATTTTTGATCCATAGACCGAAGTGAGCGAGAGCTTGTATTCGGAATAAATCATTTGTTTATAAATTGTGGTTCTTTTGAGGACAGGGTTTTAAATGATAAAAGTAAAATTTTGAAAGTGATTCTATGAGAGACTGGGAGCCAGTGCGATTTTTCTAATAATAGTGTTACATGATTGTATTTTATTTTATTTTATTTTTTGCGTTATTGATCACACAGATCTTAAATCAAAGTAAACTAATCATGTTAGTATAATACATCTTATTCCTAGAATCAAAAATTAAAAGCAGCCAGCTAAAGTACTGATGTAACTTCTAGGCCACTGGTTCCCCAAACCAGGCCAATCAGGTTTTCAGGCTAGCCCTAATGAATATGCATGGAGCAGATTTGCATGCCTGTCACGTCCATTATATGCAAATCTCTCTCATGCATATTTATTAGGGCTAGCCTGAAAACCCAATTGGCCTGATGGTCCTCCAGGACAGGGTTGGGAACCACTGTTCTAGGCAATACAATCAAGGATCCCATGATTTTATCACACTGGAAATCTGCCCAACTATTAAATACCTCTTTTTGGTGGGCTACAGTCCTGATGATTCATAATTAGGAATGCAAAGCTAATTCCCTCACTAATAAGAGCTTTAAAAATAAATAAAACATGGTTACCAATAACAAATGTTTCTTTTCTGGCCTGAATTTTGGATCCATTTCAACTGGTTTATACATTGGTACAATATTTAACTCTAATGTTTTTCATATTGTTAGATTAGTTATACCCTAATGTCTTGGGGCTCCTTTTACAAAGGTGCGCTAGGGCCTTAACGTGCGCAATAGTGCGCGTTAAATTCCCGAGTGCGCTAGCATGCTATAGCGCGCAGTAATTTTGTGCATGCGCTAAAAACCCTAGCGCACCTTCGTAAAAGGAGCCCTTGGTCTCCATAGGAATTTTTTTTTATATGGCTTCATATTTATATTAGTTTCATTTACATGGATGCTCGTTTATCCTTTATGCATCTGTGTTTAATATGTATGTATTATCTGTACTGTAAAATGTTCTTTTTGTTATATTTATTTAATTGATATTATATTTCACATCTTAAAATTCCAATAAAAAAATTTTAAAAATGAAAAAAAAAGAACCCATTTAAAAGTGTCAGAAATGCATCATACAAAAAACTTTCAGACAAGGACGTAATAGATGATGCTACTAATCTCGCTGTTTCCTTTCCTGAAGCCATAACATGTCATGATGATGTTGCAAAAAATCTCCCAACAACAGCCCCTGTTTCACCCAACAGCTTACCCTTTAGCTTTCTAAAAATTGCTACTTTCTGCATGGATCCATGCCCCATCGATTTATATAGCTGGTTCTAAAATCATCTTTTTAATCGGCTGCTACGTTTGACCAACTTATGCACGGGGTAGTTCTCACTGAACTCCAGCATTTATTTACTAAAGTTCTGCATTATCAGGGATGAGGTGCTGGACTGGTTCCGTGGCTTCCTTATATCCCGCACTTATCAGGTACGTTTTAATTATGAGCTTTCAAACACCTGGAGCAATCCATCCGGTGTTCCACAAGGGTCTCCATTATCTCCATTGCTCTTCAACGTCTATATGTCCTCACTGGGCACGCAGCTAACCCAGCTGGAAATAAAACTATTTAGTTATGCAGATGACTTACGATTATCATCCCATTCGCTAATTCTGTCTCTGAAACTATTCCCAAAGCTTCAGAAGCCATAAACGTGATGGAGCACTGGATGACAAACTTTAGGCTTAAACTTAATTCAGAAAAAACAACTTTCTTCGTTGCTTCGCCACATCCGCTTGACACCAAATCACCACTATGTATCAATAAACTTAGTTACCCTATCCAGCCCACCATTAAGATACTAGGTGTAACTTTGGATCAATGCCTATCCATGAAAGACCAGGTAGACTCATTAATCAGAAAGGAATTCTTTACTCTCTGGAAACTCAGATCCATTAAAGCTTATTTCGATACATTGGCATTCAGAACCCTAGTCCAATCCCTCGTACTAAGTCTACTTGACTACTGTAACATCGCTTATTTAGCAATTTCCCCAAAAAATATGCAACGTTTACAATTGATGCAAAATGCAGCAGTCAGACTGATCTTTGGGCTGAGGAAGTTTGACCACGTGACACCCTACTACCGGCAGCTGCATTGGCTGCCAATGGCGGCGAGCGTAAAGTTTAAATTTGCCTGCTTCTGCTTTAAAGCACTACACGGACTTGCCCCTAAATACATAACTGACCTTTTCTTCTTCTCAGCCAACAGACACAAGAGAAGCTCATATTCCAATTTCGTTTCCCCCCCAGTTCGAGGTTGTAAACTGAAAAAACACCATGAACACTTTCTCTCACACCAAGCAGCATCATGGGGTAAAGACCTAGAACAATTGCTTTCGCCCACTACTTATGGGGAATTTAGGAAACGTCTAAAAATACACTTGTTCCTAAAGCATCTAGACAACTGATCCTCTCTTCTCTCTCCCCTCTATAGCGATTAACTTGTCCTTTTGATCACTCTCTCCTCAACAATGAATTTCCTGTCCTATTAATTCTCTTTCTTCCTTCCCTCTTAAAGTCAATTCAATTTGTTACCTTTGCTTAATCTTCTGTAAACCGCATAGAACTTCACGGTATTGCGGTATATAAGCTGTTATTATTATTATTACCCAGTGTTGTTCAAAGTACAAAGTCAAAGTAAAAATATATGTGTATTTTAATACTTAAGTAATGGTACAAAGTAAAGAGAACACATTAAAAAATTTACTTAAGTGTAAATAAAAAATAGTTACTGCCTAAGATAGGGGTCCTTTTATTAAGGTGCGCTAACTAATTTAGTGCGCGCTGAATGCTAAGATGCCCATAGGAATATAATAGATGTCTTAACATTTAGCGTGTGCTAAATCAGTTAGTGCACCTTAATAAAAGGACCCCAAAGTACTTTGAGTACAATGTAATAATACTTTTTGGGTGAAAAGTAAAAGTACAGCAACTACAATGAATGCAACTATTGTTAATGGTTTTATCCCAATAACTTTACTGCTCTACAATTCAATCCGCTTTACTTTTCGTAAAACTACATTTTTGAAAATGAATGTCACTCATGCAAGTGTGCTTATGAGTCATTAATCCAGCACAGCTGAAAAGGGTATTCAACGAACCAACGACACTGTCAGAAAGTAAAGTGTTCAGCATGATAAAAAGTTCCTTTAAATCAGAACAGGCTGAAAAACTACTGGTGTCTGGCAGAATCTGGAGGGAGGTGTTGATCAAGGAAATAGACGTCTGAGACGCTTGACTTCCGTATAGCAAAGAATGCTTTCTCATCATCATTGCCTTTCTCATCTGCATTGGAAGTAGTGCTGTATAACTCATCACTTGCATCTTCATCTTTATCTTTGTCTAATTACATAGAAGGCTTTCACAAAGTTAAAATCATTGTCTGTTGTTCTTCTAACAATTTTTCAGCTGATGGCAAACTGAAGATCTTTGAAGCAGATGCAAGTATATTAAGGCCTGAATTTTATATATGCCACTTAAAACAAAAAAAACAACAATTTACACAAAATATTCACATATACAGGGTGCCCATAAAAACACTCCTTGATTTTAAATGGTTACAAAACTAAAATTTATTGGAATATTCTTTCACCTATGAGGCTACAGTTTCATCAACTCATAAAGTTTCATATGGTATTGTTGATTACATACACTCGATGTGCGTCCCACCTCTTACTCGGCACACATTGATGCAATAATCGAACTCAGCCCAGACTCTCCGAAGCATATCCGGCGTGATCACATTTATAGCTTCAGTGATGCGTTCCTGCAGATCATCCATAGTTTCAGGTAGTGGAGGTACGTACACTCTTTTTTTCATGTACCCCCAAAGGAAAAAGTTACAAACATGTCCAGTAATGTCCAGTAATCTTGGAGGCTACTTGAGGAATACCTGGTCATTTTGTCTGAAGGTTGTAGCTTCAGTATCAATTGCAGCTTATAAGGGTGAAAGTGCAAGCGAACCGTGCTTTTTGGGACTTATATTTGCTGTCATCTTATTTATAAATATATTCCAATAAGTTTTGATTTTGTAACCATTTAATCTCAAGGAGTGTTTTTTTGAGCACCCTGTATATCTCTTTTTGTAAATAATTTTCATTTATGGTGAATGACCTTCTGAGGTATAGCATAACAATCATCATCAACCACTCAAAAGGTTTCCAATATCTTCATTAGGTCATTGAAATCCTTACGTTCTTAGAAACTCTATAAATAATTATTTTTTGGATACTAATTTAAATAGAAAACTTATCTTTCTTAATATTTCTTATTTTCTTATGAAGAATGAGATTACATGAAGTGAAGACAGGATTTTCCCCGACATGAATTAATGTTTCCCAGTGGGCTGAATCATGGACGTCTTTACAACTGCACTCTCTCTTCTGCGCCATTTTTTAAAAAAATTGACATTCTATAAACCACATTAAAGTTAAGCGTAGTTCATAGAATAGCCTTTAAACCTGGAACCCATGCATAACCTTAGGCACATCCAATTACGCCAATAGAAATGTGGTGCAAAACCTTGCACCTAAAGTTAGATACTGAAGGCGCTTATTCTATAATTACTCACATTAATTTCTGGAACGCAACCAATCCACCCATGACCCTCCCATTTTCACGTCCCCTTTTTGGAGGTGCATGTCAATTTTAAGCAAGGATCCTGAGCCTATCTTTATAAGAATAAATTTAAGAAGTCAGTTATCAGTGCCAATTGGCTCATAATTTAATTGCAACTCAAAGCACCATATATAGAATTTGGGGGTAAATGTGCGGGAATCTTTCAGTCAAGGCCAGTCAAGCAGACTTCATCTCTAAGGACTATCAGTCCAGTGGACAGTCCCATAATTTTCCATTGGATGACCAGAAGTCTATTGTGGGTAGAGACATTGGCTGTTCACCAAGAATTGCAACCAGCTTCAGTTTCATCTCCATCTCTACTTCAAAGTGACCCAACTCATCACTGTTCAGTTTTTCTGAAGACCAGTAACCGATTAAACAAACACAAACAACTTTGCTGTGATCATAGACTTTATTCACCGAACAGAAAAACTTAAGATGAAATAATTCATTTCTTGTGTGATGAGGTTTTGCTGTTTCATTTGGTTTACCATAAGAACATAAGATTTGCCGCTGCTGGGTCAAACCAGTGGTCCTTCGTGCCCAGCAGTCCGCTCACATGGTAGCCCTTAGGTCAAACACCAGTGCCCTATTTGAGTGTAGCCTTACCTGCGTATGTTCTGTTCCAGCAGGAACTTATCCAACCTTTTCTTGAATCCCAGAAGGGTGCTTTCCCCTATAACAACTTCTGGAAGAGCATTCCAGATTTCTACCACTCTCAGGGTGAAGAACTTCCTTATGTTTGTATGGAATTCATTCCCTTTTAACTTTAGCGAGTTCCCTCTCGTTCTCTTCACCTTGGAGAGGGTGAACAATCTCTCTTTATCTACTAAGTCTATTCCCTTCATTATCTTGAATGTTTCAATCATGTCCCCTCTCAGTCTCCTCTTTTCAAGGGAGAAGAGGCCCAGTTTCTCTAGCCTCTCATTGTACGGCAAGGAATCAACATTTACTTCTTGCTTCCACTTATACTTTTTACTTTTAACTGCAAGCATGAGACGTAACTGAGTAAAAGTATTATAAATTGATAAAAGTATTACTTCAGTAAATGTAAAAGTAACCAGAGTTCTAAATGATTATAGTTTATATACATACAAATCAGCATACGTTGGATATGGACCCCTCAGTTTTGGGTGCATAAACTTAGTCAGCTGGTCTTGAAAAATCAGTGTTATCCAATTTACTAAAAGTCCTTTCAACACACTCCCTCCAAGTCACTGATTCCTCCTCACATCTACCAAAAGTAAACATTCCTTTTTTCTCTTCCTGAAGTTAAAATGAAAAACAAAACAAAACCATGGCTATCCAATTTCCTTTTCTCAATTTCCCATCCCTCCTATGTTCAAAATAACAAAGAAATCTCCACAAACCCCTTGGCACCCCACAAAACTCCCAAAGCTAAACCAGCAGGAGGGCACAGGCCTATCTCCCAATGGCTATGGTACTCATTTTCAAAAGAGAAAAGCAAAATGGCACAAAGCACCAGTTACTGAATCCGGCCCTTAGGCTATAAGTGGTAAACTGTATACAATGTTTAAATAAATAATGTTAAAGACTCACATCTTTTTTGCTTATTTCAAATAATAAGTGTAATAGACTGATTCAAAATAAAGCAGCTGTATTACATGGGATGTTCTTCCGTAGGTCTGCCAATCTGTTGCAGTGCAGCGGGAACCTTATAAAGGAGAGGTGATTTCAACATCTTAGATTCACTAGTTGGCATTTCTGCAATCAAGTGAGTGTTTTACTCTTCCTGGTTATCTTTTCTTCCTTTATATGATGTACCTGAAAATACAAAACAAAGTCTGCATGGATAAAACACCCTTTCTCATATGTCAAAATAGAATATTCCATCTGAGGTCTTGAGACCACTTTACTGACCCCATTTAAGATAGTCAGCTCATCAGATCAGTTTCTTGAGTGGGATGCTGGATGAACATTTTGGCCTGATGCAGGAGTATAGATTTCAAACAATGGCCACTGCCAAAGTCCACCTCTAGTGAAATTTTCCTTTCAACACTGAGAATTATGTAGATAAGCCTGGTGTTGCTTTTGTTTTTTTACAATTGGAGCAGATGATTGCGGCCTTTCTGTACTCTAGGTCAGTGGTTCTTAAACCTTTCCAGGGAGACCATAAGCCAGTTAGGTTTTCAGAATATCACTAATGAATATGGATAAGAGTCAGATTTGCATGCCTGTCACCTCCATTATCCCCCGGATTCCATAAATGGTGTGCAAATTAGAGAATGACACGGTGAAAACAGTGAAGAAAAAAACTGGTCGCTGTGAGTATGGAGACAAGGCTATTCACTGCCCCATGGAGTGGTGTATGGCCTTGTCCCCACAGTAAAGTATCTGCCACGTTGCTTCCCTTCCTACCCCTCCTAGTCAGCAGCCTTCCTCGCAATTCCGACACTCGCACCCTGCCTCGTCGGCAAAAAAAACCCCTAAAAAATCATCTGGGCATCTCATCCCCTCGGCTAGCCACCTTCCTCTCTTCCCCTCACCTTCGCAGGCGCTCTTCAGAATGTTTTCTTTCTGAGGTATCCGGACATGGTAACCATTCTCACAAGTCCCACACAACTGCCCCAAAGCTTCTTCTCTGATGCATTTCCTGTTTCTGCCTGGGTGGCTTGCGTCAGAGGAGAAGCTTTGGGGCAGTCGCGCGGGACTTGTGAGAATGGTTTCCACGTCTGGACACTTCAGAAAGAGAACTGAAGAGCACCTGCAAAGGTAAGGGGAAAGGAGGGAGGTGGGTAGACGAAGGGAAAAGGTTGAGTGGTGCTGAAGGGAAGTGGAGGTAGAGGGAGAAGGGTAACAGATGCTGTAGGACTGTGAGGAGGGGATAGAGAGAGGAGTAGGCGTTGAAGGGAAGTGGAGAAAGAGAGAGGATTAGATGCTGGATGGAAGTGGGGAGATGAGAGAAAGGGGAGCAGATGCTGGTTGGAGAGAGATGATGCCGAAAGTAGAGAGAGAGGGATCAGAAACTGGAGAGAGAGGGAGGAGCAGATGCTGGATGGAAGTGGGGAGGGGAGAAAGAGGGGAGCATATGCTGGTCGGAAGGGGAGAGTGAGAGAGGGGAGCAGTTGCTGAAAGTGGAGAGAGAGGGAGCAGATGCTAGAAAAAAAGTGGGGAGGAGAGGAAGGGGAGCAGATGCTGGAGGAGAGAGGATAGAGAGGGGAGCATACTCTGGAAGGAAGTGGAGAGCACATACTAAATGGAAGGAGGGGATAAAGAAAAAGAGCACATGCTGGATTGGGGAAAGAGGATAGATTTAGTGAGATACTGGAAGGGGTGAGGGAAAGAGGTGGCAAGCTGTAGATAGGCACAATGAAAGGGAAATTGAGGACTGGAAAGTAAGAAAGTAGACAAGAGGTAGAAAACAAATTTAGAAGGAAGAGCAAAAAGCAAAGGAAGGGAAATGGAGAGGAGAAAGAAATACCAGAGCATTGGGGGAGTGGGAGGAGACAGATACCAGATCTGAAGGGAGGATAGGAAGATAGAGATGCTAAAAACCAACTGGAGGAGGGAGTGAGAGATGGAAGGGAAGCAGACAGATATGCCAGACCATAGGGGGAATGGAGGGAAGAAGATGGGTGCCAGACCAATGGGGGGAGAGGGAGGGAAAGTGAGATGGAAGGGAGAGGCATAGGAATAGAGCAGATGCCATATGGAAGATGCAGCGAGAAGGCAGACAGTGGATGGAAAGAAGAGAATGACGAGAAGATGAGGAAACCAGAAACCAATCGACAAAGGTAGAAAATAAATTCTATTTTTTCTTTTTGCTTTAGGATAAAGTAGTAGTGTAGCTGTGCTGATAAACGTTTATAAACAAAGCCCTGCTAGAAGATCTTTTCCTCTAGTTCGGCAGCCAGAACTCTGATTTATTAAATGACAATTGTACAGAATATTGTTTCTTTTTATACTTTAATAAAATAAGTTCAGTATGAAACTATTCAAGGCTTGTGTAGGATGGGATCAGATGGTTTGTGGGGACGGGATGGAGACGGGGACCAAACTCACAGGGACAGGGACTGAGCTCACGGGTATGGGGCTGGGATGGGGACCGAGTTCATGGGAATGGGGTAGAGAAGGGGACAAATTTTTTCCCCTTGTCATTGTCTAGTGCAAATTTCCATATGCAAAATTGCTTTCAATGGAAGTCAAACCCGGATATCTCAATCCGTCCTCTTTTATTCTGGAGCTAACCCTAACATAACTATCTATGAGGGCCTCTATGGTGCTACTGTGTGCCTAATGCAACTTAAAATGGCGTACCATGGTATGTACTCAGGTATTTTGTAGTAGCTGCCAAATTAACATGACTGTACTATGTACTATAAAATATTCTTTTTTTTTGAGTGGGCATTTGGGAGGGGGAGGGGGAGTAGAGTGGGCATTCCGCAGAGCTACATTATATCACATGAGCCCTTACTGCCCACAAAATAAGTAGTGGTAAGTGCTCACAAATAAAAAATTTTAATGGCCATGTACATGCACATGGCAACATTTAATACAAAAAAATACAAAAGGATCATTTTTACAGTTGGAAAAGCCACTTAAGGGCACACTAAGACCATGTTTTGATGCGGCTTAATAAAAAGTCCCCTATATTAGTAAATGTTTTTTAAAAAGCAGTTAATTTGTTTTAAAACATGTATATTTAACTTTTTCTTCTCATCCTTCGGTAATCCGGAAAACCATGGCTCCTTCTATGACTGAATCCAATCAACACATTATGGCGCTTGAAAAGAGGAGGTCAAGTATACTCTTCTCACCAACATGAAGCCGCATGGGCCCTTTTACTAAAGAGCATTATGCTTTTTGTTTTTATTTGTTTTATTGTGTATGTGATTTGGTTTTTTTTAATCCAGCTTGGATAAAGATGAATTATAAATAATAAATCTAAGACATGTTATTTATACTCTCTCATTTTCTCATGGACAGGGATTGGGCATGGAAGTGTTATCCAGATAGTGTATTCTCATTGGCAGTTAATTTTGTAATGTGGACTTAATGCATGAGCATTTAGCTCCTCCTACATAGGAAACATTAAGAGGGGCATAATCGAAAGGGACGTCTAAGTCCGTTTACGTCCATCTCGCAAGTCGTCCAAAGTTAAAAAGAGCTTAAGATAGACATACTCAGTTTAAAAGGAAGCAATTCCTCCAGCTAAAACCTAAGCTGGTGGCAGCTGGAGCTACTTTCTTTCTGAAATTTCTGTGCAAGTGCTTAGTCTCGTATGGAAGTGACAAGTATACTTTTTTTGAACCAGTCCAGTTAGAAGTTAGGAAAACCTCTGTTGAAAGTTTAATTTCTATTATCAATAACTTTATATATATATTGGAGGAGGGTGTATTATTTAAATAGATTAGCCAATTAGTGCCTGCAATGTTAAATGATAGATAGATTTCATTTCCTATTTAATACTGGTGACCATTATAACGTGGACTATATCAAAGTTGATTAATTTCCTTATTATATGTTAAGTTGTATTTTATATACAGAATTTTGTGGATATTTGTGAATATTTGTTATTGTAATGAATAATCAAATAAAGAATTAAATTTTTAAAAAAAGAGCTTAAGACACATTTTCGAAAGATACGTCCAATGTTTTTTTCGTTTCAAAAATCGTCTAATTATATGTCCTGCCGATCTGATCATCCAAGCTACTAAATCGTCCATCTTTATACCACATTTTCGTCCAACTTTCCATCCAAATCCAAAACGCCCTGTTGGATGTGGGAGGAGTCTGCAAAGTGATGGACTGCATACCCAGACATGGCACCTAAATAGTGGAGTACCTTACAGGGCACTGCTGTGAACTTTTCAAAAAGGGTGCCATGTCTTCTCCTCACTACAGTTCCCATATAGGTTACGGTGAGCCCCCCAAACCACTTCCAGAATCCCCTAGACCCACTTATCTACCACCCCAATAGCCCTTATGGCTGCAGGAGCCACTTATATGCCAGTAAAAAAGGGTTTTGGGGGTGTATAGGGGAGTGCACATGTTTAAGTATCAATGCAGTGATTACAGGGGCTTATGGGTATGGGTCCTCCTCTCTATGGGTCTCTAACCCACCCCCAAGTCGACTTAAGCTGCCTCTGTACTGGACAACTAGGCTTTCCTATGCCAGGCGGCCAGGTGATGATGGTCTGGAGGCTGAATTTTAAAGTTGTGATTAAAATTTTTATGGGGTTGGCGAGGGTCGGTGATCACTGGGGTAGTGTATGGGGGTCTGTTTTATGTGTTTGCAGTGCTTATCTGGTGACTTTAGGTGGGTTTTTGTGACTTAGACCATGTTTTACATGGTCTAAGTCACAACGTCCAAGTTCCGTCTAGGCTCTGTTGTAAAACTTTCAGTTATACATGCTGTATGACTAAGGCTAAGCCGGCCCACATTCCGCCCAACTCCCGCCCAACTACACGCCTCCCGAAACGCCCTGTTTAGCTTTGGTCGTTCAGTGGCACTATGAAAGCCGTTTTTATTATCGGCACTTGGACGTTTTTGAGAAATGTTCGTCCAAGTGCCGACTTAGGCCACGATTTCTCTTTCGATTATGAGCCCCTATGTGTTCCCATATAATGTGTTTTTTTTTTTTTTTGTTTTTTTTTTTTGCAAGTCTCTCATTTTAATGGAAAACTAGCACAAGACTTGCAAAAAAAAAGAAAAAAAAAATCTCGAATATGCTGCCACATAAAAACATGGACGGTGTACCGGAAAATTCCAGGTTATAACATGCCACGCCCATATTTTTGCTTGTTTTGGTCTATGGGCTCCATAGAAATTTATAGAGACAATATTCAAAGGTAGTAATTTTCAATTTTATAGCTGCTGGAAGCCATGGGCTGAATTAGACCCAGGTAGTCTATCCCAGATTAAAAATTGCTTTCAGGTGATTTAGAGTAAGAATCAATTGAATATTAGAAAAACTGAAATTCTGTGTGTAGGTCGTGAAAAACATTTAGATATGTTTCCCTCAGAGACTGTACTGGATGATGTAGTGATTCCATGTCCAGTCACTGTAAATATCTGGGTGTTTTGTTGGATTTGACTTTATCATTCAAGCCACAGATTAAGATGGTAGTTTCTAAGGCCTTCTTTAAACTTCAATTACTTTAAAAGTTGAGGGATTATCTCTCAACAGATAGCTTTCAAACGGTTATTAGTGTAAAGTTGACACTTATCATTGATTACTTTAATACTCTTTACTTGGATTTATCTAAGTATATGATTCAAGCATTACAGTTGGCGCAAAAGGCTGCCACGCGAGTGATTGTGGGTGCTTCACATTACGCCCACCTTGCGTGATCTTCATTGGTTGCCTTTTGTCTCTTGAACTGAGTTCAAAACTGTATGTTTGATTTTCAAGTAGTTGAATTACAGATGTCCGACAGTGTTGAGCTCTCTTTTGCAGATGTTTCATCTGCCTCGAACGTAATACTCTGAAAATAAGGTTTGCTTAGAGGTGCCATCTATAAAACTTGTAAAGTTAATTAGCATCCGACACACTATGTTAACTGTGCAGGGAGTAATATTGTGGAACGCATTGCCTGTGGAAATAAAAATTGCTTCTAGTTCAAATCTACTTCAATTCAGGAAAATGGTTAAAACTATGTTATTTAAGAAATGTTTTTTTGGAGTGACTGAGTCTGGAAGTATGTTATTTATGTGATTCAGTTTCTGATATGATGAGTATGGTTGTTAATGGTAAAATTATTTTTTAATATGGATTGTTTATGTTTTAGATTGATATTTGTTTTAATTATGTATGTTTTGTAGTAACTTGCTCAGAATTGTTGGATGTTTGTGAGTATATAAGTCAATCCGAATTTAAGTCGAGACCCCTGTTTTTTTCCCCCAAAAGGAGGAAAAATGGTTGACTTGATTATAAGATGGGGGTTTAATATTCAAGTTCCATTCCCTGCCAGGATCTGTACCTAGGGCTCCTTTTACGAAGCCGCAGTAGCGGCTTTAATGCGCAAGACTTTTCATCACGCGCTAACCCCAGCGCTAGCCGGAAAACTACCGCCTGCTCAAGAGGAGGCGGTAGCGGCTAGCGCGGCCGATGGTATAGCGCGCGCTATTACGTGCGTTAAACTGCTAACGCGCCTTCGTAAAAGGAGCCCCTAGTGTCCCCTCCCTCATGCCCTCCCCTGCCAGGTTCTGCATTCAGCCCCCCTCCCTGCCAAGTTCTGCACCCTGCCCCCTTCCCTCCCTGCCCTACCAGACTCTGAACTCATCCCTCTTCCCTGCCAGGCTCTGAACCCAGCCCCTTTCCCTGCAAGGTTCTGAACCCAGGCCCCTTCACTCCCTGCCAGGCTCTGCACCCTATCCCCCCTCCCTGCCAGGCTCTGCACCCTGTCCCATCTTCCTTCCCTGTACCCCTCTTCGCCTGCTAGTTGTCTAGTGGTAGGCCGGGACAGGAGGGATCCCTCCAGTCTCCCATCCTGGCTGATACTAACAATTATCCCCCCTCCTCCCTCCCTCTGTTGTGTACCTTTTCCCTGATGGTCCAGCGGTGTATCTCACGCTGAACCCCTTCTGACGTTGTCATGGCCAGCAGCCAGCGGTGCACCCAGGCTGGCACGCAAGAGCAAGCTTTTCAAGCTCCCACCCAGCCCTGCGCCACTCCCTGAATGGCTGCCGCAAGAGCCGTGAGAATCGCGAATCCTGCGAGAACTGGCAGCAGCTTTTCAGGGAGAGGTGCAGGGCCGAGCAGGAGCTCAAAAAGCTCACTTCTGCATGCCAGCCCGGATGTGCCACTGGCTGCTGGCCACAAGATCAGGAGGAGGGACTCAGCACAGGATACACCGCTGGACCACCAGGGAAAAGGTACACGAGGGAGGGAGGGGAGGTGGGGGTAAAAAATTGTTACAAGTTTTCAAGTTTATTCATATATTTGATTAAACGCTTATCCTAGGATAATTGTTAGTATTGGCCGGGATGGGAAACAGGAGGGATCCCTCCTGTCCCGGCCTAACGGCAGGCCTGCCGCAAGTCTGGGAGATGTCATGTGGTCACTGGGTGATGACCCAAATATAGGACAAGACCCCCATTTTTGGGCCATTTTTATGGTCTCAAAATCTCATCCTATATTCGAGTACCGGTATATACGGTAATACATTTTAAAATAAATTAAAAAACAAATAAATAGTCAATGCCTGCCCATTTCCGGACACAAGCACTGAAAATCCGGGTCCTGGGCAGACCTGGAAATTATGTGGGTGCTGGCTGAAATTCAGAAACCAGCACTCACATAAGTAGGCAAAATTAGGACTGTTTTTTGTGAGGTCCTATCTGCCCATATAGATGTGGGCACTAAGACTGAATATCGCAGAAGCCTACATGTCTTATGTGTCTTCCCTGATTCCACCCATGGAGCACTTCAGCACCAACTATCACAGTAGTCAGAGAAGATATTCAGCAACATCACACAGTGAAATGCCACTCAATAAACCCCCTGGACTGCTGTTCAGGATTTAAGTGGGCAGGAGCCTTTCTTCTTTGAATAGTGACCCCAAAGAATTTAAGGGCCTAACTTTGAGATGTTCCTTTGAAAACTAGAGCTGAGCTCCAAAATGTATTAGACGTTGATTCTATAAGAAACCACCTAGTTTTAGGCCACATGAATGCACATACATGGAGGTAGTTAGCTATTTTCCTGAGTAAGTGGCCACAATATCGACTAGTGGAAAAGTACTGGGAAGGAGCTGGCCGGCATGGTACATATGACTATTAATGACATAAAAAGGTAAAGGAGGAAGGATTTGGGATAAAATTATAGGTAGAAAGTTGAAATTTTAGAATCTTCTTTTTCCACATGAAAGACCCTAGAGAGGAAGGCAGAGCTCCAAAATCACAGTAAGTGGATGAGAAAATGCTGAGACAGCTTAATGTTTGTTAGGGACTGTACATTGTTTTGGGGAAAGGGAGCTTTTCCCTAAAGCAGGGGCAGGCAATTCCGGTCCTCGAAAGCTGGAGCCAGGTCAGGTTTTCAGGATATCCACAATGAATATGTATGAGATGGATTTGCATGCACTGTCTCCTTGAGATGTAAATCTATCTCATGCATATTTATTGTGGATATCCTGAAAACCTGCCCTGGCTCCGGCTCTCGAGGACTGGAATTGCCCACCCCTGCCACTTTAAACATGGTGGAACCTAGCTGCCGGTGCTAACTTTGAAAAAGAACAAACACCAGTGCCCAAATATTTTGTCCCCATTACCTGGGATCTTCCTATTAGTACTTCAGGTGTCTTGGGGGTCTCTAAGCCAACAATGATGCTGCTTCACCTTTCTCCATGTCTCGGGGCATTACTGCCACTGTTGTTGCTGCTTTGCCATCACCCCTCCCCCCATACCTAGAGTTTTTATGCCACCATATGTTTATTGGATTGACGTGTTACAGTCATATAATCTCAGAAACTCTATTTTGAACTGCTCACTGCTAGTTCATTTGTGATGACTTGTGCAGCGGTGCATTCTAATCTTCCTTTCAAAGTAATGGTCCTAAGCTTTTTGATGTGATCTGTCTTGCAAAAAGAAAGCACTTACAGTCATATTCTCCCAAACAAATCTGCCTAAAGCAGTGGTCTCAAACTCAAACCCTTTGCAGGGCCACATTTTGGATTTGGTGGTACTTGGAGGGCCGCAGAAAAAAATAGTTAATGTCTTATTAAAGAAATGACAATTTTGACCGGACGACGCACGGATCCAAGATGGCGATCTGAGAGCAGGACGCGCTGAGCTGCGTGTCCCAGGATCGTATTCGTTTGAATTTTTCCTAGCGGTTTTTACTTACCGCGATGCCGAAGAGACGGGGCCGGAGTGCCGCTTCTGCCTCGCGGCGTCCTGGAGCCCCGGGTCTCGGAAACATACAAGATCTCCTGAGGCGCATGCAAGAGGCCACAGCGACGTCGGATGGCGGCCCACAGAGGACACAGGGAGGCGAACCCGTTGTGGATACTCCTGGGCCCGATACCACGCTGAGCCCTGACGTTAGGGCACCGCCCCTGCAGCCCCAGACGACCAGCTCTCCCAGGGGCGGGGAAACCCCGGATTCAATGGTTTTCTCCTCTCCAGAGGCAAGGAAGGATTTACTGGAGAGCTTGGAGGTTGGGGCCCACTTTTCCAGGGCCCCCATGGAGATGTCTGGGGGAACACCATCTCAATCTGAGGGGGAAGGACAGAAGACTCCCCTCGAAGGACTTCAGGACGGTGAGCAATTTACACTTACACAAACTCCAATTGTACTGATTAAACCTGCAGTAGTGACTTTAGACTCTATTTGGGACTTAATGGCTGGTTTTGTTAAAAATATTACTCCTACATTTCAACAAATTGAAGAGAAAATTAAGGAACATGATAAGGAACTGAAGAACTTAAGAGAAGAAACAAATACTTCTAATTCATCAATTCAAAAAATAGAAAAAGAAATTGAATCATCGAAACAAATTCAAGAGATCTTAGTTAAAGACAATATTAACCTAAGGAAGAAGATTGAAATGCTTGAGAATAACTCACGTAGCAATAATTTAAGGTTAATTAATTTTCCAAGACTCGAGTTAGTAACACCTAGAGATATGCTTAAGAGATATCTAATGGAAAATTTAGAGATATCCGAGGATTCATTACCACCATTTTCAAGGGTTTATTACTTGCCTGATAAAGAACAAAATCAACAACCAAAAGTAAAATCTTCAGATCAAGAACCTTTAAATATCTCACAGGTTTTAGAAACATCTGAGAAGGATTTAGCATCACCAGCCACTATGATTATCACCTTAGCTTTGCCAATTGACAAAACATGGTTGTTAAAACTTTACTTTAAAAATAGACAAAAAAGCTTTCTTGGTTATAAAATATTAATGTTCCCAGATCTGGCACGGGAGACGCAAAGGCGCCGCCGTGAATTTCTTCTTTTGAAACCTGGGGTTTTATCTTTGGGGGCAACTTTTTATTTGAGACATCCGTGTAAGTGTATTGTATATTATCGTACGTTTAAATATGTGTTTTTTGAACCATCACAACTGACTAACTTCGTGGCTATGTCTCGTCTGAATGTTAACAATCTTTGAGCCCTATAATTTAGATATTGTGACCCCTATCTCAATGCTATAGCTCTCAGTTTTCTGTTATTATTACTGTTCTTTTTTTTTTTTCTTCGCCAAGTTTCTTTAATTCTTGGATCTTAATTTGTGGACTTGAGCATAAATAGTATAATTGTTAACTTAGGAATTATATTACTATTGTATTTGATATCCATTCTATTCTTGCTTTCTGTACAAGTGTAATACTTGAAATTTAAGTTGAAAATAATAAAAATATAATTAAAAAAAAAAAAAGAAATGACAATTTTGCATGAGGTAAAACTCTTTATAGTTTATAATTCTTTCCTTTTGGCTAAGTTTTAATAATAATATTGTAATTTATAGCTAAAGAGATATGATCAAGAAACTGTTTTATTTTACTTTTGTGATTATGATAAACATACCGAGGGCCTCAAAATAGTACCTGGCGGGCAGCATGTGGCCCCCGGGCCGCGAGTTTGAGACCACTGGCCTAAAGAGACACTCAGATACTCCAACATGCATTCCTCAAATGGAGTCATTTTTCCACAAAACTCCTACTCTGGCTTAACCCTTTGAGTGCTTCTTTGGCCCAGACTAAGGTTTTTAGATTTACCTGGACATGTCCTCTTTTTAGAGAACGTGTCCGGGCGTCTGGACAGCTTTTCAAAACCCGGCACTTTTCAGCTGGGAATGGCTTCGGGAGGGCATCTGCGCATGCAACACGGTGACATCATGTGCTTGCGCGCATGCATATGATGTCATCGAGTCACATCTCTGCGTGTGTAGTTGCTCTCCCAATGCTGCTCCAAACAGGTTGAGGGGGCAGGCTGGGGGTGGGGCGTGACTTGAGGGGAACGGGGAGGGCCTGGCTAGAACTGGGCAGGCTGGGGGCAGGGCTGGGGTATAATGGGGCGTGACTCTGCAGAACGGGGCGGGGCCAGGTGGAACTGGGCATGGCCATGGATCCGGATTTTACTTCCGTAAAATCTGGTAACCTGCTGCTTTACTTCATCTGTTACCTTGGGATTTCCATGTTAATATGAGTTCTGGTTTACACATCTCTGCTAGTCCCTTTGTCCATTTTAGATACCGTAGAGCAGGGCTGCTCAAGTCCGGTCCTCGAGATCTACTGGCAGGTCAGGTTTTTAGGATATCCACAATGAATGTGCATGAGAAAGATTTGCCTGCACTGCCTTCTTGGTATGCAAATCTCTCTCATGCATATTCATTGTGGATATCCTGAAAACCTGGCCTGCCGGTAGATCTCGAGGACTGGACTTGGGCAGCCCTGCCGTAGAGTCTCTATGCCACCACTGATGTTGTGGAGTGCTGTTGCCTCTTTAGTGAATGCCTGTCAGCAAGTTTTAAGCAAATAATAATGTTCAAACGGATAGAAAACTCAATAGAGTGCAGCATTGCTTTCTCTATTGACTTTAATTGACCTGAAAATAGCAAACTTTTCAGAATCTGAAAACAACTAAAGGATCATTTGATCCAAACTCCAACCAAAATAAAACATTTTGCTATGCATATTTTTAATGCTCTAAGCTTACTAAAGAGTGATTAAGTCTTTGCACCTACCATATGCTATGTGCAAAACCAAGCATACGGTAAGCGTAAAGCTGAGGGGAAGTAAATGCATGGAGCAAGGCCAGCATTTGCGTGCTATTTACCACACAGGGCAGACATTTACCATACAGGCACCACATTACCTGCAGTGGAATAGCGTGGAATCACCTTTGCTATCTGCCACTAGAGATCATGCAGTTGGGGCCCGGTCCACTAAAACAAGTCAAAACTGTGAAGATATGACGGTGTATCACACCGTCTGAATACATTCCTCCCACTCTAATTTCCCTTCCCAATGCTGCACTTGATGCCAAATCCTCCCCCTCCCCCAACTGCTATGATATCCTATCCCACCCCCAGATGTTGCCATGCTTCCCATAATGTCCAATCCCCCACCCTCCAAGACACAACTATGACGTCCAGTTTCCTCCTCATGCTGCCTATGATATCCTCTTCACGTGATATCCAATTTAATTACCTTCAAAATGATGTCCAATAAGTCTGATCTCTCTAAAATGCTGCCCATTATGTCCAACTAACTCCTTCCTGGATTCTGCTCATGAAGTCCAATCCTGCCTCCCTTATCTCCCTTATATAGAAGGATGACCCCCCTAGTAGTACTAATGCAAGGCTGCCACTAGGGGCAAAGTTGTCATCCAGCCCAGTCCCTGAACTACCAGGGCAAAACCTCAGATAGGTTCTGGGAGAGGTTTGGAGCAGGGTGTTCATGTCAGGGGCTTTGTGTTTAGCAAGGGGATCTGACTTATGGTGGGGGATCTGACGTGACAATTTGGGCGCATCAGACATCATGGGCAGTTTCATAGAGGTGGATCAGACATTGAGGGGAAGATTGGAAGCTGTAGGGAGTGCACCACCATGGCACTGTCAGCAGCCACTTTGCAGGATTGCCAGAAGCGCAGCTGCACTTAGCTGTTGTGATAACTAGCATGTCAGTACCAGCTGACTATGCCCAGTTCTCACCCCTACCAGTGTTAAACAGCTAGTGTGGGATTTTTGGACTCTTTTAATTTGCAGTAGATGTTAGCTAATTCAACCAGTAACCTTAAGCTCTATATAACTTTCCACTTCTTCCATTATGTAAGATTGCATTGATGACTTTGAGAACCTTTTCTTCCATTATGTAGATTGTATTGACGACTTTGAATTGTGACCTCTTCGCTGATTGTCCAGCGCTTCTTGTTGTAAACCGCCTCGAACTTTCATGGCTTTGGCGGTATATAAGAATAAAATTATTATTATTACTAGTGTTTCAGCCCGTTACATTTACGGGTGCTAGTAAAGCCTCCTTCCCTCACATGTCCCCTATTTTCAGCCCCAGTTCCAGCTCCAAACCCATTTTTACCCCAGCCCCCTTCTCCCATCTTTTCCCTTTCAGCCCCAGCCCCCTTTTCTCACCAGCAGCATTTCCCTCCCCACTCCACTTCCTTGTGCAGTAGCAGCAGAAACATACCCTCCCCCTCCATTTTCCTGTGCAGCAGCAGCAGCATTTCCTCCCCATACCCACTTCCCTGTGCAGCAGCACCTCTTCCGTGCTCCCCCTGTCCCTCTTCCCTGCTCCCCCGGTCCAGCAGCACCCCTTCCCTGCTCCCCCTGTCCAGCAGCACCTCTTCCCTGCTCCCCCTGTCCCTCTTCCCTGCTCCCCTGACCCAGCAGCACCTCTTCCTTGCTCCCTGCTCCCCCTGTTCCTCTTCCCTTTCCCCCTATCCAGCAGCACCTGTTCTCTACTCCCCCTGTCCAGCAGCACCCCTTCCCTGCTCCCCGTCCCTCTTCCCTGCTCCCCCAGTCCAGCAGCACCTCTTTCCTGCTCCCCTGGTCCCTCTTCCCTTCTCCCCCGGTCTAGCAGCTTCTCTTCGCTGCTCCCCCCCTCACTGCCTTCCATACTTTGTCCCTCCCACACCCTCCAAAGCCAACCTGCCTGCCAGCCATCCCCATGTGCAGTAGAACCCTCTCCCCCCGCCACTATCGACGACATGCAGCCGACCCCACTGACCCTCCCACCGCGAGACGACCGTCAAACCTACTTGCTCCAGCAGCGGCGTATCACACTAAAGACACGACAAAGGAAATCAGAGCATGGGAAGGCCGCAAAGCAGCATCTTTAGTATGATGCGGCCGCTGCTGGAGCCGGGATGTTTGTACATCTCGCGGTGGGAGGGTCAATGGGGGTTCGTGTGCACCGGGAAAGGGGAGGAAGGGGGCAATGACAGCGGCGAACTTACAGTGAGGGCATAGCCGGCAAGCCCGCTGCGAGAGAGAGAGAGACAGAGATGCGTGGTAAGCGCGCATGCGCACTCTGCCGACCACGGAACTACAGATTAAGGAACACGGCGGTAAGAGTGTGCATGCACGCTTAGCATTTTATTATAGTAGATTATTATTAAATGTGTACCAAGCAGAAAAATATGTGCTATCCTCTTAAAGGGCCCCTAAGTGTTTGCAATTATTTATTATTATTATTTTATAATAATGTTGTTATAAGTACGAAAGTAACTGACCATGGATGAGATTTACCATTTCACTAATCACAGGTGGGAATTCTGACATTTAAAAGTCCCTCATTTTAAAATTACTATTCCACTTCCTCAAATGTAAATCAAAACATAAAATTGAATCTCAAATGAAGAAGTTTTTCTTTCTGTTTATATTTATCAAAAACAACCAACTTCTGTTTTATTTCCAGAATCTTTCTCCAGTATTGTGGAAATATTTAACCCCACACTTTTCCGGTTGCACGCCATGCAGGTTAAAGAACAATATTTTACAATGAAGTCCTGATTCCTTGCTATCTGATCCCTTTCCCCTATGCTGCCCATGTTGTCCAATCCAGTCCCTGCCTACCCACCCCTACCCCCAATATGCTGTGCCCTTCCCTAGTTCAGGAGGCTTATTCAAAGAAATATCAAGTGGAATCAACAATGAGGATCCAGCCTCTCTTTATAGGAATTAAGGTCCCCTTTTAATAAGTCGTGTTAGAGTTGTTTTATTTTTTATCACCGACCACTGCAGTATAAGCTCCAGCACTCAAAGGAATTAAGAACATAAGAATAGCCTTACTGGGTCAGACCAATGGTCCATCAAACCCAGTAGCCCATTCTCACGGTGGCCAATCCAGGTCACTAGTACCTGGCCAAAACCCAAGGTGTAGCAATATTCCATGCTACTGATCCAGGGCAAGCAGTGGCTTCCCCCATGTAACATAGTAACATAGTGGATGACGGCAGATAAAGACCCGAATGGTACATCCAGTCTGCCCAACCTGATTCACTTTTAAAAAATTATTATTTTTTTTCTTCTTAGCTATTTCTGGGCAAGAATCCAAAGCTTTACCCGGTACTGTGCTTGAGTTCCAACTGCCGAAATCTCTGTTAAGACTTACTCCAGCCCATCTACACCCTCCCAGCCATTGAAGCCCTCCCCAGCCCATCCTCCACCAAGCAGACCGTAGGTGGAAAGAATAGTTACTTGTAGTAATTCTAGAACAAAAAGAAGATTGTGGAATACAATATTCTTTGAAGTCTTATTTATTGAGAAAGATGGAGGATTCAGATAGTTCAAATTCAATTTATTGAATATACAGACTGCAAATATAAAACCAGGGTTAAAATCTAAGCAGTTTACAAACTAAAACCGATTACAATGACAGGTCAACAAACATCAGTAGGAACATGAGGAGAGAACGAAATGGTTGTTACAATGAAATCTAGGCTTATACCTGTGCTAAATAGAGGTGCACAAAAAGCTCGCCTTTTACCTCTCCATGATAACTTCCCCCAGAAATTGCTAAAATGCATACATACCGGAGCCCAGGATCACTGCACCATTTCCGCCAAAGGAGCATTTTAATTGCACCAATATTCATCTCAGTGATGAAAACTGACCTGAATCCCTGAGGAAGGCTTTTTTAGCCGAAACACAGACCTTGTAGGGTCTGTCAACTCGGATAGGGTCAGCAGCACCTCAATACAGTGTTTATAACAACCTTTATCTTTTATTTCCTAGCCTTATGTTTTATCCCTCTCCCTTTAGGCGTTCTGCGATAGTTTTTGTATCTATGCGTGCTTCCCGTGTGCTAAATAATACTTTTTGTGCTGGGGGGGCTGGTGTTTGAGGATGAAAAGTAGGCATGGCCAGCTTTAATTGGATAGCAGTTATATCGCTGCATGCTAAACAATGAACACTTGAACCCCCCCCTCCCCCATTTTACAAAACCGCGATAGTTTTTAGCGCAGGCCGGCATATTGAATGCTCTGCACTGCTCCCGACGCTCATAGGAACTCTATAAATGTTGGGAGCAGTTGGTTAGCACATGAGGAACTGCAACCTATTTGCTTACCCGAAGATTTTAGGCTGTAAACTCAGGTCTTATTTAGATAGGATGCTTGCTTTCCAAGCAAGCAAACAACAGTCCTGGTTGGGTAATTATATCAGCGGAGCCATGTTGTCCTATGGCGCTTTTAGAAAAGAAATCAAGACAATATTATTTGATAAATTCATTTCTTAATCTGTACTTTTATTTTCATTTTTAAACATAACTAATCTTATTCCATCAATTTTAAATTTTTAATGTCTCTTATACCAGTGGTTCCCAACCCTCTCCTGGAGGACCACCAGGCCAATTGGGTTTTCAGGATAGCCCTAATGAATTTGCATGGAGCAGATTGCATGCCTGTCACTTCCATTATATGCAAATCTCTCTCATGCATATTCATTAGGGCTAGCCTGAAAACCCAATTGGCCTGGTGGTCCTCCAGGACAGGGTTGGGAACCACTGTTTTATACAACAAGCTGTATTCATTTTTTTGCTATTTTGTATTTCACTGATTGTCCAGTTTTTCTCTTTTGTGGAAACCGCCTAGAATTCTTTTGATTAAGGCAGTATAGAAAAATAAAGTTATGTTATGTTATTGCCAGCTAAATAGGTGTAGCTAAGGGCTCATGTTCTAGTGGGCAAATGCTAATTTATTTATTTAGTTTTCTATACTGTTCTCCCAGGGGATCTCAGAACAGTTTATATGAATTTATTCAGGTACTCAAGCATCTTTCCCTGTCTGTTCTGGTGGGCTCACAATCTATCTAATGGACCTGGGGCAATGGGGGGATTAAGTGACTTGCCTAGGGTCACAAGGAGCAGCGTGGGTTTGAATCCACATGCTCAGGGTGCTGAGGCTGTAGCTTTAACCACTGCACCACTCTAAAAATAAAAATGTAGTAAAAGTGAGCCAAGTATAGGACAATCAAGCCATTGTGACATCACTGATGAGGTTGGGCTCTTAGACAGTGATGGAATGAGGCATTATGACATCACAATATCAGCACTGATTACCAGAGACAGAAACTTTTCACACTATTTATTCAATTTTCTATACTGTTCTTCCAGGAGCGCTCAGAACAGTTTACATGAATTTATTCAGGTACTCATGCATTTTTTCCCTTCTGTCCTGGTTGGCTCATAATTATCTAATGTACCTGGGGCAATGGGGGGGATTAAGTGATTTGCCTAGAGTCACAAGGAGAAGCATGGGTTTGAACCCACAATCTGAGGCTGTAGCTTTAACCATTGTGCCACACTCTGCACCATTAACAGGCAGAGTGGAAAATGTGGCCATTTTACAGTTACGCTAACAGTGTGGACTTAATGCATGTACTAGTGATAACGCAGGCCAGATTTTAGAGCAGTTTAGTAAACTGACCCAAATTAATCCATTTTAAAAACGGTCTTGACTAGGGGCATTCCAGTTCAGGCCAATACACTTATCCATCTCAGCAGCAATATTTTATCATTGGAAAGATGACCTATTGATCTCAATGTCACTGCACAAATAGCAAGTATAATTTTAAACAGATGTGACTTTTCAGAAGTACCACTTAGACCGAAAACAGCTGGAAATTCAAATAGCTTTAAACAGATAACTTATCCATATAAAGTTAAGTAATGACCACTGGCTGAAAAGTTACCACATTTTATTAAGTCCATAACCAAACTGTGATGATTGAAATTTGTGCTTCTCAAAAATGGTCATGGCTGCAATTGTTTCCATTTCCTGTGTTTCTAGGAACTCGCTGAGCAATAGATCAGCATTGGGGGGGGTTGTGGTTTCCTATCTGCGCCAAATAATGGAACTTGCAATTTGTAATTAAGTCCACTGGCAGAGCAGCAGGAGACCTTTGGCTTAAAAATATGCAGTTGAGACAGAATGCGCCATTCCTTTATTTTATAAACCATCACCCATTTAAATTGTAATCGAAGAGTCAATCTTCTGAATGTATTATCTTTATGTAACTACATGTGGATAATATATCTTGATCCTAAATGTCAACATTTCTCCTCTCAGTTGGAAAAAGAAACTGGAAATTCTATATGCTTTATTGAATCCTGCTGGATATATGTGTGAGATCTCTTTCGGTGGTAGGTTTTATGTATCAAAGGCCTCATTTGTTTTTGTTATTTTATCAAAATCACAGTAGGCCCTGGTGTTCATTTGGATACAGCTGAACTGCTGTGAATTTGAGCAGAAGCTTGGAAAATAGATTTGATTGCTTTGTAATACTTTTCCAAGATCTGACCCCTACAGCCCTCAGTAAAGGGCAAAATCCCCGATCCTTCTGGCAACCATGCTAAGCAGTGATAATTCCATAAAGGGTATGGAGAACCTCTCATATGCCGAACGGTTAGACAGGCTGGGGCTCTTTACCCTGGAAAAGCGGATACTGAGAGGGGACATGATACAGACTTATAAAATCATGAAAGGCATAGAGAAGGTGGAGAGGGACAGATTCTTTAAACTAGCAGGGGCAACTAAAACAAGAGGTCACTCAGAAAAACTGAGAGGAGACAGATTCAAAACGAATGCAAGAAAGTTCTTCTTCACTCAACGGGTGGTAGACACCTGGAACGCGCTTCCCGGAGAGGTGATAAGCCAGAGTACAATTCTGGGGTTCAAAAAGGGACTGGATGACTTCCTGGAAGCGAAGGGAATAACGGGGTACAGATAGAGGTTTACCTCACAGGACACTGAGCAAATAGGATATGGACTTTTTAGGTTAGGTAGGGAACATTTTCAGGTCATGGACCTGGAGGGCCGCCGCGGGAGCGGACTGCCGGGCGCGATGGACCCCTGGTCTGACCCGGCGGAGGCAATGCTTATGTTTATGTTCTTATGTTCACTTTTATTCCACTTCAATAATTAACAAATTAAAACCTATCATATAATTAAACTCTTTTTTACTATCCCCTCCCCCCCCTTTTACTAAACTGCGATAATGGTTATTAGCGTAGGGAGTCGCGCTGAATGCTCTGCGCTGCTCCTGACGCTGAGAGGAACTCTATAAGCATCGGGAGCAGCACAGAGCATTCAGCACAGCTCCCCGAGCTAATAACCGGGGGGTATTTTTCCATAAAGAAGATAATTTGGGGTTTGGTCATTAAGGAGTTACACCTTGCTAGACTGCACTAGGTGAAAATTATACTTTTTTGGTACCGATATTGGATGTGTTTGTTGTAATTGGTTCATTATATTCAGTACACTAAGCGTCTGATATTCAAAGTGATTTGGGCAGTTAGGAGAGGCTCCTGCTCACTTAAGCTGTGTTAAGAAGGCCAGTGCTGGGCTGAATATAAGCATTAACTGGCCATTTTGAAAGTGGGCAAAAGAGGGGTGTTCTGAGGGCAAAGTTGGGGAGGAACTGGCAGCTCTGTGGGTGCTGGAATTATTAAGTGCTGGTGCCTGCATAGCTAAATAACTAAATAAGACCTGATGAATAGTGATAACTTTGGTTTCTTAGCTATGCAGATGCTGGCACTAAATATCAAGATAGAAAAAAGGCAAAAATGTCAAAAAGGACTCTATGAGTGTGTACGTCAGCCAATCACCACTACCAAACCATACAACACTAACAATAAATATCAATTTAGAAGTAGGGGCGCTCTCAGTGTGAGGTTTTTAGCGACGGGAGAACAAACTCCAGTGCTTCCACATACAAAGACGAAGGTGAATCACCCCCGCCTGCACACCATCATCGGGCACTAAATATCAGCCTGAAGCTGATCCTTTCCAACCTCTTTATTTATTGTTTATCAAAAGCTTCTATACCACTACTAATGACTGGGAAGTCAATTAATTTAAAGAGGTTTACATGAGCTTCTGTAATGGTGTTACAATACATGAGCTTCTGTAAAGGTGTTACAACACAGTTAGCTCTGATTCCTCATTATCACTCTGATCTAGAGAGTTGCGTGGGGACAGAAATCCCACCCGTCCCCACCCGTCCCCGCCAAAGTCCCACCCGTCCCCACCCGTCCCCGTGAGGAATCCCACCCGTCCCCACCCATCCCCGTGAGGAATCCCTCCGTCCCCACCCGTCCCCGCGAGGAATCCCCTCCGTCCCCACCCGTCCCCGCGAGGAATCCCCTCCGTCCCCGCCCGTCCATATAAACTTCAGAAATAGTTATTTCATTTAATTATGCTACTGAATTAAAGGCTCTGGTAGAAACCCATTTACAAATAAGCAAAAAGACTTTATTAATTTGAAAATATTAATTGGGAAGAATACATACTTTGCAAATGGGTTTCTACCAGAGCCTCTAATGTTTATAAATTTTTATCAACACAACTAATATACTTTATCCTGAAGCAAAATTAAAAAAAAGAAATATAATTCTTTTCCTACCTTTGTTGCCTGGTTTCTGCTTTCCTCATGTTCTCATTCAATTCCTTCCATCCACTGTCTCTCTTCCTTCTGCATCTTCCATTTGCTCTGTTACTGTGCCTCTCCCTTTCTTCCCCCTTCCAAATTGGTCTGGCACCCATCTTTTTCTCTCCGCTCCCCCCATAGTCTGGCATCTGTCTTCTTCCCTGCCAGCGTCTTCTCCCTACTCTCTCTTTCCCATTTCCTTTCAGCGTCCTTCTCCCCCCTCTGTCTTCCACATGTGCTTTCAGTGTCCTTCTCCCCCCTCTGCTTCCCCATGTCCTTTCAGCGTCCTTCTCCCTCTCTGTCTTCCCCATGGCCTTTCAGCGTCCTTCTCCACCCCACCCCCGGCTTCCCCATGTCCTTTCAGCGTCCTTCTCCACCCCTTTGTCTTCCCCATGTGCTTTCAGCATCCTTCTCCCCCCTCTGTCTTCCACAAGTGCTTTCAGAGTCCTTCCCCCCCCCCCGCCCTTCCCATGGCCTTTCAGCGTCCTTCTCCACCCCTTTGTCTTCCCCATGTGCTTTCAGTATCCTTCTCCCCCCTCTGTCTTCCACAAGTGCTTTCAGAGTCCTTCCTCCCCCCCCCCTCCCTTCCCATGGCCTTTCAGCGTCCTTCTCCACCCCTTTGTATTCCCCATGTGCTTTCAGCATCCTTCTCCCTCCTCTGTCTTCAAGTGCTTTCAGAGTCCTTCCCCCCCTCCTCCCGTCTTCCCCATGGCCTTTCAGCGTCCTTCTCCCCACTCCTTCTCTACCGCCCCGGGTGCAGCACAGCCGGCCAGGTCCCCTTACTTTTGTGGCACTTCCCCGACCGACTGACAACAGCCCCGGTCCGACAAACCTCCCTGCCCTTAACTGCGAATCTAAATTACCTTATTACAGCTGCTGTAAGAAGATAATTTAGATTCGCGGCTACAGGGCAGGGAAGATTGTCGGACCGGGGCTGTTGTCGGTCGGTTGGGGAAGTGCCACAAAAGTAAGGGGACCTGGCCGGCTGTGCTGCAACTGGGGCGGGGTGTGGCGGGGCGGACTGCCCCCTCCCTTGGTAGCCACTCAAACCGCGAGGCTACTCTCCTCCTTACCTGCACTGCCTGCAGCACAGAGCCAAACGGAAGTCTTCCCGACGTCAGCGCTGAGGTCGGAGGGAGGGAGGGCTTTGTTTAAGCTTTGTTTAAGCCCTCCCTCCCCTCCGACGTCAGCGCTGACGTCGGGAAGACTTCCGTTCGGCTCTGTGCTGCAAGCAGAGAAGGTAGGGAGAAGAGCCGCGCGACTGAGTACATCCAGCCCCGCAGGAACCCCGCGACCCTCGGAGGCGTCCCCACGGGATCCCCGCGACCCTAGGGGGCGTCCCCACGGGATCCCCGCGACCCTAGGGGCGTCCCCACGGGATCCCCGTGACCCAAAGGGGGAACCCGCGGAATGCCCGCGGGTCCCGCGGGATTCCCGTCGTCCCCGTTCCCGTGCAGCTCTCTACTCTGATCCCCCCTCCTGTTCACCAATATCACATTCATTCCCCCCCCCCCCCCGAGCCTACCTGAAAAGACTTGGTTGTCCATTCTTTTCTGCCCCTCACAGCTCCTGATAGAAAATGGCCACCATAACCTCTGGCAGTAATCTCACAATACTAACGCTAAAGGGTCAGCCTCTAGTGGTGGTACTATAAGTCCACCACTAGAGGTTGTGGTAACCCAGGACAGGATTAATTCTTCGAGGGCCCCTAGGCACACAAGTACACTGGGCCCCCTAGCCCTGCCCCACCCATGCCCCGCCACCTGTCCCACCCCATTCATTTACCTGTTTTCTTATTTACTTCTTTATTTCCACTTGTATTTCTTTTTTTATTTTATTTTAAAATTCAAAACAAACAACAAAGATTACCA
This sequence comes from Geotrypetes seraphini, assembly GCF_902459505.1. Taxonomy (NCBI): domain Eukaryota; kingdom Metazoa; phylum Chordata; class Amphibia; order Gymnophiona; family Dermophiidae; genus Geotrypetes; species Geotrypetes seraphini. Next base: position 61,614,572 of record NC_047085.1, read on the forward strand.
TAACAATTTGTTCTATGCAAGCCCCAAACAAATCCAACCTCCGCCTCCTCCTCCTTCTCCTGTCCAGCATGGCAGCCACTGCTACAACTCCCTTCTTGCTGCTGCCGCTCAATGGCATTACTAGTTATTATTTTTAATTAGTAGCACAGGGCGAGAGGGGAGATGCCGATGTTACAGATGTGTCATTTTTTTCTAAGGGAAAAAACGAAACCCCAGCATAATGGCGTACCTAGCATATGTGACACCCAGAGCCCATCATTTTTTGACACCTCCCCCATCTGTAGGAAAAACATGATTTTTAGTAACAATCCACACATCACACAAGAGTGTACCTAGGAAAAGGCAGCATCTTACATTACAAAATTAAACAAGCCAGACTAGTACAGATCAATCCTGCACAGTTAATCCTAACAGAAAATCATGTCTTTCGAACACACAGAAAGCATCTTCGCCTAGTATGCAATATCTAATCACAAACTAACCCCTCCCTCTTTTACAAAACTGTAGTGTGGTTTTTGGCCATGGTGGTAGCAGCTCAGACGTTCATAGAATTCTGAGCATCAGATCTGTTACCACCACGGCCGGTGCTAAAAAATGCTCTACAGTGGTGTAAAAGGGGGGATAAAAGTAGAAATACATAGACAAAGGTTAAATTGAACCACCAAGAAGTTGGACTCTGCATACAATGAAACACCACAGAAACAGCAATGCATCTCCCCTAAAGTAAAAAATAAATAGAATTTTTTTTCTACCTTGTCTTCTCTGGTTTCTGCTTCGTCATCTTCTTGTTACTCTCTTCCTTTCATCCACTGTCTACCCTGTCTTTGCCCCTTTTATATGGCATTTTCCTGTGATGACTGTGTCTGCCGGTCCATCCCCCTCCAACATCACTTCTTGCCAAGCAGAGCCAGCAGACGCAGTCATCGCGGGACGTTGCAACAACTCCCCGTGTATGCCGGTTCACCCCCCTCTGACATCACTTGAGCTGGATGCAGCCCGTTGCTGTCGATGCGGGTTGGGGGGGAGGCATTGCCGTTGGAGAAAAAAAAATATTGGAAAGGTGTCTTCTGTTTGCCCTCCTTCAGCAGGCCCCCCTGATCATTTCAGGCCCTAGGCACGTGCCTATTGGGCCTACCCTTTAATCCGGCCCTGGTGGTATCCATTTTCTATCAGAGCCAAGAATGAGTGGGGTTTGATCCTAATCTAATCTAATCCTTAGGTTTGTATACCGCATCTTCTCCATGTTCGTGGAGCTCTGGCACGGTTTACAGGAGATGTAATAGGAAGGAACTACAATAAAGGGTTAGAGGTCGAAGAATGAGGAATATTTAGAGGACTAGGGAAGCCAGATATGAAGAGATTTTGAGGACTTGGGATACCAAAGTTGGAGAGAGGCTTACATTTTTGAGAAAAGCCAGGTTTTCAGATGCTTGCGGAAAACTTGGAGAGAGCTCAAGTTCCGAAGAGGGGAGGCAAGGCTGTTCCAGAGCTCAGTGATTCTGAAGGGGAGGGAGGTCCCCTGCTTTCCTGAATGGGTAATGCCTTTTAGTGAGGGGAAGGAAAGTTTTAATTTGTGGGGAGGTCTAGTGGAGTTAGGGTTTGTAGAATTCCAAGTAAGAGGGATAAAGGGAGGGAGGATACCGTGGAGGATCTTGAAAGCAAGACAGGCACATTTAAAGTGGACCCTGGCGATTATCGGAAGCCAGTGAAGTTTGGACAGGAGTGGAGAGACATGGTCGAATTTACTTTTAGCGAAGATGAGCTTGGCTGCGGCATTCTGAATCCACTGAAGTATATGAAGGTTTTTCTTAGTTAGGCTTAAGTAGATAGAGTTTGCAGTAGTCTAATCTGGAAAGGATGATGGATTGGACAAGGAGGGTAAAATGGTTTTGATGGAAGCAGGATCTAACTTTCCTCAGCATATGAAGGCTGAAAAAGCATTTTTTTACCAAGGATTGGAGGTGGTCGTTGAAGGACAAAGTGGAATCAATGATGACGCCCAGAACGTTGCTCGAAAACTCAAGCTGCAGAGTGGAGCCAGAGGGCAGTGGGACGGAGGTGGGTAGTTGGTAGTTGATCCTATCCTACCAGGCTTTTTCAGGGCTGCCCCTCAAACATCAGAAAATTGTGAAGAAAGTCCAAATAGCCCCAAAATAGACAGTCTTTATAAAATAGCATTGAAGCAAGAGCTACTTGCCCTCTTCATCCAGGCACCCTGTTATAAAATTATCCTCTTTAAGAGTAGCTCTATAACAGGGGTCTCAAAGTCCCATCTTGAGGGCCGCAATCCAGTCGGGTTTTCAGGATTTCCCCAATGAATATGCATGAGATCTATGTGTATGAACTGCTTTCAATGCATATTCATATTCATTGGGGAAATCCTGAAAACCCAACTCGATTGTGGCCCTCAAGGAGGGACTTTGAGATCCCTGCTCTATAACAACACATCTACATATAGGCACCTAGAGGGGGCCTCTTTAGAGCCTATTCTATATGTGACAGTAAATATCCACTTCCCTTTATAGAATACTAGCATAATTGGATATATACACACACTTATATAGAGCTGGTGTAAATGCAGTTAAATACCAGAGCTCTGCACTTGACAGTTACACACTCTGCCCAGACACTGCCTGTGTATCCCCCACCTGAATTTAGGGAGATGTTTGTTATTTCCATGTGTATGAGCACACATAAGCACAAATACATCATTATTCTAATCCAGGGGTAGGCAATTCCGGTCCTTGAGAACCAGAGGCAGGTCAGGTTTTCCACAATAAATATGCATGAGATAGATTTGCATCTCAAGCAGGCAGTGCATGCAAATCCATCTCATACATATTCATTGTGGATATCCTGAAAACCTGACCTGCTTCTGGCTCTCGAGAACCGGAATTGCCTATCCCTGTTCTAGTCAATTATGCACAAATTGATGCATAATATTAGAACCTACTTTATAGAATTAGCCCTAAGGGGTCAATATTGAAAGTGATTTAAAAGATCAGGAGATCCTCCTGCCTGTCTGGCCACCGATATTCAGTGGCACTTAACCATACAGTGCGGCTGAATATTGGCACTCAGTGGCCAGAGAGGAGCAAGGAGTTTTGTGGGAGCCAGCAATATTCAGTGCCCATTATCTGCATCGCTAACTCAGCATGTAGGACTGCATGAAAAGGTGTCCTAACTTTGCCAGATTAGCTATGTGGCTGCCAGCAGTGAATATCGGCTGGCACCCACATAACATCCAGGTCCCCACCTGCAAATTATAGTGTTCTCCCCTCCCTCCCACCCTGGCAAGCTACAATCTTCCTCCAGACATAATCTCAGACCCTCTCTCTAACCCAGTCTTGGGCAAACTACGGTCTGTGGGCCATATCTGGCCCGTTTAGTTTTTTAATCCGGCCTGCCGATGTCATCAGTAACGAGGCACACGGTAGGTCCCGACGAGAGAAGGCTGCAAAGCAGCCTGTTTGGAGTGCTGCCAGCCTGACACAGCTCTGGAGGGAGGTATGTAGGGCTCACGGTCGGCAGGGTTCGGATGGGAGGGAAGGATGGAGGATCAGCTGGGGTTCGGCTGCATGGCAGGGGTGGGTGCTCAAGGGTTCTGCTGCACAAGTGATGGGAGGGAGGGAAGGATAGAAGCTGGGCAAGGGTTCTGCTGCACATAGGGATGGGAAGGATAGAGGGATAGAAATATGCTCTTGGTCTGGCCCCTCTGTCAAATTTAAGAACCCATTGTGGCCCACGAGTCAAAAAGTTTGCCCAACCCTACTCTAACCTCTAACCCTGGACACAATCTTGGGTTCACCAGACGCCAATGATGAGTAATTGACATTGAACAGTGGTATGGTAGTTTTTATAAATTGCTCTCACAAGCTGTTCTGAGAAGTCATAAACAGTAATTAGAAGGTTAATCAGAAAAATTACAGTGCAGTTTATAATAAGGAAACTGCCCAGGTCACCCTAAGAACTGTCTCTGCCACCGTGCTCACAATGATTCACCACTGATATGATACTTGATATGAAGTTTCCAAAAGAGGAACATCCTTGAAATCCCCTTCTCACACAGCCCACCACTCTGCCACCGTGAGGGTGTGAGAGAGGTGAGTTACTTTTTTCACTTCCTCTTCTTTAGTTCTTATAGGATTCTAAGAAAGAGTAGGTAGCATGACTTTTTCTTCACTGGTTAATCAGTAACTGTCCTATGATTTGTTTCAAACTCAGCTGAGAAGCTCCAGAAATATAGATTGAAGTCATAGTTACAGATTCATATAAAACACACTTGTTCGTGCAGGCAATGTTTTATTTATTTAAGTTTACTTTCCTTATTTGTGAACAGTTGAAGAATGGGCAATTTTTCAGGAAGATGATGGATTTGATATTATGTTGTCCTGTTTTATTATCCATTTCTTTTACTATCTATGTTCTTTATAATCCGCCTAGGTTGTAGACAAACTATAAGTTACATTACATTACAGATTTCTATTCCGCTATTACCTTTCGGTTCAAAGTGGATTACAATAAGAGTTGTGGAGGGAAAGGTTACAAAGTTAGATCAGAGATCGTTTCTGAGAGAGGGAAAGGTAAGTTCTTAAATAAATAAATAAATAATAATAATAATTTTATTCTTATATACTGCCATATCAAAAAAGTTCTAGGCGGTTCACAACAAGGTGAACTAATACATGGGATATAGATAAAATACAAATTAGAATAATGGACTTAAAAACAGATAAAGACAGAAAGCATTTACAATATAATGCAGAAAATACCAGCATGGCAAGGGAAAGAAGTAATTTTTACAAAAACACCACCACCAACCAAGAAAGGATGTCCAAAAAAATCGTTATGAATACAAAAACAACATCCAATATTATACATAGGGAAAGAAGTAATACATAGAACAGATAAAATACATCAAGTTGAATATAAAGAACTTGATTGAAAAAATGAAGCAGAATGCATTAAGATACCAGCCTATCAAAGAGTTTGAGTCTTTAACAATTTTCTAAACTCATATCTACAGTGTGTGTTTTGAAATCAATGGAAATACCAGACGTACTCGTATATGGAGGTAGTGCATATATTACAGATAATGTAATAAAGCTTTTCTGCAGGTAAAACATTTTGCCCCATTTTACCCACAGAAATAGGTGCTTATAAAATTGCCCAAGTATACATTTGTACTTTTATGTGGAATGAGCACAGATGTTCTTAGGGCAGAGCTGGCGCAGAGTGGCAGGATATGTGTGCAAGCAAAATAATAATCCTCTTGAGAGAATCTCTCTTTACTTGGTTGGTAAATTAGTAAATGGGAATGATCTGTCTCTTTCTCCACACTAATGCAACTACTAATCTCACCTGCTCTCTTATCTTTCTTTGTACAACCATTTCCACAGGTACCCTTCCCAAACATTATGATGCTCTCGGGTACAGGGGCTGCTTCTTTTTATGTGTCATTACAGCACTGCCTATTAGAAATCCAAAATCACTGTTGGAATTCATAAAGAAGAAAAATTCAGTACAGAGTTGCCATTATAGAATACTATGGGCTCCTTTTACGAAGCCGCGTTAGCGGCTTTAGCATGCGTGACTTTTAATCATGCGCTAACCCCCGCGCCAGCCGAAAAACTACCGTCTGCTCAAGAGGAGGCGGTAGCGGCTAGCATGGCCGGCGGTTTAGTGCGCGCTATTACGTGCATTAAACCGCTAACGTGGCTTTGTAAATGGAGCCCTATTTTACATCCATATTTTCATGCCTAACTGTAGCCACACGCATTTATGCCAGCCAAAAACTGGTGTAATGCTCGCATCTAACTGTTGTCAGTTAGTCGTGCAAATGCAAGTCGTCTAGAACACCAAACCTAAATGCTGGGTATGCCCCCACCTTTAGCCACACCCTCTTTAAAGTTGTGCACTATACAAATTGGGTTATAGAATAGAGGTGGGGAACAGATATGCACATAGCATAACATACAGGGGTCTAATAAACAAACTGAATGCTCTCGGGTCAGGCCCCACAGTGATGCAAAGTGATGGACTGGCTCAGGAACAGGTTGAGTGGAAGGCAAAAGAGGGTAGTGGATGGTCAATGGAGATCACTCTGAGAAAAGGGATGTTACCAGTGGTATGCCTCAAGGTTCAGTCCTTGGGCCTGTTCTTTTTAACATTTTTGTAAGCGATATTGCTGAAGGGCCGTCTGGTAAGGTTTGACTCTTTGCGGATGATACCAAAACCTGCAATAGAGTAGACACACTTAACGGTGTGGATTAAATGAAAGGGTCTAGTGAAGCTTGAGGAATGGTCTGAAATTTGGCAGCTATGGAGGTGAAGAACTTTTGTGCATGAAAGAGGAGCAGGACTTGGGTGTGATGATCTAAAGGCGACAGCAAAAGCTAGAAAGATACTTGTGCGCTTAGGGAGATGAATGGCCAGTAGGAAAAAGGTGGTATTGATACACCTGTATAAGAAACTTCACCTTCAAAATGTATAAACAGGATGGAGACGATGCACAGGAAGGCTACTAAAATGGTCGGTTGTCTATATCATAAGGCATACGGGGACAGACTCAAAGATTTCAATATGTATACTTTGGAGGAAAAGCAGAAGAGGAGAGATATGATAGAGACATTTAAAAACCTACGTGGCATAAATATGTATGAGGCGAGTCTCTTTCAATTGAAAGGAAACTCCAGAGTGAGAGGGTATGAGCAGAGTGAACTAAGGAAATACTTTCTTACAGAAAGGGTGGTAGATGCAAGGAATTGTCTCGCAGTAGAGGTGGTGGAGACAAAGATTGTGTCTTAATTCAAGAAAGTGTGGTACAATCATATGGGATTTCTTAGAGAGAGGAGGAGATAGTGGATGTTGCAGATGGATAGACTGGATGGGTCATTTGACCTTTCTCTGTCATCATGTTTCCATGTCTATGTCTATGTCTATGTCTATGACTGGAAATGAGCATAGAAACATAGAAAAACAAATGCAGATAAAGACCATATGGCCTATCTAGTCTGCCGATCCATGCAATCTATTATCACCTCCTTTCCCTCAGAGATCCAACATACTTGTCCCAAGTTTCCTTTTATTCAGATACACTTTTTGTCTCTACCACATCCACTGGGAGGCCAATCCAAGCATTTACCACCCTTTCCATGGAAAAGTATTTTCTGAGCTTACTTTTCCAGAGTTTTTTTTCAATTGAGACTTGCCTCATGCGCATTTATGCCATGGGTAGGTATTTAAATGTCTTTTTCGTATCTCCCCTCTCCCGTCTTTCCTCCAAAGGACGCATATTGAAATCTTTAAGTCTGTTCCCTGTACTCCTTATGATGAAGACCACTGACCATTTTAGAAGCTTTCCTCTGGACCGACTCTATTCTGTTTACATCTTTTTGAAGGTGTTGGCATAGGTGATATTTGAGACACAGATGTGTTGAAGTGGATTTCTTAGCATGTTGGTCAGCAGCATCATGGTCCAGCTTACAAATATACTTGAATGTTCAACCTCAGCCCCTTTGTATCCAAAATGGCCATGATGAAAAGTTTATATGAAGGCTACTGCACTAGAGAGAGGAATGCAAAAGAATACCCCAACAACTAGGGTTTCTGGAATTAACCAATACAATCAAAAGCCGCCTCTCATGACCACCACCATCGCAATACATCAGAACCCTGACTTCTATTATTTCTATTCATCAACCTACCAGAATCCTGACTTTATTATATCTACTCATCACAACAACTTATCACAATCTACTATTAGCTTTCAAGTTCCTCCGAAAACCCCAGATTAACAATTGTATCCTGACACATTCTTGAATCTATGTACTGCACCGCTACTGGAAATGTCCAGTCTTATAAATTGTAATCCGCTTAGAACCGCAAGGCACAAGCGGAATATAAATCACTAATGTAATGTAATGTAACATGAAACTTCTAAAAACAGAGATTACAAGAACCTAGCAGGAAGCTGCTGCTTGCTTGTAACCTAAAGGCTGCCAGTACAGTACAATAATGTAGACATGCACCCACAAGATGTGGGGCAGAACACTGATTCTTCAGAAAGTATGTAGGAAGCTCTAAATTTAGAGAATTGGTATGTTAATGATACTATTAACCTGATTTCCAAATCAATCCTATACAAAGCATTTTTATGTTCTATGAGTACAATTTTATAACATCTCCCTCAAAATTTCCAAAATCACACCTAATTTATTTGTATTGTATTGAACGCATCGACATACACAATTAAAATACAAATTTCCTTATCTACCACTACCACACCCTTTTGTACAGAATACAACAATTTAGGAATAGCAGAGGCAGTAACCTCAGTTCAATTAGTAAAGTGTTCCATTCCTTAGGATCTGTAATGGAGAAAGTGCCAGTTCTTGTCCTGTCGAGTCTTCAGTGGCAATACAAGTTAGGTAGTTAGGCACTTCAAGAGTGCATGTGTGTGGAGAACGCAGTGATCATTATGGCACATACTCATGCAGACAGGTCTTCAAATACGAGGGGGTGCTGAAAAGTTCTCAGCCCAACCGACCATCTTCCTAAATTCTGAGCGTTATTTTGGCACTGTAGCCAAAAAGAATGTTATCTTATTTCATTAAGTGCCAATTTGCAGAAACAAAATTCTATGTTTTTGACATTGTTTCAGATCAATTGATTGAGCCATATCCACGTTGGTTGGGTTGAGAACTTTTCAGCACCCCCTCGTAATAGGAAGAATCATGACGTAGTCCCAAATGTAACAGCAAAAGCAGTGGAAATCAAACCCAGTTCTCCAGGTTCTTAGCTCTTTTATGGAACCAACAAATCCAAGGCCAATGTCAATGGCAAAAGCCCAGAAGAAGAAGAAAACAAGAAAAGAAAAGTACAAAATCCTTAGGCATGTGTAAGTGGCCAGGTAGCAAATCTTGATTGTAGTCGTCAGTGGATTTAATTTACTTGGGTCCCACAATTGCTTTATTATCATTGTTAGAGCTCTTTACTACCTACCTAAGTATTGCCTTTCTGATAAAGCAACATTTATTTCAAAACAGGACAGAGTAAAATATATGTAGTCAACCACAGTGAATGAGTAATTTTACGAAAATAATCTTTCACAATAAAACATGCAGACAGAAGAATATTTTTTAAGTAATGATGATTATGCTGCACAAAAGACTGTATGAGAAAAAAAGCGGGAACGCATCAGAAACATCTTGACGTTATCAAGGAATGTTTTCAGTTATTACACCCATTTTTTTCCTCTGATTCATTTTCAACAGGGGAAACCAGAAATGCATCTAGAGAAAGAAAACAATAAAGTTAGTGTTATATTTCATCAAACATATTTTCCCTTCAAGTTCATCCACAATACTGCTATCAACGATACTGTGGTCAGTACTCAATGGGCATAGTCACCACATTAATTTTAAACGTCAGCACCAGCAATTATGGGTCCAACATTAAAAAAAAAAAAGATGAACTCCTAAGAATATAAGAATAGTACCTAATGTAATTTTAATTTGTAAGCCACTTTGAACTACTGTACTAAACAGGATATCAAATGTGCAATAAACAATAGCCTTACTGGGTCAGACCAATGGTCAAGTTTCAAGTTTCAAGTTTATTTGATCTTGATGAATCGCCTATTTAAATTGCTAGGCGATGTACAATATAAAAAAAACATACAAATAAAAATATACAAGTGAAAAAATACTAGTATTAACATATAAAATAACTTTTGTCCACCAATGTTTCCACAGTGGCCAATCCAGGTCACAAGTACCTGGCAGAAACCCAAATAATAGAAAATTCCATGGTAACGATCCAAGGGCAAGCAGTAGCTTCTTCCATGTCTGTCTTAATAGCAGATTATGGGCTTTTCCTCCAGGAACTTGTCCAATCTTTTTTTTATAAACTCAGCTATACTAAACACTGTTACCACATCCTCGAAACTCGAAACAGTAGACCAGGCATGGTCCCTACTGAAAAATACTATCACAGAAGCACAAAATCTCCACATTCCGAGGATATCCAAAGAAGGGAGAACAAAAGGTAAAGGAGAACCGGCATGGCTTACCAGACAGGTGAGGGAAGCCATAAAAGAAAAGAAAGACTCCTTCAAAAAATGGAAACACATGAAAACAACTGAAGCATGGAAAAAACATAAAGATGATCAGAAGAAATGTCACAAGGCAGTGAGGGATGCCAAAAAGGACTATGAGGAAAAAATAGCGCAAGAGGCCAAAAACTTCAAGCCCTTCTTTAGATACGTGAAAGGGAAAAAACCCGCAAAAGAGGCGGTGGGACCCCTGGACGACCAGGGAAGAAAAGGGTACATCAAGGAAGATAAACAAATTGCAGACAAACTAAATTCCTTCTTTGCGTCCGTCTTTACGGAGGAGGATACCGCAAAAATACCAGAAGCAGTGAAATTGTTTAGTGGAGTAATAGATGACAGCCTCACCACAGTTGAAGTGGAGTTGGACCAGATATACTACCAGATCGACAAACTCAAAAGTGACAAATCCCCTGGACCAGATGGAATTCACCCGAGAGTCTTAAAGGAATTGAAGGTTGAAATCGGTGAGTTATTGCAAAAACTTGCCAATCTGACAATCAGAACTGGACAGATACCGGATGACTGGAAGATAGCGAATGTCATGCCAATTTTCAAAAAAGGATCTAGAGGAGAACCGGGCAACTACAGACCTGTGAGCCTAACGTCTGTCCCTGGAAAGATGGTCGAAGCACTGATCAAGGATAGCATAGTCCGGCACTTGGATACACACGACTTGCTGAAACCCAGTCAACATGGGTTCAGGAAAGGGAAATCATGTTTAACGAATTTACTTCAATTTTATGAGACCGTGAACAAGCAAATTGATAGTGGAATGCCGGTGGACATAATATATTTGGACTTCCAGAAAGCGTTCGACAAAGTTCCACATGAAAGACTTCTCAGGAAACTACAAAGCCATGGAATTGAGGGAGATATACAAAGGTGGATAGGCAAATGGCTGGAAAACAGAAAGCAGAGAGTGGGCATAAATGGGAAGTACTCAGACTGGGAGGAGGTAACTAGTGGTGTGCCCCAGGGCTCAGTACTTGGGCCGATCCTATTTAATATTTATATCAATGACCTGGAAGACGGAATATCCAGTGAGATCATTAAGTTTGCAGACGACACAAAGCTATGCCGAGCAATCAGATCGCAGGAGGATATCGAAGAAGGGCTTTAAACTACAGAGAGGGGGAAAGCCGACAGCTGACCTGATGATGCTTCGGACAGCAGTATCAAGAAAAGATGCTGAATGGGCTGACTGCAGGGAGGAGGACGGGGGTCCGATGGAACTCGCGATCAGACAGCGAGGGAAACACCAGGTAACAGCAACTTGCTGGGAGAAGTCTAAGGGGAAGGGGAAAACAGGGGATTCAGGAGGACAAGATGGCACCAGGGTGCAAACAGAAGGCAATAAGGCGGAGCCACAGGGCAAAGGGGAGACACAAGGCAAGGGGGAACAAACCAAGGCCCAGGGGACGATAGCACAGGAGGGGGCTGGTACTCCCCGAGGAAAAGCGGGGAGGTGGGGTGGAGGGGACATGGGGAGGAAGAGAGTTGCGAGGGTAAAGGAAGAGAGTTGCGAGGGTAAAGGCGGAGGGCACAGCAGAGGCACCGGGAGCGGGAAAACGACCCGAGACCCAAGGGAAGGCGGCCCAGGTAAAGGCAGAGGTGGAGGACAAACACCGGGACCTACAGTGATTATACGCAAATGCAAGAAGCCTCATGGCTAAGATGGGTGAACTGGAAGTCATGGCCAAGGGGGAGGACCTGGATATAATAGGAATTACAGAAACCTGGTGGACAGAGGAAAATCAATGGGATGTGGCGCTGCCAGGGTACAAGCTCTACAGGAGGGACATGACCCACAAGAAGGGGGGAGGCATAGCGCTGTATATAAAGGACCATATCTACTCGATTGGGATCGATACGGCAACAAAGGCAGAGGAGCTAGAATCGCTATGGGTCAAATTGCCGGGAAAGAAGAGTGCAGACATAAAGCTGGGGCTGTATTATTGCCCGCCTGGTGCGTCAGAAACAATAGGACAAGACTTGGAAGCAGAACTGAGACAGGAATGCAGGACTGGAAGTGTAACAGTGATGGGGGACTTCAACTACCCGGGGATAGACTGGAGTACGGGACACTCCAACTCCACGAGGGAAGCAGGATTCGTAGAAGCTGTGAGGGACTGCTTCATGGAGCAACTAGTCAAGGAACCGACGCGAGGGGAGTGCTACTCTTGACCTCATCCTTAACGGATTAGGGGGGCCTGCAAGAGGGGTAGAAGTGGGAGGAACACTAGGCAACAGTGATCACAACGTGATCAGATTCACATTAGAAAGGGGGTCACCCATAGTGGGGAGGACCGCAACGACTGCGCTCAACTTCAGGAAAGGGAACTATGTTGCTATGAGGAAAATGGTGGGGAGGAAGCTCAGGAACGGCTTTAGGTTGGAGACTGTAGGGAGCGCCTGGACCCTTCTCAGGGACACACTGCAGGAAGCGCAAAAACTGTACATCCCCAGTTTCAGGAAAGGCCGCAAGAACAAGTGGTCAAAAGACCCGGTTTGGATGACACATGAAGTAAAGAAGGTAATCAGTGACAAGAAAGTGTCCTTCTTGAAATGGAAAAGGGATCCAACGGAGGAAAATCACCAGGAGCACAGGAAATGCCAAAAGGAATGCCACCGAGAGATTAGAAAAGCAAAAGGGAAATACGAGGAGGGGCTGGCCAGGGAGGCGAAAAACTTCAAGGCATTCTTCAGTTACGTAAAGGGGAAGCAACCAGTGAGAGAGGAGGTGGGGCCTTTGGACGATGGGGTTAGGAAGGGAGTGATTAAGGAGAATAAAGAGGTAGCTGAGAGGTTGAACACGTTCTTCTCGTCGGTCTTCACGAGCGAGGACACGTCCAATATACCGGACTCAGAGGAGCTCATGAGTGGGGAGCAGGCCAAAAGATTGGGGCATATAGAGGTAAGTCGGGAGGATGTCCTCAAGCAGATTGACAGACTGAAAAGCGGCAAATCACCGGGACCGGACGGGATCCACCCAAGGGTTCTAAAGGAACTAAGTCAGGAAATAGCGGGCGCAATCCAGCATGTTTGCAACCTATCCTTGAAAACTGGAGAGGTACCAGAGGACTGGAAACTGGCGAATGTCACACCTATCTTTAAGAAGGGATCGAGAGGTGACCCCGGGAACTACAGGCCGGTGAGCCTGACTTCAGTTATAGGGAAGATGGTGGAAGCAATGATCAAGGACAGCATTTGCGAGCACATCGAGAAAAATGGCCTACTGCGGACAAGCCAGCACGGATTCTGTAAGGGAAGGTCGTGCCTGACAAACCTTCTGTACTTCTTTGAGGGAATAAGCAGTCAGGTGGACAAAGGGGAACCCATAGACATCATTTACCTCGATTTTCAAAAGGCTTTCGACAAGGTGCCACATGAAAGGCTGCTTAGGAAGCTGTGGAGCCACGGGGTGGGCGGGGATGTACACAGATGGATCAAGCACTGGCTGTCAGGTAGACTACAGAGGGTCAGAGTAAAGGGCCAATATTCTGACTGGCAGGGAGTCACGAGCGGTGTGCCGCAGGGATCGGTGCTGGGGCCGCTACTCTTCAACATATTTATCAATGACCTGGAAACGGAGGCAAAGTGTGAGGTTATAAAATTTGCAGACGATACCAAGCTCTGCGCCAGAGTTAGGACCAGGGAGGAGTGTGAGGAACTGCAAAGGGACCTCGATAAGCTGGAGGACTGGGCAAACAAATGGCAAATGCGCTTTAACGTAGATAAATGCAAGGTCATGCACATAGGGAAAAAGAACCCGTTGTTCGAGTATAAAATGGGGGGGAGATTGCTGGAAGACACCGGACTTGAGAGAGACTTGGGTGTGCTAGTGGATCCATCCATGAAACCATCCGCACAGTGTGCAGCAGCCTCGAAGAAAGCCAACAGGATGCTGGGCATCATCAAGAGGGGCATATCAACCAGGACGCGGGAAGTCATCATGCCGCTGTATCGAGCGATGGTGCGCCCACATCCGGAATACTGCGTTCAATATTGGTCGCCGCACCTCAAGAAGGACATGGCAGTTCTTGAGAGAGTCCAAAGGAGGGCAACGAAACTGGTAAGAGGGCTGGAAAACTGCCCATATGCTGAGAGGCTGGATAAACTGGGGCTCTTCTCTCTGGAAAAGAGGAGGCTCAGGGGGGATATGATAGAGACCTTCAAAATACTTAGGGGCATAGAGAGGGTGGACAGGGACAGGTTCTTCAGACTAAAAGGGACGACAGGTACGAGGGGGCACTCAGAGAAACTGAAGGGAGATAGGTTCAAATCAAATGCAAGGAAGTTTTTCTTCACCCAAAGGGTCGTGGACAAATGGAATGCGCTCCCGGAGGAAGTGATCCGGCAGAGTACAGTACAGGGATTCAAACAGGGATTGGACAGATTCCTGAGGGAAAAGGGGATCGTGGGGTACTGAGGGAGGTGCTGGGGTGTTGCATAAGTATAGACAGCTCACCAGGTCGTGCAGGTGCAAGGCCGGAGGGTTAGGACATTGATGGGAAGATAGGACTTCGATGAGAAACCTAGGGGGCAAGGGGGCCCCTTCTGGTGATTAAGGCAGGCCATGACCTGTTGGGCCGCCGCGGGGGCGGACTGCTGGGCGGGATGGACCTCTGGTCTGACCCGGCAGAGGCACTGCTTATGTTCTTATGTTCTTATGTTCCAGAGCGACTTGTATCGGTTAGAGAAATGGGCAGAGCAATGGCAGATGAAGTTCAACGTGGAGAAATGCAAAGTAATGCATTTAGGTAATAAGAATAAGGAACACGAGTATAGAATGTCAGGCGCAACTCTGGGTAAGAGCGAACAAGAAAAGGACCTGGGTGTACTGATAGATAGGACCCTGAAGCCATCGGCACAATGCGCGGCAGCGGCAAAGAAAGCAAACAGAATGTTAGGCATGATAAAAAAAGGAATCACGAGTAGATCGGAGAAAGTCATAATGCCGCTTTATAGAGCAATGGTCAGACCACACTTGGAATACTGTGTCCAACATTGGTCTCCCAACCTAAAGAAGGATATAAAACTACTGGAGAAGGTTCAGAGACGAGCAACGAAGCTAATAAGAGGTATGGAGAACTTGGAATATGAGGAACGACTCAAGAAACTGGGACTGTTCTCCCTTGAGAAGAGGAGGCTGCGATGGGACATGATCGAGACGTTCAAAATACTGAAAGGCATCGATAAAATAGAGCAGGAAAATAAATTATTTACATTGTCCAACGTGTCACGGACAAGAGGACATGGTTTGAAGCTAAGGGGGGACAAGTCCAGGACAAATGTCAGGAAGTTCTGCTTCACGCAGCGAGTGGTGGACGCCTGGAATGCTCTCCCAAAGGAGGTTATTAATGAATCCACTGTGTTAGGATTCAAAGGCAAATTAGATGCGCATCTCCTTACGAGAGGCATAGAGGGTTATGGGTGACTAAAACTACATCAGGTATATACCTGATAGGGCCTCCGCGTGTGCGGATCGCTGGACTAGATGGACCATGGGTCTGATCCGGAGATGGCAGTTCTTATGTTCTTATGTTCTCTGGCAATGAGTTTCAGAGCTTATCTATTCTTTGGCCAGTACTGGGCATTCTTGCACGGTATCTTTCGTTCTGGTTGTAATACCTATTATCAAGAAAGGTATTACAACCAGAACAAAAGAAGTTATCCTGCCGTTGTATTGGGCAATGGTGCGCCCGCATCTGGAGTACTGCGTCCACTATTGGTCGCTGTACCTTAAGAAGGATATGGCGTTACTCGAGAAGGTTCAGAAAAGAGCAACGCGATTGATAAAAGATTTGGAAAACCTTTCATATGCTGAAAGATTAGAGAAACTGGGGCTAGAAAAGCGGAGACTTAGAGGGGACATGATAGAGACTTACAAGATCATGAACGGCATAGAGAAAGTGGAGAGGGACAGATTCATCAAACTTTTGAAAACTACAAGAATGAGAGGCATTCGGAAAAATTAAAAGGGGACAGATTCAGAACCAATGCTAGGAAGTTATTCTTCACCCAAAGGGTGGTGGATACCTGGAATGCGCTTCCAGAGGGTTTGATAGGACAGAGTACGGCATTGGGGTTCAAGAAGGGATTGGAAGATTTCCTGAAGGAAAAGGGGATAGAAGGGTATAGATAGAGGATTACTATACAGGTCCTAGACCTGATGGGCCATCGCGTGAGCGGACTGCTGGGCATGATGGACCTGTGGTCTGACACAGCAAAGGCACTGCTTATGTTCTTATGTTCTTACATCATCATAACAGGGAAGATAGAGTATCCCAATAGTGAGATTGCAATACAGGCCACAGTAGACCAGGTTTCCTTAAATTCAGAGCAAGTTTTAAAGATTGCAAATTATCTATGCCAACTGCTGAGCAAATTGTAAATAGATATGACAAACACTGTTTGAAATGTCTGTATGCAAATGCCAGAAGCCTAAGGAACAAGATGGGAGAGTTAGACTATATTGCACTAAATGAAAAGATAGATATAATAGGCATCTCTGAAACCTGGTGGAAGGAAGTTAACCAATGGGATACTGTCATATCAGGGTGCAAGTTCTATTGTTGTGATAGGGTAGATCGAATCGGTGGAGGCATAGCATTATATGTTAAGGAGGGCCTCAAATCGAATGGACTCAAAATTCTACAGGAGCAGAAACAAAGCTTGGAATCCCTATGAGCAGAAATTCCATATGTAAGGGAGAATAGGATAGTGATAAGAATGTACTGACAGCCATCTGACCAGGATAAATGGAAAGATGCTGAAATGTTATCAGAAATTAGGGAGGCTGGGGAGCGCTAGCGAGCCCGATGAGCTAGGTAGCTGAACACACGAGCTCCGTTCGCTCAGGCTCGAAAAACAATCAAAAAAGGCTTCATTATCCCCTCCACCGAAGCGCAAATACCTGCATCGGGTGTTTAAATGTCTGCCGGTAAGCCCCACAAGTGCAAAAGCGCTGAACCAACAACGCCGACTAAGGCAGACACCAGCAAGCCCGACGACGCGGCTGCCGCGACTACGGCGGCCATTTTGAGTGAACTTCACTCAATTAAAGAATTATTATTGGAAACAAAGCAGGATGTAGGAGATCTGAAGGCAGACTTTATTGCTTTAAAAGAAGAATTAACAGCATTACAAACCTCGACTGCGCTTTTGGAGACCAGAACGACAGCAGCTGAATCGGCTATAAAATCGCTGACTAAGCAAAGAAGCCGCGTGGCAGCGCTGGAGAAAGAGCTTGAAGACGCTGATAACCGCGTGAGGCGGACCAGCTTCTGACTTTTGGGCCTACCGGAGGGTCGGGAGGCTTGTGACCTTGTGGAATTCTTGGCTGCACTATTACCTCAACTCCTCAAGATGAACGACGAGATCAAGCTGGATTTTGACTGTGCCTTCAGACTCCCACAGCCTACTGTATTTCACAAGAAATACCCAAGACCCATTTTGGTTACTTTGCTAAGGCATCAACAAGTGCTAAAAATAATGCAGCAGGCTAAACTTCATTCTCCCATAACATTTGAAGGAAACAAAATTCTGTTTGTCCCAGATTTAGCCAAAGAAACTGCAAAGAAAAGAAAGCTGCTGCTATCATACAGACCACAGCTGAAAAACATGGGTGCTAAGTTTGGTATGTTATACCCAGCTCGACTTAGAGTTACTTATAATAACTCTACTAAAGATTATCTTAATCCAGCAGACCTCGCTGATTTTATCGAGCAAGTAAAACCCACTGCTATTGACAAAACTTAATAGTAATGCATTACTTGTGCTGCTTTTCATGCATATTCTAATATACTTGTCCTGCTCAGTTTACAGTATTTACTGTCCAATGTTTCACTACTAATTCACTCTTTTATCTCTATGATAGTGAAGTCAATGTATTACCTGTTGCCTGAGCTGGCGGAGCCTGCTGTTCAGGCTTATCTCTCTTGTCAGCTTTCTGACCCATAGTGTTTTTTCCACTGTTAGTTGCAGTTTATAGTGTTATTGCAGTTACTGATGTTTCTGGTCGTGCAGTACTTATTTTACTGTTTTATTCCAGGTGGTATCTTCTTCATAATTGGATTACTGATCCTTTACCATCTGTATTAGTATATGGTGGCTCAAGCTATATCTTTATTGATGTATGTCAATGTCATTAACATGTTTTTCCTTAAATGTGAAAGGATTCCACAACCCGGTGAAAAGGCAAAAACTGCTACGCTACACTGAACAGCACAACCCTGATCTCATATTCTACCAAGAAACACACCTTAATGACACTGAGGCTCTAAAGATAAATCCGAAATGGGCATATGCCCCACTTTTCTCTCCAGCACTTGGTAGAAAGAATGGGGTTATGATATCAAAATAATCTCATCTTCCCATGATATAGAAGGTAGATGGATCCGTGTCACTCTAGAAATTGGAAAATCTGTTCTACACGCCTACAATGTCTATGCTCCTAATCTGGACTGCCCGGCCTATTTTGAAGCTCTGGCTAACGATATCAGCACTGTCGCCTCTCAACCAATACTTATAGGAGGCGATTTCAATCTGATTTTGAACCCGGAGAAAGATAGGAAGTCTAAGACCGCATATAGGAAATCTAAAGCCTGGTATTTTTTGCAAGATCTCTTATACCAGTTGAAACTAGTAGACCCCTGGAGGCTACATCACCAAAATGATGAATCCTATACTTTCTTTTCACCTCCTCATGCCTCTTATTCAAGAATTGATTTTTTCCTCCTGAGTTATTCTTTACTGCATAAGGTGGATACAACAGACATACAGCCATTACACTTGTATTGAAAGATATTGCTATGCCAAAACCTACTAGTATTTGGAGATTTAATTCCTCATTACTGCAAGATTCTTCTTTCAAAGAGCATGTAAACATGCATATAACTGAGTATTTCACCAATAACAAAGCAGAAGAGACTTCTTGGCAGACCACGTGGGATGCATTTAAATCATATATTAGAGGAATAATCATCTCATATGCTGCCAGGTCACAAGCTGACCGCCGTAGAAAACTAAGAGAGTTGGAATCCTGTATTTCATCTTTAGAATCTGCATGTATAGCTGACCCTACCAACATGACTCTTCAAATGGATCGGAATAAAAAGCGTTATGAATACAATCTTATTCTGAGTACTACAGCTGCTTCTGAGGTTCTTCTTCAAGCTTCACATTACTACGCTACATCCAATAAGGCTGGTCATCAATTAGCACAATATTTGAAACTGAAGATGGAAAAAACATCCATACCAGCCATTAAAACGTCTAACGGTGAGCTTGTAACGTCAGACAAGGAAATTTGTCAACAATTCCATTCCTTCTACAATGATCTTTATAAATCTGAAGAACCAACACTAGTGGAAATAGAGGAGTATCTAAAAAGTCTCACTGGACCTAAGCTGGATGAGAGTGATAATGAAATTCTATCTTCACCACTGGACCTCTCGCACCTAAAGGAGACCCTAAACTCCATGGCCAAACGTAAAGCACCAGGTCCAGATGGACTATCAGTGGAATTCTATATGGCCTTTCAAGACACGTTGTTACCATTTCTGTTGGTATACTTGAACCATCTTATAGAACGAGGTCTGGCTATGGGCACATTCACAGAGGCTTTAATTATTGTATTACCGAAACCTGATAAAGATCCTATATATGTTTCCAATTATAGACCCTTGTCGCTGATAAATATTGATGCCAAATTGTATGCAAAACTTCTAGCTTCTAGAATTCAACTAGTATTGCCAAAGTTAATTCACTATGATCAAAATGGGTTTATGAAAGGGCGGCTAGCCAGTGACAACTCCCGCTTATTCTCACATATCATATCACTTACCTCCGTTCATCTTCACCATATGTTACAACAGCCTTAGACGCAGAAAAGGCATTTGATAGGGTGGAATGGACATTTTTATTTCAGGTGTTGTCCTGGTTTGGTTTTAGGGAATCCTTTATCCAAATGATAAACGTTTTGTACTCATACCCATCTACCAGACTTTCGCATCAACAATGTGTTATCAGCACCTTTTCGACCATCAAGAGGCACAAGACAAGGTTGTCCACTGTCACCATTATTGTTCAATTTAGCTTTAGAACCTTTGCTAATTGCTATACGAGCTAATGCCTCTATAAATGGTTTTCAACTAGCGGGCATACATTTCAAACTGACTGCTTATGCAGATGATGTTCAAATATACACTCATTTAGATTCTATCCCAGCTGTTCTGAGTACTATAGCTGCATACTCATTGGTCTCTGGTTATAAACTCAATTTAACTAAATCTGAAGTTATGCCGCTTACTGGATTACCGTGTGGTGAAGAAATAAGAACTATGGGCCTGAAATATGCTCCTACTAAACTAAAGTATTTGGGAGTTTATTTTGGAATCTCAATAGATGAAACTCAGGACTTTAATATATCCTATATAATGGATATCATTAATAATACCACCTCTAGATGGTCACCCTTGAAACTGTCGTGGTGGGGACGTCTAGACTCCATCAAAATGGTTTTGACACCGAAAATTACATATATTCTGTCTATGATACCGTTTTTGTTTCCTCTTGCAGCATATAAGAAATTTGAAACTGCACTGACCAAATTTTTATGGAATGCAAAAACGCCACGTATCGCTTTAAAGAAATTGAAATGTACCAAAGAAAATGGGGGGGTTAACTTCCCTAGCTTATACGAATATCACTTAGCTTTCTTATGTAGGCAAGGTTCTAAATGGATCAACAATGCCACTAAATCACTGCAACCTGCTTGGTTAAGATTAGAATGTGCCTTATTACCAGAAGAAAAACTCAAATTCCTTCCCTTTGCTCAAAAAGAGAGTACAACGAGCTCCAATATAATACTCTCCTCTACTATAACAGCCTTACGTGAATTAGACAAGATTGCTCCTATAACTTGGAATAGTACTACTAGTTCTCCTATATGGCGTAATCCATGTTTACAGATTCAGGGTCGCTATATGGAGTGGAAGTCATGGCGAAGGAAGGGCATATGGTCCATTGATCAGCTATTAATGGATCTCCAATGTGTAGATTTTGCAACACTAGTTGAGAATTTTGACCTGGAGCAAGTTCATCATTATAAATGGCTTCAATTAAAACACTGCTTATCATCTTATCTTAGGAAGACTAAGCTAACAACTGATCTTCCTACTCTAATACAATGGTCTGCAATCATTAACAATACTAAAGGACAAGCATCGGCTTGGTATAAATTATTGCATAAAAATATCTATACACCGCCTACAGTGTTATATGACATATGGGCCCATGATATTTCAGTCCCAGCAGAACAATATAATTGGAATGAAGTTTGGCTTACATCATTTAAAGCACTAAAGTCAACTGCCATTTGGCATACTGTACTATTCTTATATCATAGAGCATATTGGTCACCTCTCAAACTGTCTAAGATTGATTCAACTGTTTCCAATAAATGCTGGTCCTGTATGTCTGATGTAGGTACACTAGATCACATGATTTATTCGTGTACTCAATTGATGCCGTTCTGGGCGGAGGTGTGGTCCATCATTAGTCAGATCTTACATCTTCATGAGGATATATCACTTCCTATAGTCATTTATGGTGCCAGTGCATTAAAGAACTGTCAAATGGATAAATATGAAGCTAGATTGCTTAAATGTTTAATTCTTATAGCATTCAAAACTATTTTATCCAACTGGAAAGACTTTTCAATGTTGCATTGTAATTCTTGGTGGAATACTGTGTGTCTCTTTTCTAAATATGAGTCGTTAGCTGCTGATAAGACTAACTCTAGTCACACCTATAACAGAGTGTGGGGCCCTGTTTTAACTTATTGTAAATCGTCCTAATATGTTATATAGCTGTCAGAATGTATTATGAACACTTGGATCATTTAGATGATGGTATATCAGGTCTCTATTTATCATTGATATTGTTTACTTGCACGCCCTTATAGCTCAATATATGTTTAGCTGCAATGCATTTTTGTAGTTCTCTGTTTTGTGTTTTGTACTGTTTACAAAATTCAATAAAACTGACTGAACTTAAAAAAAAGAAATTAGGGAGGCTAACAAACTGGGTAACTCAGTAATTATGGGTGATTTCACCTACCAATAAATCCACAGGAAAGAATAGTGAATACCAAAAATTATGCTGAAAATCTATTCTCTTCTATTGAGAGAGAATTAGTGTTAACCACTGCTATTTTAAGTGCAGAAAAAAGACATCATTATTGATTCTCGAGCTTAACATAATAGCAACGCTTAAAGTAAGTAAGCTCCTACTTCATCATTGGTCTACAAAATAACTTTTGTTATGAAATGTTTGTACTCTGATAAATTAGTCTGTACTCTCTCTTCTCTCCCCTGTCTAACTTCTCCCTAAATTTCAGTATAGTCCTCTCTTAGTCTGTACTCTGATAAATTGTATCTAAACTCAAATAACTTGTACTAAACTAATCTACTTATACTAAACTAAACGACTTATCTAAACTAAACTGCTTATACTTAAACTCTACTCCTAATTTGCCGTATACCCCCTGTATTTAAATACTGCACAGTCTTGTATGTCCAAACATTTAAACCTATTGTACATCTTATTTGTCTAATTACTTCCATTGTGTATGTTTACTTGTAGACCGTTCTGAGCTACTGGGAGGACGGGATATAAATCTAAATAAATAAATAAATTAAAAAAAATAAATAAATGTAATGAACATACTCCTGGAATGGTAAAACTAATCAAAAGACATTTAGGTATCCTAACAGCTCATCCATTGCTTAGATCTAGATATCATGTTTGCATATAACAGAAATTGTAATTTATATGATCATCTATGTTCATCAGAGATGAGAACAGATGAAGGGATGCGGAGGATGGCATCTTTGGGCCATCGTAAGTGTGGCCATAGCCTGTCCAGTGATGATTGAGGAATCCTCTTTTTGTTGATGTAAAATCTGATAAGACTTTAAAATTATATGCAGACACTTCTTGTATTTTGACTAATGTCATCTATCTTCTAATTTGTCCTTGTGGACTCTATTAAAAAGGACAAACATCTAGACAACTAGATCCAGTTGACATAGCACAGCTAAGAAAACAATGGAACCCTTGGTAGAACATTGTTTATTGAAACAGCATAATTTTGCTTCTTTTTGCTGTTGGGTATTGGAACAATTAAAAATCACTGCTCGTCATGGGAATGTTAGTTATTTTTTATAGTTTATTTAAAGTTTGATAAAACGCTTTACAATATATTTCAAAGCATTGTACAATTAAAATCAAAAATAAATAATGGGCAAAGACAATACAAGGACAGACATACTAAGGTGGGAAGGAGGAATAAAACAAAAGGGAAGTGTGGGCGTAGTTTATGTCAGAAAGAACAATGCTGGATTTTTCATTTACAGTCTATGGCACATCTAGGGTTGAGTAAAACAAAAAAACAAGTGGGGAAGGATTGTACACATCAACTTATAGACTAATTACAATTTATTGAAAATAATCATGAAATCATGTCACATATATATAACCACAAGCCTTATTTAAAGTCCTTTTTTGCTTATGGAGATCTGGGTCCTGCTGACTAGTACCTCCGAAACAGGGCCACAATCCCCCCCCCCCCGTCATTTTCCTCTCCCAGGGGCTATTCCACAAGTGGATGGAGAGACCCGTGATCCTTATGTTCCTGGGACTGGATGTATGCCCCGTCACAGGTGCTGATTGGCTTTTTAAACAACTAAATTGCGCACGCAAATCAGCTATGTGCCCCAATTTGCATACACAACTTAGGATGCCATATATAGAATTTTGGTGTTTGTGCATACAGTGCACACTATATGCAAATAATACACACTTTTACCAGCAAATAACATTTATTTCAAATTACAGCCCATACCTATAATGGCATCCCTATAGTGGGCAATTTTCAAAAAAGGCCAGAACTGGCTTTAAAAATTGATCTCATGTTATATTGTGAAAATCATTATTGGCGTAGAGGGGCATTTTCAACAGTGTGTCTAAGTTCGACTTTGGACGTTTCCCGCAAAACGTCCAAATATCAGGGTGGGGAAACATCCATTTTGGAACCTGCTAGACGTTCAAATATTTTTTCTTGAAAATGACCTATTTGGACGTCTTGGCCTTTAGGACGTCTAACTTTTTTGTCCATTTTCGAATATAAAAGCATCCATCTTCAAAACATCCTAATCTAGACCATTTGGATGTAGGAGGGGCCACATAGACATCTCAACAGAGCTGTGGGGCACCTTAGAGGGCACTGTTGTGAACGTTGCATAAAGGGTGTCAGATGTATATCTCTGAAGATTCACAACACTCTGAGTATGCACCAATTCAATTAACATTCAACTTGTTAGTGCTTTAGTACCCACTCAATTATCTCCTGTATGAGCTATTCACTCATTACTAATCAAAACTCCGTTGTGCTCATGAGCGGAGTTAACTCGCTCTATCACCAAGTTCCTCAGTATGCCACACTGAATCTGTTGATTTGTTTGATTTCTTGGTGTGGTAGCAATCCTCATAGGAACTTATAAGCGGTGATACTTCTTATAAGTTATTAAATAAATTATTAGATGATTTTATCAAGAAGACGTTCTTTCATTAAATATATCAATTCAAAGAAAAGTGCCAGTGCTTATTCATAAATTAATTACACTTAAATTCATAATGATTTGTTGAGCTTAAATTCATTAATAATATACTGAATCATAGAATCGAAGTGCTACACAGTTTAAAACATATCTGCCTCAATCCCCTCCGACGTGTTTCATCCTTCCTCAGGGTCGGGGATGGAAAATGCAGAAATGTTCAAATCATTAACGTCTAACTAAATCCATGCTATTCACATCGAGACTGCCAAAACCCCTTTATAATTATGATGAGCCCTCTAAAACTACCCCCCAAACCTACTATACCCACCTGTCTACCACCCCAATAGCCTTTATAGTTGCAGTTACCACCTATATGGCAGTATAGTAGGATTTGGGTAGGTTTTGATGGGCTCATACTTAATACCATAGATATTGTGGTTAGAGTGCCTTAAAAGCTTGGGCTTTTCACTCTATGGTTCACTAGCTCACCCACCGGTTAACTCTACACACATGATGCTCTACTAGGCTTTCCCATACCAGATACTGCTGTTCTAGAGTCAGAAATATACCTTTTTGGTCTCATTTTTTGTAATGAGGGAGTGTGGGGATGTCCTACCTTGATGCATGCAGTGGTCATCTGATCAGTTTGGGCACCTCTATGGCATATAGACGCTTCTAAAACAGGTCTGACTCTGAACATCTAAGTTCCATCCAGAACATCTTGCAAAATGTTTGATTATCATTGCAGATGTTTCTCCCTTTTAGAGATATATGTTTTAAATGTCAATTTAATTCTTCTTTTACATATGCTGCTGTTCAGGAGTGGCTCAAGGCAATCTGCAGTCTGAGGCAAAGGATGAGCTGCTGCCCCCTGAGCTTCCAAAATGGGGGTGGGACAAGGGCTGCCCCAACTATTAGGCTTTCCTCTTTCATCCTTCTCCCCCCTCCCCAATCAGCATTTTTCCCATTCCACTCCCTACCCCATCTACCTTCAATTTGTCATAAAGGTTGCTGGTCGGCAGTACCCTGCTGCTGGTCCCAGTGTCTTCTCTCCACTGAGGCCCGCCCTCTCTGACAATTTCCTGTTTTTGCAGTGGAGAGAAGACACCAGGACTGGCAGCAGGGTAGTTCTGTGAATTGCTACTGTCGCCCGGCAACTTTTATAACATATTGAAGGCAGATGTGGGGGTGAGAAGAGTTAAAGCATTAGATGCTGGGAAGGAAAGTGGCAGAGAGAGCTGACCAACAGATAGACTGGCTTGCAGCAAGATGCTATTCCCTGAGGTCGCTGCCTCAGTTGGCTTCATTATAAGGCCACCCCTGCTGCTATTGTTATTTGGAATGATTTACCTATACAAATAAGGACCGAAGTTAGTTATTGGAAATTTCGTAGAATGTTGAAAACATTTTTATATGTTAGATTGTAAAGTTAGTACTTTTAGTTAAAGAATTGTAAGGACATCTTTTTATTCAAGGAATTGTATTTTCCCATAGAATTATTATGGCTTCTTTTTGATGTAAATCGCCTTGAACTAAATGGTAGTAGAGCAATTCAGAAATCTTGTATTAGATTAGATTAGATCTTAATGACTGCTCCCCACCCCAACCCCTTAATAAGGTATGAGCTTTCAAAGACATTTTTTGTTTTGCTGCTAAAGACTTGCATGGTTTTCCCCTCTAGTAAAGTACAGAGAAAAGACGCTTTGTTATTTTTCTGACATAGCTGCTTTCTTACCTTTGTAACCATCACATTCCGTTTCCATTCTACATTTTTGGTCCGAGCCTTTGATCTTTTCTTTAACACTTTCGAGTGCAGGTAGTGAATGCGTTCTAGCTCCTTGTCAGGATAGAATGAAGCTGACACCAGCAATTGGAGCTGTGTCAGGGCAGCAGATAGCATCCCAAGAATAAGTAGAACCACAATGATGATGCTAAGTGGGATCCATGCCTTGGAAAGTGAGATCACTGGTGTAGGCATACAGTCAGGTTCGAAGAGAGAGATCTTGAAGGATGCACTGAAGGAACTCTTAGTACCCTCTTCAGGAACAATGCCCAACACTCTTGGTTGCCTCTGTACAAAAAAAGGACAAGAATGCAATTAAATTATTTAGGTTCATGGCAGCCATAGCCAGATGCAGTATGCAACATATGTAATGGCAGTGATTAAATCTTCATTTTATCATATGAACATGCTTAGTAGAGTTCCAATTAGTGGTACAGACCACCATTATTTCAAAGTTAGATTACTGCAATGTGCTCTACTTGGGTATAACATCCTCACGACGTAAAGCACTACAAGCAATCCAAAACGCGGCGGCACGTTTAATATGTGGCAGAAAAAAATTCAACCATGTTACACCTATGCTGAAAAAACTCCATTGGTTGCCTGTGAACTGTCGCATTGTGTGCAACCCTTCTACTAGTTTTCAAAGCGATTCGCCATAACATTCCCTGGTATCTGATACAAGTGATGAAATTCTAACAGCCGTCTAGACCTTTCAGATCAAAGGGAATGATGCGATTATGTACGAGTGAATTTCTTCATGTTCACTATGGAAATACAAGAACATCTGTGAACTCGATAGAGGGGGTATCCTTATGGAACTATTTGAAAGGATCATCGAGACAACTCACGGACATGCAAAAAATTTAAGATACTCAAAACAACTTTATTTGTGGAAGCTTTCACTGCATATGTAGCAGTATCTTAAATGAATATTGGAAGAGTACTGATTGACTGTGTGTTTGTTATGCAATGTTTATGACTGTATCTTGTAAACTGCTTAGTTCTAAGTTAGAAGCTAGCTGCATAGCAGCTGTATTGCGCAGTACAGCTGGCTAGGTGCAGATATTCTGTGCCAAACTGGCAATCAGTGGTGTAGTAAGGGGGAAAAGGGGGAGGGGGAGGGGGAGGGGGAGCGGTCCACTTCAGAAGACATCTTGGTGGGAGTGTTGGTGCCCATTCGCCTCTCTGTACCCCCCCTACTCCTTCCTGACCCCTCTGCCACATGTATGCACTTCTTCCCTACTTCCGTACCTCTTTAATTTTCCCAACGCAAGCAGCATCACAATCTTGCTGCCCGCGTTGGTGTCGGCTCTCTTTCTGATGTTACTTCCGGGTCCCGGGCCTAGGAAATGATGTCAGAGGGAGAGCTGACACCGATGCAGGCAGAAAGTTCATGATGCTGCTCGCGTTGGGAAAATCGAAGACATACAGGAGATAAGGGGGGGGGCGCACACGTAGCAGGGGGCAGTTGGGAAAGAGTGGGGGGTTGGAGAAGAAGGTGGGGGAGGGGTACCACCTTCGCCCCCACTGCCGGCAATGCTTAGCTGCTAAAATAGGCAGCATAAATAGCAGGCCAACTTCAGTCGCTAAGCATTTAACTAGTCAGCAATGTTCCCTCTAAGCTGAGCGCATGAGCAATCGCTCACTATTTTCATTGGCGTCACTCATACTTTTTCTCATGTCGCTCACTATTTTAAGTTGAAAGATGCAGCGGCGGCTTCTCTCAAGATCCCCGACTGCATCGGACTTTCGAAGCAGGTGGGGATCGTGAGAGGAGCCGCTGTGACGTCTACAGTGTAGCGGTGCGAGAGGGAGGGAGGGGTGGGAAGGGCGGGAAATCAGCCAATCCACTGGTGCGGAGCTGGATCCTGCCTCCTCGAAGTCCGGGAAAGGACGGGCTCCACCAATGGGAGTGCTCGCTGGCTTGAAATGCTACCAAAGCTTGTAGTCATTTGTATTGGCAAGTCCTTTTGTAAAGAACGTAGCTTGCTTGTTCTCTCTTGCTTCTCTCTTTCTCAGCCTTACCAACATGCTAAAGTTTTGGGATTTTTTTTCTTTTTTAAGGGACCGCGCAACAATGCGAACCCTAACAAGTCTCACTGTACTTCTCTTGAACTGTTTGCTGTACAGACATGTTGCACGGAAAAATGTGGATAAAGCATCTCACACAGCCATCATCTGCCCTGTGAACTTACTGTTTGGCCACCATTATATCTGAAAAGAATTTTTATTACTGCAATAACTCCTTGAATGTAATTGTTCTTTCTGATTTATTTCCTGGATACATGAAGGATCAAAACCAAGGGGGGGCGTACCAAGGGGGGGCGGTCCGCTCCGGGTGCAGCCTTAGGGGGGGTGCACAGCCGGCCAGGTCCAGATCTGGTCGGCTGTGCACCCCCCCCCCCTAAGGCTGCCGTCGGAGAGGAAGTTCGGGCCAGCCAATTGCTGCCTGGCTGGGCGGAACTTCCTCTCTGACGGCAGAATTGACGTCGGGGGAATGCTGGTCGGCCCGATGGTGGGAAGCAGAGAGAGCTTGGGGCAGCTGCGGCAGTGGCTTTGGGGCCTGTTTCCCCTGATGGTGGCAGCAGTGGCTTTATGGAGGGTAGGGAGAAAGAAAGGGGGCAGGCAGGGAGACAGAAGGGAAACAGAAAAAAAGAAAGGGGGCATCAAGAGAGAAAAAAGAAAGAAAGGGCAGGGAGAGAGGAAGAAAAAGTTAGGGGAGGGAATGAGGTCTGGAGGAGAGGAAGCATACAGGCTGAAAGAAGGGAAGAAAGATTGGATGCACAGTCAGAAGATGAAAGAGCAACCAGAGACTCATGAAATCACCAGACAAGGTAGGAAAAATGATTTTATTTTAAATTTAGTGATCAAAATGTGTCTGAATT
This sequence comes from Geotrypetes seraphini, assembly GCF_902459505.1. Classification (NCBI taxonomy): domain Eukaryota; kingdom Metazoa; phylum Chordata; class Amphibia; order Gymnophiona; family Dermophiidae; genus Geotrypetes; species Geotrypetes seraphini. Next base: position 61,643,981 of record NC_047085.1, read on the forward strand.
TATATATGCTGTCTATATTTTGCACTATGGCCCCCTTTTACTAAACCGCAATAGTGTTTTTTTGCGCAGGGAGCCTATGAGCGTCGAGAGCAGCGCTGGGCATTTAGCGCAGTTCCCTGTGCTAAAAACTGCTATTGTGGTTTAATAAAAAGGATGGAGGGTATATTTGTCTATTTTTGTATGGTTGTTACTGAGGTGACAATGCATAGAGTCATCTATCTTGACCTCTTTGAAAAAAACCCAGAATAGGAATGATAATTAACATTTTCTCAGCGTATAGTGTGCTTTGTGTTTTTTAATTTTATTGTTGTTAGATCATCTTGACTTGGATGGAAGGAGGGATAAAGAAAAAGGACATATGCTGGATGGGGGAAGAAGATAGAGTTAGTGAGATAGTGGAGGAGTGAAGGAAAGGGGGGCATGCTGTGGGTAGACATAGTGAAAAGAGGGAAACTGAGGACTGCATAGTAAGAAAGAATTTAATTTAAATGGAGGCAGAAAATAAAGAAGGAAGACCAGAGAAGGAAAGGGAAGAGAGAGAGGAGAGAGAGATGCCAGAGAATGGGGAAGGAGACAGAGATATCAGATCTGAGCAGAGGAAATGAGAAGAGATAGATGCTAAAAACCACAGGGGGGAGAGAAAGAGAGATGAAAGGAGAAAGATGCCAGACCATGAGGGAACAGAGGGAAGATGATGGGTGCCAGACCAAAGGAGGGGGGTGTCTAGAGGAGAGATGGAAGGGGGAGGCATACAGTTTCTGGAAGGGGCATAGAAGGAGAGAAGATGCCATATAGGGAGGGGCAGAGAGATGGCAGACAGTGGATGGAAGGAAGACAGTAACAAGAAGATGAAGAAAGCTGAAACCAGAGAATTTAACCTTTGTCTGTGTATTTCTATTTTACCCCCCCCCCTCCCTTTTACAAAACTGTGGAGCTTTATTTAGCGCCAGCCGTGGTGGTAGCAGCTCTGATGCTCAGAATTCTATGAGCGTCAGAGCTGTTACCACCGTGGCTAAAATCCACACTACAGTTTTGAAAAGGGGGAGGGGTTAGTTTGTGATGACATATTCCATACTAGGCGAAGGTGTTTTCTGTTTGGATTGATGGTGTAGGATTGATCTGTGCTGGTCTGGCTTGTTTAGTTTTACAATGGGTGTATTGATGTACTGCTCACTGCAATATGTAAGATGCTGCCTTTTCCTAGGTACTCATGTGTGACGTGTGGCTTGTTACTAAAAATCATGTTTTTTGTACAGATGGGGGGGCGCAAAAAATGATGGGCCCCGGGTGTTACATATGCTAGGTACGCCACTGTATGTAAAGATACCAGAAAGCTGGCGAAGCAAAAACTTTAAGTAAATTGTTATTCTTCTAAGTTTTGAGTATTTAACCCTCCCACAATCTCACGGGCACTCGTCCTCAGCGCCTGCTCATAAATTTGTGGAGTATGTAACTTGTCGCTCATGCATATTTTTTTTGCACACACCTCATCAATCCTTAGAGGGAACATTGGTCAGCACTGAAGTTTGGTCTAATCAGTTAAGTTGCCGGGGCTATAAATGAAACTGAATATTCAATGCCGGTCGCCAGAATTGGCTTAATGCCAGCAGCAGACAGCAAAAGCGCTGCCCGCTGCTTGCTGAATATCAGGCCTGATGTCTTGTTCTGAGGTAAAATTAACCTAAGCTCCGTTGCTTTATTCACAGATGTCCACAAGTTGCACACAGATTTCCCTGGAAAACTGTAATTGTTTAGTAGTGTGTATGCTGTATTTTCACAGATTGGGAAACAGATGGATACTAATTACTTCAATAAACCTCCTACTCCTCGCCTTCCAAAACCTATCAGCTTGTGTGTGAAAAAAATATTACCTAGATACCTTGTCACTGTTCTGTAGTTTACTTACTACAACTGCTCATCATTTCTATAGCTAGGGTTACCAGGCATGTCCAGGGGTCCGGATGGCTTTTCAAAACCCGGCACTTTGCCCGGGTTTTGAAAAGCTTCCAACAAATCGCAGTTGGGCGGGAGGGCATCCGCACATGCCATGCAGTGACATCACACACACACGTGCGTGTGATGTCATCATGTCACCTCCGCACATGCGTGGATGCCCTCCTGCCCAGCGAGAGCAGGCAGTGGGGGGCGGGGTTGGGGCATGGCTAGGGCAGTATTGGGGGGGGGACTGGGGCGTAATGTGGCAGGGATTGGTGGAACTGAGCGGGCCTGGGGGGGTCCAGATTTTCTGTTTGGAAAATCTGATAACCCTATCTATAGCACTTCTAGACATATACAGCAATGTACATTAAACATGTAAGATACAGTCCCTTCTCAAAAGATCATACAACCTAAACAAGACAAACAGGACAAATAAGGGAATTACCTATGGTGGGAGTGATAAAACAGACATGGGCACTGAACAATTGAATAGTACAGTAGGGTGGTGTAACATCAATGTAATTATACTTACAAAGTTAGAAATAAGCCAAGGAATGTTTTGCTCAGGTAGATTCTCCAAGTGCTTCTTCACCGAAAATATTAGCCAGTAGAGGGAGAAATCTATGGCCATGAACAAGGCCCAGAGACCAAGGTTCATTAGTATAGGGAGGAAGAAGAGTCCCACGCGTTTCCTCTCCTTACAGGATAGGTGCAGTGTCGGAATGGTGATATACTCGTGTTTCTCTTTTTTATTGAGTGGGAGAACACAGGGCTTCCCCTCTTTCCTCTTACGCTCATCAAACTCTATGAAATGCTTTGTGATATATATGTTATCAAACTTCCTACCATTTTTGCTCAGATATCTTCTGAGGAAAACTCCTGTGCCAATCAAAACTATTGCAAGGCTCAGGACGAAAATCAGCCTGCGGCCCACATAGAAAGTAGCTTCCAGCAGACTGGATATATCGTCCACAATGCCTTGAATCTGCAGTTCTGTTTTGTTTAATTTCAGTTTCAGTTTTTCATCTGAAACAGAGGCACTCACATCAACCTTGTTACTCAGGGTCACTATGTCTGGGAAGGGTCTGGAGAACACACTTTGGTTATAAATCCATTGGATTGTTTTGATGTAATGATCCAAAGGAGTCACCTGGAGGGACAGACGCTTTGCTTCCAGGCTGCACGTTATACTATCTGCTAGATTTCTGAAGTTGGTGAAAATATTTTTGATGTCATGGAATATGACTATGCCAGTTCCAGCTGTGATAAGCGCATTCCTGCCTTCTCTCATTCCACAAGACAGTAGAAAGAGAACGCTGAAACAGCGGACATGTTTGGAGTAAAACAATAAGCTAGACATGGCAAATGTGATGGCAACAGATATGACTGATGCAATGAAAAAGGTGCATGTTTCGGATGCATATAATATAAGGAGCAGGGTGGAACCTAAAATGAGGCCACATATACAGCAAACCAACAACAGTGTCCGTATATTCTTCCATCCCGTCTTCCTCTCAGATACAAAAGTGTCCATGAGGTGTAACCACAGCCGCATCACTTCAGTAAACTCTATCATGACTGAAACTTGAGAAGACAACCTAGAATTTAAAAAAAACAAATTGCAAATATTTTAATGCACCAGTTCCATACATTTAAATTATTGATTTATTTTCAGTTTACAACTGATCTTCATCCTTGTGCAAGATGCCTTATCCCGTAACACTTGTACAGAAGGGAACGAGGTAATAATAATAATAATTTATTCTTATATACCGTCATACCCAGCGAGTTCTAGGCGGTTTACATCAGTTAGATTAGGATCCACGTTGACAAGCAGATTTACAACAATTTATCAGATATATAACAAATTTTAACCGAACTTGATAGAGGAGGAGGGGAGATTGGGGAAGGTCGGGAATAGAGAAGCTATCATGGAGGAGGTGAAGAGCGGGAGGGGCGAAGTAGGGGGGGCGAAGTGTAATGAAATCTGGGGGGGGGGGGACAAACAGCCTTATAGTGACCTCAAATGTGTATAAAATCTTTTCCGAGATAACCCTCTTGTAATAAGAGAATTTAGCTTCCATTTCAATTGCTACACCTTGGGTTTTGGCCAGGTACTAGTGACCTGGATTGGCTACCGTGAGAAAGGGCTACTGGGCTTGATGGACCATTGGTCTGACCCAGTAAGGCTATTCTTATGTTCCTTATTGCTACTGCAAAAAAAAAAAAAAAAAAAGTACCAAATAAGTTGGAGGATTATGGATATTAATGAATTTTTGCATAGACATAAGAACATAAGAATAGCCTTACTGGGTCAGACCAATGGTCCATCAAGCCCAGTAGCCCATCCTCACGGTAGCCAATCCAGGTCCCTAGTACCTGGCAAAAATGCAGAGTAGCAACAGGGCAATTGATATGGAATGAAGTCCTGCATTTCGATAGCTGGGCAAGGTTCATAGACAACCCCGCGAAAGACAAAGGCGCGCGCCGACAACTGAGAGCAAGATGGAGGCGCGTGCCGAAGAAAATTACAGTTTTTAGGGGCTCCGACGGGGGGTTTTGTTGGGGAGCCCCCCCAGTTTACTTAATAGAGATCGCGCCGGCGTTGTGGGGGGTTTGGGGGGTTGTAACCCTCCACATTTTACTGTAAACTTCATTTTTTCCCTAAAAACAGGGAAAAAGTGAAGTTTTCAGTAAAATGTGGGGGGTTACAACCCCCCCCCCCCCACAACACCCCCACAACGCGGCGCAATCTCTATTAAGTAAAGTGGGAGGGTTGCCCCCCCACGCCTCCCCCGTTGGAGCCGTAAAAACTCAATTGTCTGCACGCGCCTTTGTCCCGGCGCGCTTTTGACCTGACACCGTTGGGCAAGGTAGAAGAGTTTGTAGTCCCTCTTGTTGAAGAAAGGGGCATATCAGGGAGTTAATGCCTACCCTTAGTTTTAGCGTACTTTAAGTTCATTCTAGAGAGGTTGAGGGGGTAACAACCAGTGGGCGTTAGTTATTGTGCAGGAGGGAGGGCTGAAAATGTGTTCCTTGGAGAGGCTGGCATTGGTACCTGAGTGGGGGAGACATAGCATATTTATAAGGGGCTGAGGGAAAATCTTGCTTTTTCACTTAAGTGTGGTAAGTAGTTAACCTACAAATTAGTGCACAATGACTGGTACTGCACAAGCACGGTAACTGGCCACACTGGCTTGACAGTGCTCTCTGATTCACATGTTAACTGCATTATGTTAGGGAGCAGGAAGTAGGTGGGTTATGGGCAGAAAATGGGTTTATTGCAGTTAGCACGGGTTCATGAGGGTTGTTTAACTCCTCATAAGGCGATGCCAATGCACCCGCACTAACTGCAAACAGGTTTAATGCACGCTTAAAGAACATTTTAGTGTGGGAATATTTCAGTACTGGGCACCCCTCGCCCCACCCCCCAACAGCATTACTGAAGACGTCTTTGAATCCAAGACTTGTTGAGACTGGTGAAATGGCTTTCTGTTGTGCAGGAGTTAAGTTATGGAACTCCTTGATTGGTCAGATACGAAATTGCTGTGAAAAGGGCAGGTCTAGAAAATTATTGAAGATGCAGTTATTTGTAGATGCCTTTTTTTTAGCTATTTCTGTTAGAGTTGATGAATTACCTATGATTTTTATTATCTTAATCATGATATTTTTCTGAGGATTGTTTGTATGCTAATTTTATCGCATGCTTATTTTATTATGTATTTGTTTTACTATCTATCTATTTTAAATATTATGTATGTAAATGATATAACACTGCTTTAATTAGTAACCCATGCCAAATCTGTAAATCTCTTTATATATAAAATGACCACACAGTATAATACATGCTTAATAATGAACGCTCAGACCCACAACTATATCCCAGTGAAATATCACGGAGAAGCTGTGTAAAGAGACCATCATTGCTTGTTCACAGTCTCTCCCACCATTACATATAACATTAGATCTTAACAGCATCCACAGCTCCTGAATTAGGAACAAAAACTACTTATCTTAGTAAGGTGGTATTGTGGTCTTTACAGCTACTCCGGGTACATCCTTAATCACCACACTGCACAAAATGTATGTTCACCGAGCCCCCCAACCCAGGTTTCACCGGTTGGTTTTTTAAGAAGTATAATTTGAAGTTGACTGAGCTTCTCTATTACAGTGTATGATTCAGTGCGTTTCATAAACTTTGCTTGGTTTGGTGAGATGAGTGAATGACAGGGTGTAATTTTGTTTTGTAGTGCCCCTCCTGATGAAGCCAACCGGTAGATCTTACTTTTTAGATCTTACTTTTGGGTGGCTGCGTCGTGAAAATAGGTTAAACGAGGGATTACTGCCCTGAGGAAACCCCGATGGGTGAAACATGTTGGCGTTTCTATCCCTCCAGACCTACTGCCCAAGCTAAGTACTGCTCTTACAAACTAAACTATTTAATTAATTATTTATATAACATGCACAAATCTTTATAAAAAACGACCCGGTGACGAGTGGGTGCATAAAGCCAAATGTTATGAAAGTTGTTGAACATTTGGTGGCACTTCTGAGGGCCGGGAAAAATTGTATGAAATATTTTGCATATAGAAGTTGGTGAAGGGGAGGTTGTACTTATAATACCCCTCTAATATCATTCCATTTGACACTTCTACTAGACTGTTATTCCAAGCCATAGGCCAATTTTTCAGAAAATATAAGAACATAAGAACATAACAATTGCCGCTGCTGGGTCAGCCCGTCCACTCACACGGTGGCCCTCTGATCAAAGATCAGTGCCCTAACTAGACTAGCCCTACCTGAGCACGTTCTGGTTCAGCAGGAACTTGCCTAACTTTGTCTTGAATCCCTGGAGGATGTTTTCCCCTATGATAGACTCCGGAAGAGCCTTCCTGTTTTCTACCACTCTCTGGGTGAAGAAGAACTTCCTTATATTTGTATGGAATCTATCCCCTTTCAATTTTAAAGAGTGCCCTCTCGTTCTCCCTACCTTGGAGAGGGTGAACAACCTGCCCTTATCTACTAAGTCTATTTCCTTCAGTACCGTGAATGTTTTGATCATGTCCCCTCTCAATCTCCTCTGTTCGAGGGAGAAGAGGCCCTAATCTTTCACTGTACTTTCATTAATCTTTCACTGTATGGCAGCTCCTCCAGTCCTTTAACCATCTTAGTCGTTCTTCTCTGGACCCTTTCGAGAAGTACCGTGTCCTTCTTCATGTACAGCGACCAGTGCTGGATGCAGTAGTACAGGTGAGGGCGCACCATGGCCCTGTACAGCGGCATGATAATCTTCTCCGATCTGTTCGTGATCCCCTTCTTTATCATTCCTAGTTCTGAATCAGCATCTAATTCTGCCACCTGCTGGCAACTATCTGTAGCCATATGACAAGCATGACATCAGCAACTTCCTTCTGGATCACCTTTTAGACTTGGATTTCAAATGGCGCTTTCAACTTCCACCCACTTCTTCTCCGAGCTTAGCTGCCTTTATGCTGTTCAGCACAGGTACCTGACACTTCCTCAACTAAACACCTAGATCTTTTTAACCACCTTCCTGCACCCTGAATAACTGCACCCTCCCCAGACTTGACATTTATTTTCAGACCCATCCTGAAAGCCTATGTCCCCCCCCCAAAAAAAACCCCTAACACCACCAAATTAACCACAATACAAAACCCCTTGATGCTCAGTCCATAGACTTCTTAGCAACCAGAATACCAGTAAAGAACCCCAAAAACCATTTTCAAACCCAAAAGAAACTCCCAAACCCACCAAAATGCCACAAGTTCTAAAAGAAATAAATGACAGGCAATAGGACCCTGAGGCCACCTTGCCCACAACAGCATCTGTTAATCAGAGGCTCAGCTGTTGCACTGAGAAGCATAGCTAGGTCTCTTGCACCACAAGTCTGCAAAGGCTTTTACCCGGAGCACTACAGCCTAAGCCTACCATAAACGCCAGCTGCCTGAAGACACCACAAAATGGGTCAAAGGTAAGTTCCTTCACACTTCTCCTCTCAACTCCGGACTGCCTGTCACAAACCCCTTCCCAGAACAAGCAATGTGCAAATAAACCTTTCTATTCAACAATATAAAAGGTTGGTAAAACTGATACAAATTTATCTTTCTTTATGGAAAATAAAATTAACCTCCACTAATTGTCCTGCACATTAAACACAGGTCACCTAAACCTTTAGGGTGGGGGTGAGGTAATTCTATAAGTGAGAATCTCCATTTAGGCATCCAAGACTAGGGTTACCATATTTTTTCCGGGAACATGACCCCACCCAGTTCTGTCTCCAGCCCCACCCTGTTCTGCACCAGCCCTGCCCAGCTATGCCCCAGGCCCCGCCCCCCACAAAGCCTTCTTGATTCTTCCAGACAAGCTCTAGCCACATCTGGAGTGCCTGGAGCATGTGCGGATGTGGGCAATGTCATCTGCGCATGCTCAGAGGCCCTCCAGATTCGGCCGGAGCTCGTTGGGGCTTTCCAAAACCCGGACAAATGCTGGGTTTTGGAAAGTCCATCCAGGAGCCCAGATAGTCCTCTAAAAAGAGGACATGTCCGGGTTTTCCCGGACATCTGGTAACCCTACCCAAAACCACATGTTAGGTGCTTATTCAATACTGGAATCTCAGCACTTAAGTTCCATTATAGAACACTAGTGGAACCTGGTATCAGCAGAAAAGAAAATATGACTTCTAATAACAAATAAAAGGTGTTTAGTTGTATTTTTTTCAATGTATAATTCAGTCCTGTATATATCTCCAGAAGAAGCTGATATAAATTTGGCAAAACGGGCACCGTCGGGATTGGACCGATGAAAAACTTTGAGATAAGTTTGGAGGCTCTTTATTTTTCTGTCAATGGACATCTGATTATATTCCTGGGAAAACTTAATTCACTACATATAAAAGGGTTTAATGAATGCACAGTAGTGGCTGAAGATAGTTATGTGGGAAATTATATATAAAACACAGCAAGTGGAGCCAATCCTTGGAGCCAGGAGTTAAAATATCAAATACTTTATTTCAAATATGCAAAAAGTAAACAAACAGGCACTGGAACCTAGATCAGGAGTAGGCAACTCCGGTACTCGAGGGCCGGAATCCATTCGGGTTTTCAGGATTTCCTCAATGAATATGCATTGAAAGCAGTGCATGCAAATAGATTTCATGCATATTCATTGGGGAAATCCTGAAAACCTGGCTGGATTATGGCCCTCGAGGACCGGAGTTGCCGACCTCTGACCTAGACCCAACATGGGCCGTGTTTTGGCAATATAAGTCTTCCTCAGGGATCCTTTGGAGGAACAGAAATCCAATAAAGACAGGTCAGCTTTATTATATGGTCCTTTCTCTTCATTACTTGTGCAGCCACTTCTTAAACATTGTTTTTATGTCTGCTCGCCACCTGTGGGTGTTTTGATATTTTCAATTTTTAGTGTTTTCCACGCGATTGTAAGTTACTTCATGATACTTATGTTTTAGCGGCACGCGGACGGTCTATCCATATTGGTGTGTCTTACTTAGGTTATTTGTTTATTTCTGTACTACATTTCCATTCTTTACTCGTTTGATTGTGAATATTCAAAGTTATCATTTGTCTGCCAATGTGCATTATTGATAGTCCTAGTTCACAACGGCTTTTAAATCAAGACTGTCTCTATATTTTCATTTGATTTTCCATTTCAATGTGATGTTTTTATGACTTTATTGATGTGATGTTTTGATATTTATTAAAAATGTTATACATTATTAATGGTTTTATTTCACAACGGCTTTTATATCAAGATTGTTTCCATGTTTTTAATTTATTTTCATTACAGTAAGTCATCAATGGCCCCCAGATCTTTTTAAATTAATTATAATACCCTTTTTGAATAACAATTATGCTTTCCATTTTATAAATGTGACATAACGAATTCCACCAGAAGGTATAATTTAATCTACTGCAGTTTTTCCAGTTACTTGTGATATTTTGAATGGCAACTCCTGTCATAATCAATAAAAGTTTATTGTTGTTTGATGAAATCTGACTTTTTGTTCTCATTGATGTACCGAATAGAATCGTATCATATGATAATGCTACATGATTCTCTAATAAACAATTAATTTGGGACCAAATTGATTTCCAAAAGGCTGTTGAAAGTATATTTGCAAATGGGGGGAGGAGGGTGAATTAAAGTTTTACTATAGGTTTAATCAATAATAAAGAATATTTATATTTGTATATTTTTGATTGAATGCTAAAGGAAAGGGTGGGTGGGAAGGGAATAAATTTATTTATTTGATGTTATACTAGAAAGAAATTCAAGTGATGTATTTAATTTTAAATGTTTTATTCTTTATACACTTGTTGTAAGATTAAAAAATGAATAAAGAATTTTAAAAAAATTTATTTTCAATTTTGATGTGATGTTTATTTCATGTGATGTGATGTTTCGTTTTGGTTTGTTTTTTTTGAAAAGTGAAATATATGTTTATTTTTATTTTTATTTTTTTTTTAAATCTTTATTCATTTTTAAACTTATAATAAGTGTGATAACATATCCATACAAATAACCATAAATATATCACTTAATAATGAACAATGATACATATAATATTCTCTTATCTCCCCCCTCCCCACCCTTATCTATCATATAATCAATACTTATACAACATGTAACAATAAAAATACCCTCCCTCCCACCCCATAATTGAACTTGTAAATTCAAGGGAAACAAGATTTTTCTAATCATTACAATACTTTGTTAATGGCTCCCAAATATCTTGAAATTTCCTGAAACAACCCTGTTGTATTGCAATAAGTCTCTCCATTTTATAAATATGACATAAGAGATTAATTAGAGATTAATGTGATGTTTTGACATTTTTATTAATGCTATGTCATTTTTATTTTTATTCTGTATTTTTATTGGATTCCTGTTCCTCCAAAGGAGCCCTGAGGAAGGCTTATATTGCCAAAATACGACCCGTGTTGGGTCTAGGTTCCAGTTTACTTTTGCATATTTGAAATAAAGTATTTTGTATTTTAACTCCTGGTTTCAAGGACTAGCTCCACTTGCTGTGTTTTGCAGACATTCCTGTGGAAGCCTGGTCTTTTGCTTCTGACTTTGGGACCGCTGTCTTCACAGCACGCCCTTTCAGCGGCTTTGTGGATTGTGGAAATTCTATATAAAAATTATTTTAAAAATCATTGAAAATTATAAATATAAGCTAATACACACAAAATAGGGTGTTTGAGAATATGAGAGGTTTTTTACAGGATCAGTGACTGAACTCTCAGACTTAAATCCTTTAGTATTTCATCAGTTTCTGAGCAGCTTTCTGAAATCCTTTTTCCTCTCATATACAACTAAACACCTTCTATTTGTTATTAGAAGCCATATTTTCTTTTCAGCTTGGGCTATTAGTTTGGCTTTCTAATCCATCTTATTTGTTTGGTAGTGTTGAACCTGATATCAGCACATCTAACATTTAGATGTTACTGTAAGTGCAAGTGTCTAAAGGTGGCAGGGAAAGCTTGTCATTTACAGTATTCAGTAAAATACACACCTAAATGGGAGCCCTGCCTATACCACTCCGCTCTGCATACTCCCCTTTTCAAATACACGCTATGTAAGTTACGCAGGTATTTGCAGCATAGTTGCTTAGGTGCACTACTAGCACATATGTGCTTAAGTGCACACATAAACGACCTATTTATATAAATGGTGCCCTGAGTTGCATGTGCATATTTGGGCCCGCACCCAATTTGTGAGCACAACGTAATTGAATAACAAGTCAATTAGCGCTAAGTGGCTTCTTAACAAGCAGTTATTAGCATTAAAGTGGTACCTTGGTTTGCGAGTATAATTCGTTCCAGAAGCATGCTCAAAGTCCAAACCGCTCGTATTTCAAAGCGAATTTCCCCATAGGAAGTAATAGAAACTTGGACAATTCGTTCCACATCCCCAAAACAAGCCTATCTTGCACTCAACTTCAGCGACTTTAGATAAACCAAAATACCTATGTTAAAAAAAAACCCCCAAAAACAACAACCCCAATAGAGTGACTTCTTTTCTTATTGCTAAAAGAAATGGCTTCCTGTCACCTATCATCTCCCTTAAAAGATCGCTATCCTGGTCAGCTTGTTCGCACATGCACTGCGCTTATGTTGTGCGTGATCGATGTGCATGCATGACATGCTTGTGCGTAACGCGCTCGTTTATCGAGACCACGCTTGTTTTGCGAGTTAAAATTTGCTGGAGTGTTTTGCTCATCTTGCAAAACACTCACAAACCGCATTACTCGCAAACCGAGGTTTGACTGTAATTGGTTTTAATTTGAACTTATGCATTTACATTTAGGTGTGCATTCCATTCCTAAAAGTTGTGTGTGACATCAAAAAGGGGGGCATGGAAATGTGAAGGTCGTGGGCAGATCAGGGGTGGTCTTCAAAGTTACACATGCAATTATCTAATAAGGGGCATCTGCACCTAACTTTAGGTATGAGGTTTTGCACCATGTTTGTTGCTGGAAATGGTTGCGCCTAAAGTTAGAAACAGATCCCCGGCGTAAGCGCTATTTTATAAATAGCACCTAACTGTTTATAGTCGAGTGGTGTTGGCACCAATTTTTAAGGCATAATTCATAAAATTCAGACCACAATGTGGACACTAAGGCTGCAGAATTGCTCTTCACATGCTCTTTACACATCATAGACCCCCTTTTATCAAGTTGCGTCAGAGGTTTTAGCGCAGCGCCTCATGATTTTTTAAAAAAACCCTAGTGCAGCATGATAGAAGGGGGCCTTAATATTTGTTTTCTATGTTTTTTTTTTTTATTACTAGCTTAATCTGTAACAAAAAATCAAAAGTTCTGCATTAGCAAAATAATAATTTGTACTTTATCAATACTAATGATCATAATTTAACAAATGATTTACAGTATTTATATTTCATGAATCAAATATTTAAAAAAAAAAAACTTGCTACCTTTTTTGTAAGCAAAGTCCAGTCTTTTTCTTATCTGGGAAACAGAATGAAGTAAAGGGAACCCCACACATTCACCTTGAATCAGTCCAATAGCTCTCTGCAAACATATGTACACTATCAGCAGCACTTCATGATACCAAATGACTAGAAAAGGAGGGGTCAGAGGCCTGAGATATCTCATTATTGCAATGGGCTGGGCTGGGCTTCATGAATAGAACATCTACACAAAAGTCCCATGAGTAGCCAACCATGTATTCATGTGTCATGCCACTTTAGAAACCGAACAGAGCCAATGTGAGCAAAACAGAACACAATGACTCAGCAAACCAACCTTCTTTCCACCTCCATATTCCCTTCAATGGAAATTAACACCACAACTCATGTGTCTCCTTCCCTAAAATAGGAAAGAATGTGCTGAATGAAACTGTCAGCATTTAAGGTTTCTGCCAGTGGATCACACAAGAGAGAGAGAATTTTAGAAAATTGAAGAAACAACAATGCTCGGTACATTTCTCAAGAATGGTTCACATAGCAGTACATGGTCAATGCTCAAGATTATAATGCCTAGAAACTGAGAAGAAAGCCTTTTGATTTGCGTGTGAGACCATGCTGCCATGGGGAAAACCTGTGCTTGCTCTTTGGTTTACGGGCTTTCAGGACCATTGAGGCTGAGAATGCTGTCAGAGCATAACCACTGTGCCAGGGCCACCAAACATTCTCAAAGGTAGAACCAGAGAGAAAGGAAAGCACCCAAAAGTCAATCAATTTAACAATACTATTTGTGGATGCATAAGCATTGGAATGGGGGAGGCCACAGGAGCCATGGCCTCCCCAAAAACTGGCGGTCAATTATGACTCTACTCCCCCACCCACCTCCTCCCGACCGCTTTAATTATAAATCTTCAGGCAGCTACTATGCAGTGTCGCTGCAGAATGAAGACTTCTGGGGCAGGCGCAGCAGCTGAAGGAAGATTTAAAATTACAGCGAACGGGGAAGGTAGGTGGGGGAGTTGGAAGCTGGAGAGAGAGGACGTGCCACAGGATCCTGCTGGGGCTAGGGTGGAGCCTTTGGGCCCCCCTAAATGAAAAAGCATTGTGCTGCCTATGTGTGGATGAATCAGTAGTAAAAATTAGTGTGTAAATAATGATATACTGGTTCCTTTCCTGCTATAGGAGTGACCTCTTAATTTAAAGTAGCTTCAAAGGCTCAACAAGCATGGAAGGCAGCACAAGCTCCCTTAAAACACTATAGGGCTCATAATCAAAACGAAAATACATCTAAAAACCCGCCTAAGTCAGCACTTGGATGGCCTAAGTGCCGATAATGGAAACGGGTTTATAGACGTATCTAGAGGCATTTTAGTCCTCTAACTGCCACTTTGCATACAGAATGAAAAGGGGTGTTTTTCGAGGAGTGGTTAGGGCGGGAGGTGGGCGAGATGTGGGCCAACCAAACAGACGCCCTGCAGCAATAATCAAAAGTTTATTGAGGTTGCCTGGATGGAACTTATATGTTTTGACTTAGACAAAGTCAAAACAGGTATAAGTTCCAATTGGGTTGCCACTGAGCTGATTGCAGCCCATGCAACCCCCCACCCCCCCAGCCAGCGAAGACTACCAGCAGGAGGGATGCCCAGTCCCTCTTGCCGGATACCCCCAACCTCCCCAAAGGTAGCCCACCTGGATACCCTCAAGTCTACCCCAACTGGACTCCCCTCCCAAGTCCACCTGGACCCCTCTAACCATTTTTAGATGGCCAGCAGGACGGGTCCTTCCTGCATTCAGCCGGCAGGCCCACCTTCACTGGAATGGTGGGCCTGCCCCTTCCCGGTGCATCTTGGGATGCAATGAGGAGGGGCCTAAGGCCCTGATTGACCCTAGTGCTTAAGGCCTCTCCTGTAGGAGGGGCCTTAGGCATCCGGGCCAATCAGAATCTTAGACCCATCTCCCAGAGCATTCTGGGATGCACTTGGAGTGGCCTAAGATTCCGATTGTCCAGATCCCTTAGGCCCCTCCTCATTCTGATTCTGTATGGGGGCTCTTATGTTTTAAAGTTATTCGGAGAGATGAGGCCTCAGAACAGGAGAAGAATGGTGGAATTGGTGAGAACGAATGAGTTCTTAACTTTAGAGACTTGTGATCTAGTCCTGGAAACTAGCCTTTCAGAAGCATCTACATTAAGCAAAAGAAACATAGTAACATAGTAGATGATGGCAGAAAAAGACCCGAAGGGTCCATCCATTCTGCCCAACCTGATTCAATTTAAATTTTTTCTTCTTAGCTATTTCTGGGCAAGAATCCAAAGCTCTACCCGGTACTGTGCTTGGGTTCCAACTGCCGAAATCTCTGTCAAAACCTACTCCAGCCCATCTACACCCTCCCAGCCATTGAAGCCCTCTCCAGCCCATCCTCCCCCAAACGGCCATATACAGACTCAGACCGTGCAAGTCTACCCAGTACTGGCCTTAGTTCAATATTTAATATTATTTTCTGATATTTCTCATTCTGTTTCCATATTTTGACTCAGTCTCGTTTGATTTGTCTGCATATCTTCTCAATCTGTCTTGACCAAGACTGTAAACTTGGTCAAGACAGCAAGGTCTGACTGTTATATGTATTTGTAAAGTGTTGTGCACCTCTGGTAATGCCATACGAAATGAGGATCATAACAATAATATGATCTTTCTGCAACAGATGGCTGGGACTGCAGTGGGATTTCCATAGTTTCCAGATGACTCCTATTTACTAGGGAATTTTCAAACACTTAAACAGTAACCAAAGAAGTGTAAGAGGTAAACCCTCTGAGATATTTTATACAAGTAAAGAAATAAGGATTCACATAAACAGATTGATTGATAAATAGTTCTAACTAACTTAATCCATTCCTGGACTAGTTTGGGTACGCTAACATTCCCATCCCTTTTCTGCCCTTTCTATGGGCCAGTTTTGCAGTATGAGCCATACAGATATATTTTCAGCCACCACAGTCACCAGTTTAAGTTAAATTCCATGATTCACTTAATCTATATATTCAGCACTACCATATAGGCAGCAGTGTTGACTATTTAGCTAGTGTGGTGACCAGAGTTGGATTAAGGCATAGGCAAACTAGGCACGTGCCTCAGGCCCAAAGGTTTAGGGGGGGGGGTTGAGGCATGCCATATGTGCTGCGGATTCAGGAACCTTGGATTGCCAACTGTATGGATTTTTTTTTTTTTAATGAATCTACAAAATTGTAAACTACCTTGCTGAAAGTCAGAATGATGTGGCTAAAGTGTCTGGATAATTTAGCTCTCTGTATCTCTCCAATCCTCTCCTTCCCCCTTCCAGTGCAGAGACTATGGTGGTATCCAACCAATGGAGAGTCTTCTAGTCACAGGAATGAGAGACTGAGCTGCAAGGGCTGGAGAATAGGTAGAGGTTGAGTCCTGTGTGGGGTTTTGGAGAGAGCTGTAGAACCAGTGAATATTCTGGAGGAATGGGACTATTGAAAGGGAGGAGTTTAAGATGAAAGGGTAAAAGTGTGAAAGATCTGGTGCAGGCGGAGGGAAAGAACTGGCAGCAAATGCAAGAACAATGAATGATGGTATGGAGGTGGGAACACTTCCTGAGAGAGTACATACACTTGCGTATATCTCTGTGCCATATACAATAGTGCTTTCCTTTGAAAGTCAACTGTTACTAATGAACCTGTATGCATACTAAATGAAGGGAAGTTTTTCATCCCAGGGAATTTACCCAGCTAGCTACTAAGAGCTATATGCACTAAAGCCTCTGATTGCCTAACGATAGTCGCTAAACTGGTTTGATTGGTTTAGCAACCAATCATATTTGCCAAACCAATGCATAAAACAGCTCACCATGTGGTTTTCCGCGTGATAGCTCATTCTTTGACTCAGCCATGAAAATTACGTAAATGCACGCAAACTAGCTGACTGATGCAACGCACAAAAAATAGCAATCACCTCTACTGACCCCAAAAAAATCGACAGATCTGCCTGGGTTTTTTTTCCCATTATTTTTCTATGGGTACAGATCACACACACAATAGCTGGCCTATTAAAAAAAAATGCAATGCTGCTTACCCCTACCACCAATGACAGCCCTCCCTGACGCTGCCCCCTCCATTGATGTCCAATCTCAAAATGAATGGAGGCAGGAGGGATGGCCACTCCTACCACCGCAAAACCCATCCCATGCCAGAAAAAATTGGTATGACAGATGCCCACTCCCTCCTGCCACCACAAAACCCACCCCTTTCAAGCCAAAATCATCAGGAGGAATACCCACTCCTTCCTGCCATTGTGCGGCCCACCCTCCCAAAAAAAATGATCCCTCTTCTCCTTCGATCCCCTTCCTAAAAATAAAAATAAATCGGCAGGAGGGATGTTCATTACCTCCTTCCACTGGATGTTCCCATCCCTCCCAAACTGCCCACCACCCTGAACCTCCCCCGTACCTGGAAATTAATTGACAGTAGGAGGAATGCCCACTTCTTTCTGCCACAGTGAAAGCCCCCCTCCCCCACACTGACACCCTTCTGTGAAGCCCCCCAAAACTGATCCCTCCCCTGCTTCCCTTCCTAAAAATAAAAAATCAACAGGAGGGATGTCCACTACCTCCTGCCACCGGATGCTCCTGGCCCTCCCAACCCCAACCCCTCCCCTGGGGCAACATGTCTACATAGAAACGAGACAGATGCCTTAAATGTAGGCCTGCAAAATGCTGGTCTATGTCTTGGGTGTCTGTCTGGAACTGTCGACGTGATTCTCTTTTGGATATCAACACGTGATTGACACGTAATCATGGCCGCCGATGGTAGGGTCTAAAAGAGAATCAGGCCCATGTTGTGCATATAAGCACATACCATCTTGTCAGCATTCCTACATATATGAATGCAAATATTGTGGGGTAATTTTATAAAAGGTCATTTTCACATGTATAAAAACAAGACCTTACAAGCAATAAAAGTTTTATAAAATTAGCTCACACATAAACATTATTCTTTTTTTTTTTTTTGCATTGTTTTTATTGTCATGGCTGCAAATTTGGTTATATTGTAATTTGAATGAAATAAATGTTTTTATGTGCCTCCTCCTGGGCATTTTTGTACAGACAGGCAAAATATTAACATTTAAAAATGAAACTGGATGAAAAAATTACAAATAGTAAGTATAATTTCATATGTGTATAGTATTTTATCATCAGTATTAGTCTTTGATCAACATAACATAACAACATAAAAATCAATTTCTAGACTACAAATACTGAAAAGTTCTATGTGGTTTACAAAAGTTTAACTAATAATATAAACCATAAAGAGAATCGAATAATCAAGGGCCAGGAAATTTCAAAAATATAAAGGTTTTCAGGTGTCTCCTAAACTGTAAATAAGAGGTAGACATAGATAACAACCATTTGAAATCTATATCCCAAAATGCTGCCTGGAAGGAAAGAGTTCTATTATGATATCTTTTAAATCTATAGCCCTTGATCAGCGGAAAAATGAAAAAAGCTTTAGTACTTCGAGGGCAGTGTTGAGGAGAGTGGCAAAACAGTTCTGTCAAATAGGATGCAGCTTTGCCTGACATCACTTTATAATTTATTTATTTAAAAAGTTATATACTGCATAAAACTATGCGGTTAACAGCTTAAATATGACCCGCGTCTCTACAGGCAACCAATGAAGTTCTTGATAGTAATGAGTTATATGATCGTACTTTTTCAGACCATAAATAAGTCTCACTGCAGTGTTACTTCAGCTCCTGTATTAACCCTCAAATTCTATTTGAAAAATTACTGAAAGTTGCTTGCGCGATTTTGGTCGTACACCTAAATTGTGTGATTTAATTAAACAAGCTAATTAGTGCTGATAATTGGCTTTTAACAAGCAATTAATTGCTTTTAATTAAAATCAGTTACACATTATACACCTATTTTACACACAAGTCAAAAATGGGGCACACAAATGGGCAGATCATAGGCGGGTCAGGGGCATTATTCTAAGTTACATTCGTAATTATAGACTAAGGGCATCAGTGCCAAAATTTAGGCACCGGCAATTGCACCACATTTTTGTTGTGGGCCCGGCGTGCTATTCTATATGTAGAGCAGAGAACAAGGAAATAAACCACAAGAGAAGACAATCGAGAAACGAGCAAGTGGGGATGGAACAGTACACATCAACCAGGGATAGATAAAATGAGTAAATGTTTATTGAAATATAAATATAAAATTCTCTATCATATAGACCAGCGGTGCCCAAATGGTTGATTGCAATCGACCAGTAGATTGCAAAGGAAATGCCAGTCGATCGCGTTGCTTTTGCGATCTTGTTCTTCCTTCCTCCCCGAACCACGCCAGGCGCGTACAAGCACCGGACCCACAAGCCTTCACCTCCAACGTCAAATCTGACATCAGAGAAGAAGTTCTGGGCCAGCCAATCGCTGCCTGGCTGGCCTGAAACTTTCTCTCCGACGTTAGAATTGACGTCGGTGGGGAGGCTTGGAACTTGTACATGCCCGGAACTTGTACATGCCAGGCCTGGCTCAGGGGATGGGAGGAGGGAAGGGAGAAAGAATCGGGGAAGTGGAGAAATTGGTGCGTTCGGTGCTTGGGGGGGGGGGGGTCAGGAGGAGAGAGAAAGAAAGACAGGTAGGAAGGGGGAGGGAGAAAGAAAGAGGCAGGCAAGGGAAGAGAGAAAGACAGAAATAAAGAAGGGAGCAGGGGGAGAAAGAAAGACAGAAATAAAGAGGGGGCAGGGGGAGAGAGAAAGAAAGACAGAAATAAAGAGGGGGCAGGGGGAGTGAGAAAGAAAGGCAGACAGGGGAAGAGAGAAAGACAGAAATAAAGAGGGGGCAGTGGGAGAGAGAAAGAAAGAGAGACAGAAAGAAAAGGGGAGGGGGCAGAAAGAAAGAAAGTCAGAAAGAAACATTGGATTTACAGAAGAAGGAAGTACAACCAGAGACTCATGAAATCACCAGATAAAAAGGTAGGGAAAATGATTTTATTTTCAATTTAGTGATCAAAATTTATATCTGCTGTCTATATTTTGCACTATGGTCCCCTTTTACTAAACCGTGATAGTGTTTTTTTAGCGCAGGAAGCCTATGAGCATTGGGAACTGCGAGGGGCTATTGCGGTTTAGTAAAAGGGGAGGGGGTATATTTGTCTATTTTTGTATAGTTGTTACTGAGGTGACTTTGCATATTTTAAAGTCATCTGCCTTGACCTCTTTGAAAAAAAAACCCGAATACAAATGATAATTAACATTTTCTCTGCGTGCAGTGTGCTTTGTGTTTTTTAAAAATTTATTGTTGGTAGATCATTTTGACTTGGTCATTTTAAAAGTAGCTCACAAGACAAAAAAGTGTAGTTACCCCTGATATAGACACTGTGTATCATAGACCTGACACATGCTTTTGGTGAGCTCTGAAAAGGATAAAATGGGATACCAGCAGCTGTACTAGAGCCATCCCCTGAAATTCGGACCGAATTCCCCGGTCCTATCATGTGTGCTCAGATAGATATGGGCTGATTCGTAAATACGGACTGAATATGTGCCAGCAGTGCTTCAGGCAATATGCCAAAGACATTGGCTTTATCAAGTTGGATTAAATATTTATGGCTGTATCCTAAACTGATGATCATGCCCTAATCAGTTGGACTTGGTTGATTGTTTCATAGTCTAGGATGCTGAATGCTGAATTTTGGGTTCATTCATAATAAGCTTTTGTGTGTGGGGGTGGGGTGGGGTGGGGGTGGGGAGGGAGAATAACCAAATGATGAGCATCCAAGGAATGAAGGGATTTCGCAGTGATGTAGGCTGAGATAAAATTTGAGAGATATGAAGGAAGCAAAGAAATTGAAGCCTGCCTCAGGGGTATAATTAACAACTGAGGGGTGAATTTTAAAATTATCAGTGTAACAGTGAACCAAAAGTGTAATAAAAAAGACAATGAAATTATATAATCACATGTATAGTGTCACAAGACAAATGGACCCAAAGTGCAGCCAAAAGATCATACAACCATAAAAAGTGTTTAAAATGTCATTTTGGGCTCCTTTTATGAAGGTGCGCTAGCAGTTTCAGCGCACGCTAAGCGCGTGCTACACTCTAACGCCTCCATAGAGCTTGCATTAGTATTTTTCATGTAGCGCGAGGTTAGCACGTGCTAATCTTCAGCGCGTGCTAAAAACGCTAGCGCACCTTCGTAAAAGGAGCCCTTTGTGTATATGAGTAGGGTGTTGGAAGAGGAAGAAAGGATATCAATATGTCAGGTGAATAGTGGATGAAAAATGAGTAATAGAAAAAGAAGTATTTGGAGAAATGTCATACCCAGCAGATGGCGCTCTCATTCCAATAAAGATAGATAAACAAATTAATGAAATATGAAAATGGTTTGAAATTTAAAATATAAAAATATGGTCAGCTAAAAACAAACGCTGAAAAGAAAAGCACCACTAGAAAAGACATAAATACACTACTGGACATGTATGCACTGCATAAATAAGATTGATAATTGCCACCAAAAATCAGACCAAGAAATTAATTAGTTAGCCCCGAAAGTGAACAGTACAGAAAACAAGGTATTATTTATAGGCCACATTGGTGGAGACACCTGTTGCAGTAAATCAGGTATAATCCAAGAATAAAAGAGTAAAATATATCCTAAAAGCAAAACCAAAATAGGAGACTAAAGCCTAATAAAATAAAAAACTAGGAGCGTATGTTCAAAAATAAAACATCATACAAAGACTTACCCTTCACCAGGACAAGCGGTGGTCCAAACAGCGGTGTGAATTCGCTGGGAGCATGTTTGAAAAAATGGCTTACATCAAAGGAATGACGCTATAAAAAAGTTGTTAAGTCTGCCGTTAATGACATACGCTCTGGGTAATATGATGTCATCATATAGGGCTCCTTTTACTAAGGTGCGCTAGCATTTTTAGCGCATGCAGGATATTACCGCGCGCTGCACGGCTAGAACTAATGCTAGCTCAATGCTGGCGTTAAGGTCTAGTACGCACGGCAATTCAGCATGCGCTATTCCGCACATTAATGTCCTAACACAGCTTAATAAAAGGACCCCATAGAGATGCTTGGCCATTGACATGATGTCACTTACTAAGCATTAAAATTTCAAAAATGTTAGCAGAAAAACTGTGGTATAAAACTGCGGTATAAATAGAAATAAAAACTTTACATACAAGGCAAGCAAATGAAAAGGAGAAATGAGATCTGTGCTATTCTATACCATGCCATGTAAGGGCGGCTTATAGAATAATGGTTTTATGTACGATATATAATAAGGGGTCCTTTTACTAAGGCATGCTAGCCATTTTAGCACATGCTAAAAGCTAACACATCCATTATATTCTATGGATGTGCTAGCGTTTAGTGCACGCTAATATTTAGGGTGCGCTAAAATGGCTAGCGCGCCTTAGTAAAAGGACCCCATAATATATAGTATATAGAATTTAGCCCGAGTCTTATATTTGCACATAAAATTGACCATAGGAATACCCTTCAGCCAATCTATGTTTCAGTGCTCTGAATTTGTTTTTTTCAAGAAATCAAACACTTTGAAAATGTTTAAGTGAGTGAATATAATATTCTCACAATATGCACCTTTATGGACTTGTAATCATACGTGAGAGATCTTAAGTAATACTTAAAATGCTTTCCATAACCAGCCAAAAAATTAGGTGAACACCCTAAATTATTTCTCATAGTCATAGCAGTCAAGATATTCAAGTGTACAATCTTTACTGCTTTGATGGTAATAAATGATTTTGAGTATTCACCTACCCTCAAATTCTATAAAGTCTGCCTAAAGATAGGTGCTTACATCTGTGAGCCTAATCGATGTTAAATTGGTATCAATAATTGGCAATTAACCCCTCATAATTGAAGTTAATTGGACTTAAGTGAAAGCTGAGCATGTAATTAAAAGTGGGTGTGTTTGTGAGTTAGGTGCCTTCGGAATTCACTATCCCCTGAATTATATGATGAAAGTTCTCTAGAAAATGTAAAGGAAAACTTAAAACATTCCTCTTCAAAGACGCGTTTATTCTTTAATACCCTTTTCGCTTAAACATCATAAGTCCTTCTTGCTCTGGTCTTCAGATGAAATTCCCCCCTTTTTGTATTTCCCCTCAATGGCTTGCTTTACTATTTTAAAATGTATTTCCTACCTCCAACCCTATTGTTCCAGTAAGTCCCATTGGTCTGATGTTCATTACCCTGTTTAATGATTTTATTATGTAAAACCGTTTAGAAGTATGATAGGTGGTATATTAAATTTTTATTAAACTTGAAACTTTTGACTTATGTACTGTTGTGCAACTAACTTAGGTGCAGGCATTTAGGCCAAGAAAACCCTGGCATAAATACAGTGGGCTTACAAGTTAGGATGCCTAGCGATGCCTATGGCTACTTAGGCAGTGCTAAGCATGATGCTATACAGTGTGCCAAAATTTTATAGAATCTTGTTTAGCATTCCAGTAGTCGATGCCAAATTTTTAAGCGACATATATTGTATAGAAGCGTGGCCCGAATTTCTTCACTGGCTATGAAAAAGCATGCTACATGTTAATGAAGGTCTCTCCCTACACATCATATATTAATATTACAGATAGATATATATTGTGATACTAAGGTGGCCAAACAGATTGAAAAGGTGACAGCGAAAGCTAGAAGGATGCTAGGGTACATAGGAAGAGGTATGGCCAGTAGGAAAAAGGAGGTATTGATGCTAAGACTCTGGTGAGACCTCATTTAGAATATTGTGTTCAATTCTGGAAACTGTAACCTTCAAAAAGATATAAAAAGGATGGAGTTGGTCCAGAGGAAGGCTATTAAAATGGTGTGTGGGCTTCATCATAAGGCATATAGGGACAGACTTAAAGATCTCAATATGTATACTTTAGAGCAGGGGTGCCCAACGCATCGATCGCGATCGACCAGTAGCTCAGGAAGGCAACTCGAGTCGATCGCACTCGTGTTGCCATCCTGATCTACGGGCCAATCAGCCTTCCTCTCCAGTGTTCTCCCTAGGGCCTTTTAGCTGGGCGGTCCGCCCAGCTGTCATCTGCCGCTGCTGAACATTAAAAAAAACCCCCAAAAAACCGGCTTGGAGATTTCAGCCCCTAGCGAACTTATGCTCCGGGCTCTAACGTGTGCGTGCAGGCTTCTCTTCTCTTCCCTCCGAAACCGGAAGTTATGTCCGGGGAGGGGAGGGTAGAGAAGGGAAGCCTGCACGCACATGTTGAGAGCCCTGAAGCAAGCGTTCGCTACGGGCTAAGGCGGGAGACATGTTAGTGAAGCATTTCCTCTTCTTGCTGCCGGGTCCTGCCTACTTTCTGTTTCCGCGAAGGCAGGACCCGGCAGCATTTCCCCCAACAGTTCCTCGCGATGCTGGTCGGCCGAAGCAGGGAGAGGTTGGGGCGGCGTCGGCTTTTGGGCGTGTTATTGGTGGCGTTTGGGTCCTGGTCCCCGATGGCAGTGGCAGTGTCTTGGGGGAGGGCAGGGAGAAAGAAAGAAAGAAAAAGGGCAGGCAGGGAGACAGAAGGAAAGAAGAGAAACAGAAAAAAAGGAAAGGGAGGCAGAGAGAAAGAAAGGGCAGGGAGAGAGGAAGGAAAAGTTGGGGGAGGGAATGAGGTGTGGAGGAGAGGAAGCATACAGGCTGAAAGAAGGGAAGAAAGACTGGATGCACAGTCAGAAGAAGAAAGTGCAACCAGAGACTCATGAAATCACCAGACAAGGTAGGAAAAATGATTTTATTTTAAATTTAGTGATCGAAATGTGTCTCAATTTATATCTGCTGTCTATATTTTACACTAAGGTCCCCTTTTACTAAACCGCAATAGAGTTTTTTTAGCGCAGGGAGCCTATGAGCGTCGAGAGCAGTGCTGGGCATTCAGCGCAGCTCCCTGCGCTCTAAAAACTGCTATCGTGGTTTAGTAAAAAGGGAGGGGGGTATATTTGTCTATTTTTGTATGGTTGTTACTGAGGTGATAGTGCATAGAGTCATCTGCTTTGACCTCTTTGAAAAACCCTGGAATAGGAATGATAATTAACATTTTCTATGCGTACAGTGTGCGTTGTGTTTTTTTAAAATTTTATTGTTGGTAGATCATTTTGACTTGGTCATTTTAAAAGTAGCTCGCAAGCCCAAAAAGTGTGGGCACCCCTGCTTTAGAGGAAAGGTGTGAGAGGGGAGTATGATAAAGACGTTTAAATACCTATGTGGCGTAAATGCGTACGAGTTGAATCTCTTTCAATTGAAAGGAAGCTCTGGAATGAGAGAGCATAGGCTGAAGTTAAGAGGTGATAGGCTTCGGAGTAATAAAGGAAATACTTTTTTACAGAAAGGGTGGTAGATGCATGGAACAGTTTGCCGGAAAAAGTGGTGGAGACAGAGACTGCGTCTGAATTCCAAGAAAGCCTGGGATAGGCACATGAGATCTCTTAGAGAGGGGAAGAGATAATGGTTACTGCGGATGGGCAACTAGATAGGCCATTTGGCCTTTATCTGCCATCATGTTTCTGTTTCTATCACGTTCACACAAATATTTTCAGACAGTTTTGTGGAGTTTTTTGTCACTGTAACTTGATCTAAGAATTTGTGTTTTTGAATCTGAATTTTGGCAATGGCCATAGGAGCCAAGTTTTCAAAATTAGTGGGGATGTTAAACCCAACCAAAATTGTTTATTTTAAAACTTGCTATATCGCCTTTCCAAATAACAAGGCAGTTTAAAGGCTAAAAATTAAATAATAGAAAGGAACTCTATATCAGTTTTTAAAATGAAAGAGATATCTCCCACACAGATCGGTGACATACTCTCACAAAAAAGTTACTTATTACAAATTGCTTTCAATAAGGACAGGACATCATCACAGGACTCAATGGGCTATCCCAATGAGAATCAAAACATAGGCTAATTCAATTAAGTATGTTAATGACTTTTTGAATGCTGGAAAAATCATGAGACTTCTGAGTGATTATGGAAGATTGCTCCATAGTCTAGGATGCTGAATGCTGAATTCTGGGTTGATTCATAATAAGCTTGTTTGTGTGTGAAGGGGGAAGGGGGGAATAACCAAATGACGAGCATTCAAGTAATGAAGGGATTATGCAGTGGTGTAGGCTGAAGTGGCGTACCTAGGGGGGGGTGGGGGGGGGCGGGCCGCCCCGGGTACCAGCCCTAAGGGGGTGTTCCCGGCCTTGCCGTTCAGTCCCCCGCCACCCCCGAAGGACCGCTCGCCCCCCTGGCCTCCCCGCACCACCTATGAACAGCCGCAGCAGGATCGCGAAGTCAGCGTCAGCATCCCTGCGCTGCTTCCTACGACGCGATCCCGCCCCTCCTCTGACGTCAGAGGAGGGGCGGGACCGTGGCGCAGGAAGCAGCAGGGATCGCTGACGCTGACTTCGCGATCCTGCTGCGGCTGTTCATAGGTGGTGCGGGGAGGCCAGGGGGGCGAGCGGTCCTTCGGGGGTGGCGGGGGACTGAACGGCAAGGCCGGGAACACCCCCTTAGGGCTGGTACCCGACGCTGACTTCGCGATCCTGCTGCGGCTGTTCATAGGTGGTGCGGGGAGGCCAGGGGGGCGAGCGGTCCTTCGGGGTGGGTCGGGGCATCAGGCCTTCAGGGTGGGGCGGGCGGGCAGGCAAGCAGGCTTTCAAGGGGGAGGGGGTGACAGGCAGGCAGGCAGGCCTTCAAGGGGGGACAGGCCTTCGGGGGGGGGGGTGCAGACATTCAAGGGGTGCAGGCCTTCAAGGGGGGCAGGCAGGCCTTCAGGGGGGTGCAGACCTTCGGGGGGGGGTGTAGGCCTTTGGGGGGGTGCAGACCTTCAAGGGGGTGCAGGCCTTCAAGGGGGGAAAGGCAGGCAGGCCTTCAAGGGGGGGTGCAGGCCTTCAAGGGGGGGTGCAGGCCTTCAAGGGGGGTGCAGGCCTTCAAGGGGGGAAAGGCAGGCAGGCCTTCAAGGGGGGGACAGGCCTACAAGGGGGGGGGGACAGGCCTACAAGGGGGGGGACAGGCCTACAAGGGGGGGGACAGGCCTTCAAGGGGGGGTGCAGGCCTTCAAGGGGGGTGCAGGCCTTCAAGGGGGGAAAGGCAGGCAGGCCTTCAAGGGGGGGACAGGCCTACAAGGGGGGGGGACAGGCCTACAAGGGGGGGGACAGGCCTACAAGGGGGGGGGACAGGCCTTCAAGGGGGGGTGCAGGCCTTCAAGGGGGGGACAGGCCTTCGGGGGGGTGCAGACCTTCAAGGGAGTGCAGGCCTTCGGGGGGGGGGTGCAGTCCTTCAGGGGTGGGGTTTAGGCCTTCAGAGGGGGACAGACCTTCGGGTGGGAGGGAAAGTCCTTCGGGGGGTGCAGGTCTTCAGGGGTGGGGTGTAGCCCTTCGGAGGGGGGACAGACCTTCGGGGGAGGGGGGTCCTGGTGTAAAAGTACACAGAGGGAGAGAGGGAAGGGGGGGTTCAAAGATACATGCATATGCCAGACTTTGGGGGTTAGAAATAATGGGTCTAAAAACAGAGGAGTGGGAGAGAGATGGTGCATAATGGGATTTAGGGAGGGAAGGAACAGAAAGGGAGAGAACTTGGAAACAGGGGATGGTGTGGAGGGGGGATAGAGATACTGGATAGGAGGATAGTTGGGAACAGAAAGGGAGAGATGGTGGATCCTGGGGTGGTGGGGAGTTGAGAAAAGGTGAATCTGTGGATGGAGACAAAAAAAAGGAAAGATGCCAGATCTCCGGGAGAGGGAAGGGAAACGGAAGGGGAGAACAGAGATGGCAGACGGATGGTTAGCACGGAGAAAGGAGACCCTGGCAAGCAAGACAACAAGAGCCTGGGACCAACAAGATTTGAATATTGATCAGAGAACAAAAGGTAGAAAAAATAATTTTATTTTCTGTTTTGTGATTACAATATGTTAGATTTGAAAAGTGTACATGAGACAGCTTGAAATGGGAACTTTTCTATTTTTGTGAATGGCAAGGCTGAGTTCAGTTAAAATATATGCTTTATAAGAAAATATAATAATGTGTTTTATAAAGTTTATAAGCATTGCTGGCATACTCGGTGAGGTGTTCCTAGTGTTGGTGGTGGTGGTAGCATGTCAGTGTGTTGAGAGGAAGAGGTAGTCTGGGAAATTCTGCTGAGCAAACTCTGGGCCCATTTCCACCCCCAGTTAGTCCACTCCACTCAACTGGTTCACACACTGAGTGGGTCTTTGGGTGTTATTTCTGGGTAGTTGTTTTAGAATCTCTTCCAGTGGTTTGTCAGTATCTCCTTCTGGTCCAAGGAAGGAAACTTTGTCAACCTTAGCATTGACCTTCAGAATATGTTTGTAACAGCGCTGCTTGTGTGGCATTAGGCTATGTAGTGATCGAAAGAAAAAAACAGACCTTTGCACATTTTTGCACTATATGGTGGGTGTATGAGGAGATTCATTTCCTGCACAGTTAAGTCCATTTTTTCTACTGAATAATAGTATAGGTACAATAAAAGTAAATAGCAAAAATGTTTGAGTAGATAATTAAGGAAATCTTTTTCATATTGCTTGCTTATGGACTGGGAAAAAAGACTGTTCAAGCAAATGTCTCCAGAACTGCTTTAATGGAAAAATGTGATTTTTTTTTTTTTAAGTACTTTGTGAAATTTATTGTTGTTGTGAAATTTATTGTTATACTTTGTTTAAACTTAAAAAGCGGTGTCATTAACAGTGAATCTAATCGAAAAATCGATTCAACAGGGTGAATCGGATCGAATGAAATATTTTTCTCTGAATCGGGCAGCACTATTGGCTACCATGAGAATGGGCTACTGGGCATGATGGACCATTGGTGTGACCCAGTTAGGCTATTCTTATGTTATGTTCTCATCTGTAGGGGCCTTTGTTTTCACTTCTTATTTTAATGTATTTTTTTCCTGGGAACTTATCAGTGTTTTTTTATAATGGGAACAAAAATGGAAGAGAATTAATGTGTGTGGAATGGGGGGGGGGTAACTAATTTCTTCAGCTAAATAATTCAATCCACTTCAAACAGACATAGGAGAACTCACGCACCATTCACACACCCTCCAACCAAAAACGTCAAAAGAAAAAAACTGTTCGACAACCTCCTAGCCATTCGAGCTGCAACACTTGACCCCCAACTCTACAACCTATTGACCTCGACCACAAACTACAAAACCTTAAAAAAAGAAATAAAAACCCTTCTATTAAAAAAACACATAAAACCAAACTAACATAATCAGAACTGTCCCAAGCATCACCTGCAACTACTCCATATGTACTTCTGATGTCATGACAATTCAGACATAATTTATGTTATGTTATGTTTGGAATAATGGTTACATAAATGAGGTTCAATAAAAGAAAATTTTCTGTGGGAGCATTTGTTGGAACTTCTGTTATCCTGATTTCTTCTATCTGTGGGCTTTCTTTAGCTAACCTACTTATCTGGGGCTTTCCACTTCTGCAGCTGCCCTTTTCACGGTCCACTTTGCGCTTGCACTCTCTGGGGAGGGGGGGTTGGGTCTGGGCTTGGTGGGGTAGGTGTGTCTGGTAGTTTTGTCTGGGTGGTGGCTGGGTGTTTCTTGGGTGCTTGTTGTGCGGATTGGTGTGTCTGGTGAGCGGTCTGGGTGTTGTTGCTTGTGGGGGTTTTTTTCATTATAAAATATGGCTGAGGGTCTAGTCCGGCTTATTATTCTTGTGGGTTCTGGGGTGGGATTTGTTTGCTTGCCCCAAGTTTTGGCCTTTTGTTGTGTATTGCTATGCCTCTCATTGGCAATTTTCTCTTGGGAGAGGCTTGTTCATGCTTGTTGTTGCTGTTACTCTCATTCTGTGTTCTTTTTGATAATGTATAAGTTTCTGTACAGACCATGGTTGCTTGTCTGGACCTTTTGCCATTCTCAATAAAAATACTTTGGAAAAAAAAAAAAAAAAAAAAAGAAAATTTTCACTGCCTGTTTCTATTCTGACCATTTATTCCATTTCATGGTTATTGCAAAAAAAAAAAAAAAAAAAAAATTTTACATGAGGGGGGGGGGGGGGGGGGGTGTCAAAAAATGATGGGCCCCGGGTGCCACATACCCTAGGTACGCCACTGGCTGAGATAAGATTTGATAGATATGGAGGAACACTGGATTGCAGAGCCTTATGAGAAAGCCCTCTAACCACTACATTCATATTGGAAAATGTGATCCCACCAAAACTCTACTCTACTGCCATATAGGTGCCACCTGCAGCCATAAGGGCTATTGGGGTTGTAGACAGGTGGGTATAGTATGTTTTAGGGGCTCACCATAACAACATATATGGGAGTTCTGGTGAGATGTTTATCTGGCACCCTTTTTGTGACGTTCACAGCAGTACCCTCTAAGGTGCCCCACTGCTCTGTTGCCATGCCAGTCCATTACAAGATTGGCCCCTCCCACATCCAAATGGTCTTGTTCTGGGCGTTTGGGACTTGGATGAATTTTTCTTTGAAAATGTGGTATAAAGATAGATATGCTAGTGGTATGGATGAATAGCCTGGATGTCCAGATAGACGATTTTCAAAAAAATACATTTTAGACATATTTTTTGAAAATGGACATAAGAACATAAGAAATTACCTCCACTGGGTCAGACCAGAGGTCCATCGCGTCCAGCGGTCCGCACCCGCGGCAGCCCATCAGGTCCATGACCTATTAAGTGGTCCCTGATTTTCCTATAACCTATCTCTACTTTCTATCTGTACATTTTCCCATTCTATCTGTACATTTCCAATTCTATCTGTACATTTTCCCGTTGCCAACTTTGGGCATCTAGTACCATATGACCAAATCAGACTTAGATGTATCTTTTGATCGTGCCCCTCCACAGATGGCGCTCAAAATTGAGTGCAGAAATTTGGGTGTGCCCAGTTTCTGCAGGTAAATGAATAATAAACAAATTAAGCGTTGATAATTGGGTGCTAATAAATATCAGTGCTCATGAGAAATGATTTGAATTTATGTGCGTATATTCTATAAAAGTGCACATGTAAATTCTAGTCTGTGGATTTGAAAAAGGGACATGGCCATAGGAGTTTCAAGAATTTGTATGCACTGTTATAGAATACAAGAAAACACTGTGGAATGACGTTGATCCTGAGATGGACTTTATGAAAGAATAAAAGTTCCAAATATACACTAAAACAATCCACATGAAAATAAAATAATCCACATAAAAATCAAAAGGACCTCCTAGTCTGCTGGTAGCGCAGGAGCCAACACGGTCCGTGCTTCGACAAAATGTCTTCTTCAGGGGTCCTATGTTTTATTTGGAACTTTTTTTCTTTCATTAAAGCCCATCTCAGGATCATCATCATTCCACAGTGTTTTCTTGGTTTTTCTTGGACTTTCTTCTCTATGGATTCCCTGGGATCAATTCTCTTTGGTTTGTCCTGTTATAGATACACCTGATCTGTGCTTAATTTAGGTGCAGGGATTTACACTAGGTTTCAGAAGGTATAAATCCTCATGCCTACAAGTCAGTTATGTATCCCGGCGGTTGGTTGGTTGGTGCTGTTCTATAATTGCTGTTATTCTCATTTTTTTCAGCGCCATTTCTAGATCTTGGTCCTATATGTATTGTCTCAGTAATAACAGTAAGAGAAGAAGCTGGGCACCCCCCCCCCCCCCCCCCAACATTTAGGCCCATATTCTATAAATGGTGCCTTAAGTTAGGCACCCTACTGAACATATTTTAAGCAGAAAAGCCGTATAAAAGTGATTTTAAAATGTTTTAAAAACAAAAATGTAGGCACCTAGATTGTATTTATGGGAGCGCCTTAGAACGCCTAAGGCCAAAGTAGGCATGGTTGACACCGGAAACGAACTTAGGCGTCCTTAGGCACCTCCGTAGATGTGATTTATGTCAAACCTTGGCCTACATTTCTAGCACCTATGTTTGAGGTAGCTGTGATTCTACAAATGGCACCTTTGCATGGTTGATACGTGATTGGTGGTCATTTTTTAGGAGGTCACTGATGCCAGCGTCGTTTGTAGAAATTAGGCCCCTAATGCATAGGCTTTGCAGTTACCATGGGATAATTTTGGTTATTAACTGCAAATTTTAATGTGCATTAATATAAGGGTCTCTTAAAGAGTTAAGAAATCAAGTTAGGATAAAAACTTGCTCTGTAACTATGGCAAATTATAACCTGTTAACTGTAAATTATTATAAACCGTCCTGAGCTCTTTGGAGAGGAAGAGATAGAAAACAAATTAAATAAATAAATAAGAAATGAAGCATGCTGGCAAGATCGGCAATTTTGAAAAGATTTTTGTGTGTGTAACACTTCAAGATTTTATCTTTTCAAGACCTTCATCATTCCACTTACAAAAGAAGGCATCACATTCAAATTCTATAAAGAAAATCTTTTATTGAAAGTGTTAAATACCAACACCAGAATGAATTTGATTTACAATAGTTCAGTGTTCATTATAGGC
This sequence comes from Geotrypetes seraphini, assembly GCF_902459505.1. Taxonomy (NCBI): domain Eukaryota; kingdom Metazoa; phylum Chordata; class Amphibia; order Gymnophiona; family Dermophiidae; genus Geotrypetes; species Geotrypetes seraphini. The sequence continues at coordinate 61,676,388 of NC_047085.1, forward strand.
CTATTTTGCCTTTTATCCCTCAACTGTAATTCCCTTTGCTTTTAAAACTTTCTATGTACAGGACTGCAATGGGTACTGGAATAGTGCTATATACATGACTAAATCATAAACAGAGTTGCAGACATAATGTGAAATTTTTAAAAAAATTACATCAACTTTTAAATAAATACTGCATGACAAATATGTACAATTCTTTTATATGGTTATGTTCTCCTTATTAAAATAAGAAATAATTTATTCAGGGATATGAACAAAAGAATGCGTTAATGCACCTCTCAGTATCAGAAAAAGGGTATTATGGGTAAGTATTTTATTGTTGTTTAAGACAGGGAGATTGCAGACAGTTCACTGTTCGTATTTGTTGCTGGTACCTCAGTATTTAAATTATTATTTTTTCAATAAATGGTTTCAGCAATTCATTAAGAAATTAAACATTGCGCTGTTGTATCTTAAGACATAGTCTTGGTGTGTGTCATATTGCACTAAGTAAAGAAAAAGGCATTTAAAGAGATTCCCATTGTTACCATTGCCCCCTTAAAAGGCAGAGATATTTTATAATGGGTGTTATTGTTTCTAACATCTTAAAGAATACAATAAAGAAACTGTGTGCATGGCATTAACGTAAAAGCAGGTCACACAGTTATGTATATATATCTGTATAGGTTTAAAACATTATTATAATGTTTTAATATTTAACCAAAGACATTCATTAAAGGGGAAAGTGATGCTAAGTGGTAGCTGGTTAAATTCTTTGCAATAGTAGAAGTGATGGAAAATTTAAAGAAGCATCACCACTGGATCATGATATTAAAGATCCAGATGTATTACAGTCAGATATATCAAAAGTCACTAACTTCACTCTTGGGCTAAAATAAAATGAGGCCTTTTGTAGAAAGTTTTTATCTTCAGACACAAAACAAACAAAAACCCCTTTAGTATATCAGGCACAGTGTCTTTGAACTTTGTTTAGCTCAGTTTGCTAAAAAAGCTATTTTGGACATTCACTGCTTAAAACATATCTACAGTATCTTTGCTAACATACTTCATGAAAAAATGGAAAGTCACAGCTGAAGAAACTACAATTTAGTATGTGGTATTCGCTGCCAATCCTTGAGGGCTGCTGAGAGGTTAGACTTTCAGGCTATCCATATTGAATATGCATGAGAAAGATTTACATGCCCAATATTTCCATTGTTTTTAAATCTCTCTCACGTATACTCTTTAGGGATAAAGCAGAGTTAGTCAGGTCTTCAAATGAACCACACTTTAAAGGCAACCAATATAACATATATAAAGTATCAACTAAACATACATTGGACTTGACACGAGCCATGTTTCGGCTAATGAGCCTGCATCAGGAGTCCAGGTAGTTTGTTACTGTTTCATAAAATGTGTCAATGCCCAAAATTACAATGTCAAATCATAAAATATGCCAGAAGTTCATAGCAAAGGATGACATTCTCAAAGAATCCAGTGGTGGTGAACAAAGGTCAGAGAAAGTGTGCTGGTCTCAGCTGAGGGAACGCTGAGTATTCAGTTCCCACAGCTCTGGAATGCTGAGCATTCCCTCAGCTGAGCCCAGCACACTTTCTCTGACCTTTGTTCACCGCCACTGGATTCTTTGAGGATGTCATCCTTCGCTACGAACTTCTGGCATATTTTATGATTTGACATTGTAATTTTGGGCATTGATACATTTTATGAAACAGTGACTAACTACCTGGACTCCTGATGCAGGCTCATTAGACGAAACATGGCTTGTGTCAAGTCCAATGTATGTTTAGTTGATACTTTATATATGCTATATTGGTTGCCATTAAAGTGTAGTTCATTTGAAGACCTGGCTCATTCTGCTCTTATTGGACTCCTTGGGATTTGTGTAGAGTAGATTTCGCCTGTTGCTTGGTACTCTTTAGGGATAGTCAGAAAATGTGACCTTTTGGCAGCCCTTGATGACTTGGAGTGAAGAACAAGGACTTATATAGCAATCTTTATTATTTGTGGTGAGAAGGCATAGTAATTTGTCTGGTTTGGTGAAGACAAAGGCTTGCTCAGATTTAAATGGTATCATCTTTTGCCCTCTGAGACTTCTGAGAAAAGATATGTCAACTCCTGAATAAAGAATGCTGGGTGCTAAGAACAAATTTATTAAAGACATTGTACAATGGCCATAAGATTCCAGTATTTTTGTTGCAGAATTCAGCTTGAAGGTGAGGAAAATAAGGAAAATAAGTTATCATGCACTGTACAGTAAGTTGCAAAAAGTTCAATTTTCTTTGTTTTCTCAATTACATGCTGAATTATTTTAATGTACGCCCAAGACATGTTGCTAAATCCTTTTCAACATGCTTGAAAAAAAAAAAAAGCTTTAAATCAATCATTTCCATTAAGAATCCAGAGATGCAGGGCTAAAACCTGCAATCCTGAATGAGATTTGGGGATGTAGAATAGTAAGACAAGAGTAATGGAGGGGCATTGCTAGCTAAGGGCACACAGGGCTCATGCCCTGAATCTACAGGCCGTTGTCCCTCATATCTCAGGCAGCCAAAAACAGTTGTTCTGTTTCAACAGGCAGCAATAGGAGAGAACAGGACAGGAGAGGCTGCAGCTAACACAGCTACAGCCCATGACCATGGAACTAGGGATTTAGCTGAAGATAAAGCAGGTCAGAAGGAAGAAGATGCTCTGGAACACAACTCAGGAAGAAGTAAATGATGTATGGAGAGAGAAGGGAGGCAAACACTGAGAAACGGGAAAAAAGAAACTGTGGGTGAATGCTGGAGATGTGAGAGGGGTTGAAAGTGGGAGAGGTAGGAAAGTAATGGATATTTGTCAGATGGCCTGAGAAAGGGTTAATGCTGTGGGAAGCAATTGTTTTGTGTGAGGGAAAGAAAGATAGAAGGTAAATGCTGGAGATAACAATGAGAAGGAAAATAATATGTAGTTTCATCCATCTCCCTGAAAACAGCAATGCAAACTTGAGCTGTCTGAGGTGATAAGAGAAAGCCAGGATATTAGATATATGAGAACAAGACGGGAGGAGGAAGGTTGGAAGGTGTCAGGGAACTAGACTTGGAGACCAATTGAAAAAGAACTGGTAGAAATGGGATGGACATACATAACAGAGTGGGAGGAAGGAATTTCTGTGAAAAAAAAGCCAGAAGTGAGGAAGGGTAAAAAGATTCTGTGATGGTGTTGGATGTTATACATGAGCGAGTCACAGGAGACCTTAGGGATGCTGACAGCTAGAGGTGGTGTTGGAAAGAGGATAGCCAACAGTATGATTGAGAGTGAAGGGAATGAGAGGAAGCCAAAGGTAGTAAATGCCAGGACAGTAATCCTACAGTTTCATAATCCATGAGGAATTCATTCCAAGTTAATTTTCTCTTCCAATTTTCAATATTTAGCTACTTAAGTTTAGAATTCTTTTCCAATTAAAATTAGAATCTTATCTGATTATTTTTTAGGAAACAGCTAAAAGCATACTTCTTCAACAAATATATTTTATAAGATTAGAAAGGCTGTTTATATTAAGGAATTCTGTAATCATTATAACTGTTTCATTTGTTGTCAATTTTTCAAGCTTGTCTGAATCTCTTAATGGATATAATCCACACTGAACTACAAAATAAGATTTTGTAATAATGTACCAGTGTTTAGAAAATTCCTTAAGACACATTTTGTTATGTTAGCATTTAGTTGATTCTAACAGTCTATATAGACATGGGATGGTACAGTAAATTCATAATGAAGATAAAAACTAAGGTTGACTGATGGTTTTTTCTCTATTTTATTACATTTAGGTTTTGTAATGTGATGTAAGGTGTATTGTAAAATTTGGAGTACAATTATATATGTTTGCCTGTAAGCTGCTTAGGACTTAAGAGGATTATAAAAATTTTAAATAAATAAATAAACATGGTTGTCGTGGAATATAAAGAGTATATCAATATTGATATCAGAGAAGCAACAGGGATGGGTATGCAAAAACCATACAGGGTGAATTGGGGGAAGGGGTTTAGAGTGGCTGAGAGGATACTGGGAACAGGGTGGTGAGAGTGAATCAGAGAGATGGTGATGGGGAATGTATGAGGGCAGATAACTGGGAATGAGGAAGTTAAAGTAGGCATGACTGGATGAAGAAATCAGACTGCAGAGGATAGGGAATTTGAAAAAAAAGCAAGATAAATGAAATGGTTGGAAGGGTTGAGAAAAGTCAATGTGGGGATAAAGGAAAGTGGTGAGCGAGAGGAAGTGGCTACTGGAGAAAAAGCAGGCAAGACAGCAGAACACTAAAGGGCATGCCATTCAGACGGAACAATTGAAGAGCTGGGAGAGGCAATGGAGGGGAGATTTGGGAGAGTGATGCTTTTGGATGCGGAGAATAGGATGATAGTGAAGGACAGTGATGAAATCAAGGCATGAGTGGATAGAGTAAATATATTGATAATGATGTAAGGAAGAGAGAGAATTAAGAGAGAAATGTAGAAAAATGAGATGAAAAATAAAAACAGATGTCAGGGAAGTGGATAATGTGATAAAGAGAGGCGAGAGAAGAAAAGTAAAATGGATAAGAAAACAAAACAAAACCCAAACTAAAGAACAATCTGAAAAAAAGAACAAGACAAACATGAATTAAACTTCCAGATAATAATGGAAGAGAAAGCATACTTTAATTTAGTGTCTGGAATATGTATATAGCGCTGTAATTGTTATGGCTTCTGGAATGTACTGGATGATCTGCATGTTGTGATAGCTTCTATTAGAACAATATACTTGTATTATTCAAAATGTATATGATCTATTGAATCACCTACATCCCTTCTTTCGATGAGAATAATGCACCCATCTTTGTCACCTGAATAAGGGACCTAAGTAGTTCCAAAGCTCATGTACAATATTTTTAGATAATTGGTAAAAGGTTTCAGACTCTATCAAGAATGATGTACTTTGCAGTATTAAATTATTGTATGTTCCATGCACAATTTATTTTTTGTTAAAAGGAGAGATATTTTGGAGGGTTAATTAATTTTGTGAAAACTGAGCTGGTGAGAGCACCTTGATAAGAAACAGGCAACATATGAGATCACTGATTATATAAGAATCAACCAGTATGGTGTATCTCCCTGGTCCTCCAGTGTGACTGGTGCTGATTTTTAAAATGGGCCTCACTAGATCAGTAGCATCTAAGTAATACCTATGTCCTGTAAATATACAGAAGTATACTCATGGTAGGAAGTGGGGAATGAATGAATTATGAATTCCAAGGAGAGATTTTATGGCCCAAGTTCTGTGGTCATTCCCTGAGTCTTTCAAGTCCTTAGCATGTCTCTGGGTAACAGTTTAGGACTATTATGGTCTTTGGGAAAAAGAGGAAAAACAGAGAGAGAGAGAAAAAAAAGAGAGGCAGGAAGGAGGAAAAATGAATGGAAAGCATGAAAAAGAAAGGAAATAGAGGGTGGACATAAAGACATACACAATTTGCATGTAATGTTGAATTTTACAAGGCTTTGACTGTTTACATTTAAATAAATTTCATATATTACATTTATTTTTGTCACAAACAAAATTTTAAATATTTTCTAGAAAGTTTTTTTATTTTTAATATATGTCTGCCAAAACACAGACCATGATTGGTTTAAAGAATGATAATCTTGATGTGTCTTTGTATCACACTGTTGCATTCTCTCCCCTTTAAAACCATGCACTAGTGAAATTTATTTTAAAAATAATATAAATTGTTGAAAATGGCTGATTTAATTTTTTTTGCAAGTTGCAGCCCCAAGAAAATAATTTCTGTCCAGCTAAATCTGTGTCCATGCAAAAAAAGTGTCTTTTTATTTCATACGGTATAGTAAATCCACAATTTTTTGAAAATTATTTTCTAGAGAATCCATCACATTTTAGGTGTCAGTGCAGCAATAAGTGGAGCTCCGAAGTCTGTCATGCTCAGTTTCTGCACATTTCTAGAGCGACAGTTTTATACTGTTCTTCAATGACTTTCCTTTCTACCACCTCTTCTGGACATGTTACCATTTGTAACTTTTTAGTTGACTCAAAACAAGGCTTTCTGTGGCATAACCAGACTATCATTTTTTGGATGGGGCTGATAAAGAAAGAAAAGGAAGTGACAAATATGTTATGCCATTGAAAAGGACTTCTGTCGGTTTGTTGAGTTTTAGTAATCCATGGCTTCAGATTGGATTAAAACTGAGTGTCACTGAACTCCAAACTAAAATCCTCTACAGCTTCATGCCTTCACTTGACAGCCTTCTTCAGGGCACAATGTGTGCAACTTCCTCTGAGAATACAGGATCGCTTTGTATCCCTAGAAACAGGCTCAGAAGACACAACATTAAGCATGCAGTGTTTAGCAGGGCTTGCGACCTGTAATTATTTTTTGTAACGCTGGTTGCAATGAAAACAGTTTCACAGCTGCTACGAGCGTGCATATGAAGGTCCTGTTGAACTATCCAAAGATGACTGGGAGGCTCTTCTAGTAAGAGGGGCCAAAGTTGGATCTACTAAAGAGGAAGGAGGAAAAAGTTTGAACCATCCAATCACCATGTTGGACAGATCCAGTTCATCTAAAAGTATCTGTGCCACTCCCATAAATGATTTGTGATCCATTCGTCCATAATCTCCCCATACGATTATCTGTTCATAAAAATTGGAAAATGTTAGAAACTGAGAGAATTTAATACAGTGTTATTATTGGTTGCATTTATTGAGATACTCCACAGAGAAGCTATTAATATAAAGTAAGCAATCCAAGTCTCTCAGGTATTCTAGGACAGTGTTTTTCAACCTTTTTACACCTATGGACCGGCAGAAATAAAATAATTATTCTGGGGACCGGCATCGGTCCATGGACCGGCAGTTGAAGAATACTGGGCTAAGTCGTGGGCCAGATCCCGCCCATCTCTACCCAATCTCTACCCTAGACCCCGCCCCCATAATAGTACTAATTGCATCTTGCATGTCCCGTGCCTCATCTGGAAGCCTTCCCTCTGATGTTGCAACGTCAAACAGAAGGCTTCCGGTTCAGATGCAGGATGCCCGTAGGAGCCACTGCCCGTGTCTTTGTGCACTGAATCAGTTAGGAAGAGGGAGCTGGCTCAAAGATAACGCTGCATCAATTGCACCGTGGACCGGCGGTTGAAGAACACTGTTTTGGGCCTGATGCACGTGCTGGTCCTGTGGACCGGCAAGAAATTTCTGTGGACCGGCACTGGTCCATGGACCGGTAGTTGAAGAACACTGTTCTAGGAGACTCCAGAACTGCCTACTTTTCCTCCTGCCTCCTCGATCCTATGCATCCTATGCCTTTTTCAGTTTCCCCTGTTAACTTCATTCTTTCACCTCCTCATTTCTGTTACTCCTTTAGCTCATTAATCCCCATACTTAATTTTCCATCCTTCTTACACTCTCTCACCATATCTTTACCTTACATTTTTATTCAGTCCCTATAATATTCTTTAATTTTCCCATCCCTTCCTTTTCTTCCCTAACCCTTTTCCTCCTATTTGCCCCTAATTCCAGTCTTTCTTTGCTTCATCCCACCTTTCTCCTTCTTTACTCCTACACTCTTTCATCTCTCTTCCATAATGTTTTTTAACTGAGCATTATTTTTTTAATCCTTCATTCAACCTGTAAATTAAGGGGAAAAAATGTCATCTAATCATTACAATATTTTGAGGGGGGTAGGGGGGATAATTTTATTATTATATATAGTATAATGTATTTGATTATATAATAAGAAGGGATGGGAAGGATAGGGGTTAACAGCATTTTATGTATACTATTGATGATTGTTAAGTGATGTATCTATGATCTATTTGTTTTAACATATTGACACACTTATTGTATGTCTGTAAATGAATAAAGAATTTATAAAAAATTTAAAAAAAATCCTTCATTCACTATTTTCCACTCTCTTTTCTATTCTTTCTCCACATTTTGTTCTATGCTCCATTTCATAGTTTGCATTTTACAACTCCCTACTCATCTTGAAATGCAGTTTTCTGTTACATCCACTCCGGAGTCAGTACGATAGGTGTATTATCTCAGCCCGCAAACCGGGTCTTGCAGAAAACCACACACTTTTTTCTCTGCTCCTCCCACTTAGCTGAGGAGCACAAAGCCCCCAACAGTTTTTATTCCTGTAGTGGCTTCTCCCCAAAATCTGTCCAGCTCATGTAGAGAACATATCTCATGGACTAGGTTTATGCAGCGCAGCCAGAAGGTGTGCTACCAGCTTCTAAGCCAGTGCCTTCTTTGGTTGAGGTCACTGCCCAGGTCCCCAGCACCCAGGACCCTGTGTATTTAGTTGGCCTTGGTTGATACTTAGGAATAATTCAGCAAGATGCCTTGGAGAGCTCTGATCCAGGTGATGTCCTCTCTATATGGTCTCAGTCCATGGTGATATTACACACGCCATGAAAGAGCTGATGTTGGAAAGTCAGTCCTCCATGTCTCAGTGAAACATCATGAGCTGTTCTAATGCTCTGACATCCTTTTTGTTTATGCATCTAGTTCTCACTGCTCTGGTCACAGAATGATTGGAGATGCCAGAGAATTCTTTCAAATTAATTAAAGCTATGTCTAAGCTTTATCCTATGGTGCCGGAGTTTCAGCAGATGTTTGAGCAAATTAATGTGGATCCGGCAGTGGCTCCCTAATGAAGGAGTGATGCTTAATGATGCCCAGGATCGCAAGGTGGGCATAGTCTTAAAGAAGCTCTTTGAAGTGGCTTCTTTGGGCATTAAGGATGCAGCAGCTGCTTCGTTTGCAGCACGGTCCTGTCACACGAGATTGTGCCGTGATTCATCACCAGTGGAGGATGCCTGCCCCCATCTGGTGCTGGAGGGCATGGACTCTGTAGCAGAGTATGAGAGTGTGGTGCAGGTTAAAGCTACAGCCTCAGCACTCTGAGGTGGTGGATTCAAACCCATGCTGCTCCTTGTGACCCTGGGCAAGTAACTTAATCCCCACATTGCCCCAGGTACATTAGATAGATTGTAAGTCTGCCAGGACAGACAGAGAAAAATGCTTGAGTACCTGACAAAATTCATGTAAACCGTTCTGAGCTCCCTTGGGAGAACTGTATAGAAAATTGATTGAATGAATAAATGAATTATACGGGTTCTAGGCAGGTTTACGGCTTATGCAATGTTGCAGAACACATTTGTTCTCACTATGCTGGACATTCAACCTCTAAGGTGACTTTAAGCAGGTTTCCCTTCAATGGGTCAAATGCTTTTTGGCAAGGAGCTGGATGACCTCATGGCTAGTGTGGCAGACCACCGCCTTAAGTCTCTCCTGAATGGCATTCCTCCCTCACACAGGTTTCACCAGAATTCAGCAAGCTCTTTCACCCTGTGATACTCCCAGGGGTACTGACAATGCTTTAGCATCCCAGACGCCAACAGGCTTTGGGTTCTCTTGCCAGCTCCTCTTCTAAGAAGTCCCTGTGATGCCAGGACTTCAGCCACAATTCCTCGAATTGGAGGCAGATTGTTGGAGTTTCTCTAGTAATGGGAATGGATCTCCTCGAATCAGTGGGTGTTGGACATCCTATGGGAAGGACACAAGATAGATTTCTTTTGTTCCCCTTCCCCCAAGATTTATTTATGGATTGTCCAGCAAGAAAGCCAAAGGTGTTAAAGGTCCATGCGACACTGCAGCATCTCTTGGACATTTGAACTATAGAGCCAGTTCCAGAAAGCAAATCAGGCTCCGGCAGATACTCCTTATGCTTCATTGTGCCAAAGAAAGGCTCAAAGGATTGGGGTCCATTCTGGATCTCAAGGCGATCAATGCCTTTTTGAGGGTCCCATACTTTCATATGGAGACAGTGTGTTCATTCATCGCTGCAGTGGCTCTGGGGAAATTTGTTGTTTCTCTGGATCTGACAGAGGTTTATCTTCATATCCCTATAATCAAAGGACACTGGAAGTATCTGAGATTTTATGTTCTCCAGCAGCATTTCCAGTTTGCAGCCCTCCCATTTGGGTTAGTGAACCCCCCCCAACCTTCACCAAGGTGATGGTGGTAGTGATGACGCACCTCCACTGAATGGGGGTCCAGGTTCATCCTTATCTGGATGATTAGGTTGATCAGAGCTTCATCCAGACTGGAATGTGAGCAGGCAGTGAAGAGAGTGATGCCTCTTCCACAGCAACTCGGCTAGATTGTCAGTTTCAAGAAGAGCCAATTCCCGCCATCTCAGATGCTGGAATATCTAGGAGTTCAGGCTGTCACAGTCCAAGGATGTGTTTTTCTTCCCAAGCTATGCAAACAGCAGCTCTAGAAACAGATCATTGACCTCTTGGTGCTTTTAAATCCTACTGCTTGGCATTACCTTCATATATTAGGATCCATGGAGGCCTCCCTGGATCCTGGGTCAGGGTACATAGGTGGCCTCTGCAGGAGTTCTTCCTGTCTCATTGGTCCCCTCAGTGTCATACTCTTCAGATGCCCCTTCCCTGGATGGAGCCAGCCCATAGTGGCTTGTGCTGGTGGCTTCAAGCAGAAGCTCTAGGGAAGGACATGCCTCTCCAAGTCACAAAGTGGATTACTCTTATGACTGACACCAGTCTATCCAGCTGACTTGCTCATTGCAGAGATTGCTCCATCTAGGGCCAGGGATCTTCCCATCAAAAGTGTTGGTCGATCAACCATCTAGAGCTTCAAGCCATACGATTTACATTGAGAGCCCTCCAAAACACCCAGAAAGGAAAAGCAGTAAGGGTGTTTTCCGACAATGCCATGGCAGTTGTATGCGTTAATCAACAGGGAAGCACCAAGGAGTACTCTTTTGAGTTGGAAGGATCATATGCTATTCCAGTGGGTGGAGCTGCATCTTCAGGCTCTTTCCACAGCACACGTGGCCAGTGGAAAATGTGCTAGCAGACTTTCTCTGTCACTAAGTCCTGGACCCGAGAGAGTGGTCTCTCTCACAGAGAGCGTTTCATCCCATTGTGCGTCATTGGGGCTTGTAAAAAATAGACTTGATGACTTCAGCCACGAACTCGAAAGTCAAATGCTTTATCGGTCGCAGAACAGAGCCAGGAAGCTTAGGCTTAGATGCCTTGGTTCAACCCTGGCCAACTCAGGATCTCCTTTACGTCTTCCCGCCTTGGCACAGGGTGGTTCGACTCATTCACAAGATAGCCTCTCATCAGGGCCTGTGATCCTGGTGACCCCGGACTGGCCTCGCCATCCTTGGTATGTGGATCTGGTCTCTCTTAAGTAGGACAGGAGGCTCAAGCTCCCTCTTCATTGCAACTTTGTTACTCAGGGTCCAGTTCCTATGGAGAAACCCCAGCACTTTGGTCTTATGGTATGGCTCTTGAGCACCAGGCCTTGATTCAGAGGGGTTACTCAAACATGGTCATTGCCACTCTGTTTGGGTCCAAGAAGCCTTCTACTATGGCCACTTATGCCAAGACTTGGAAAGCTTTCCAGCAGAGGGGACTAGGTGGGGCCCTTGCACGCTCCCATTCTGGAGGTTCTGGCTTTCCTCCAGGTCAGTCTGTAAAAGGGCCTGGTGGAGCCTTCCCTCAAGGTACAGGTAGCAGGCCTTTCCTGCTTCAGTGCACACAACTTTCCAGTTCACTTATGGCTCATCCAGATGTGACTAGATTTCGTAGGGGGGGCACTTCGTTTGCAGCCTCCTCTGCAACAGCCTTCCTACGTGGAATCTCAATATTGTGCTGAAGGGGCTAGTGAAGCTCCTATTGAGCCGCTTAAGGATGCATCCTTTCTGGACTTTTACAATCAAGACAGTGTTCCTTGTGGCGTTTGTTTCATCAAGGCGTATTTCTGAGCTGCAGGCTCTCTCTTGTAGAGGGCCCTTTCTACAGATCAAGGAGGCGAGGGTTTCCCTCCATACAGTTCCTTCCTTTTTTTCCTGAAAGTGGTTTCGGATGTCCTTATAAATCAGGCAGTTTGTCTGCCTGCCTTTTTTCCTATAGGGTAGGAGCAGAAGTATAATATCTTAAGGAAATTGGATGTGCGGAGAGTATTACTCTATTACTTAGAGAGGACCAATGATTTTTGTCTTTCTGACCATCTGTTTGTTCTGCCTAGCCAGTCCAGATGACGTAGGCTGGCATCCAAGGCCTCTATTGCCCGATGGATCTGCATGGCCATTTCATCGACTTACATCGCCTGTGATAAGCAGCCACTGGTTTCTCTTAAAGCTGACTTGACAAGAGGTGTCGCAGCTTTATGGGTAGAGTCTTGAGTGGTTCTTCCGGCCAAGATCTGTATAGTGGCTATTTGGTCTTCCCTTCATATTTTCATGAAATTCTACAGAGTGGATGTGATGGCTCATTTTGACTGCCTTTGGGGCCCTGGTGTTGCGGCAAGGCTCTTCTGTCCCACGCTAAACATTGCCATTGCTTTCGTACATAACCTATTGTACTGACTCCACAGTGGATGTAATAGAATGCAAGATTAGGTTCTTACCTTTGATAATCTTTATTCTGTAAATCCACAGAAGAGTCAGTACAGTCCGCCCTCTTTCTTCTCTGATTCTTTGTCGCCTGCATCTTATGTTTCTCCTTTTAGGCATGTGTTTCTTCCAATCAGCAGACATGCCCTGCAGGGAAGTGTTCTACATTTGTGGGTACATATCTTCACTGCTGGCGTTGTTTCAGTTAGTGCTTATTGTACACAACAGGTTGGTTCCTATTGCTGCCATGCTCTTGCATTTATTAATTGTGTTCTTATGATATATGATACAGTGTTATTTGGAATGATGATGAGAAAAAAAAGTCAAATTTCACCAGAAAATAACAAGCTTTTACTAGTCATGACAGGGGTTGCCATTCAGCATATAACCAATAACTGGAAGAATCATAGTAACCTTAATTATACATTTTGGTGGAATACAATTTGTCATATATTCAAAATGGAAAGAGTAATAGCAATACAAAGAGGGACATATCCTAAATTTATAAAAATATGGGGGCCATTGACAAAGTATTGTACTGAATGAATAATAGGATTTATCTTCTTCTTTTCTTCTTTTTCTTGTCTTCTTTATGGCACACATGGAGGGGGGGGTAGTGAAAATAATTTTACATAACATGTTATAATATGGTATACAATATGTATAAGGTGATTGGAAAGTACTTGAAGGGTGGGGGGTGGGAGAGGGGATAAAAAAAATTTGTTCAGAATATTATGTAATAGATATAAAAGTGATATTGTGTATTCATTAGTTGTAACTCAATATTTTGTACACTTCATGTAAAATATGAAAATGAATAAAGAATTATTAAAAAAAAAAAAAATTGTGTTCTTACATATTGCAGAGCAGAACAGAATGCTATTTTGTTGGCAGGAAGGTTCCCTGTGCTCCCTTTGTGTGTATGCTTTGTTCCTATGATATTTGTTTGCTTTTGGACTCAACTGTAGGTGGATCTCTGCTCCTTAGCTAAGTGGGAGGAGCAGAGAAAAAAGTTTGTGGTTTTCTGCAAGACTCATAAGAACATAAGACTAGCCTTACTGGGTCAGACCAATGGTCCATCAAGCCCAGTAGCACGTTCTCACGGTGGCCAATGCAGGTCACTAGTACATGGCCAAAACCTAAGGAGTAGCAATATTCCATGCTACTGATACAGGGCAAGCAGTGGCTTCCCCCATGTCTTTCTCAATAGCAGACTATGGACTTTTCCAAGTCTTGGCATAAGTGGCCATAGTAAAAGGCTTCTTGTTTCTGTTTGTGCTTCCTCCTTTCCCTGTCATTTCTCACTGTATAGGTTTTACCTCCTCTCCTATTTCATTACCTATCTCCTTCCTTCTCTTCCTGTTTTCCTTCCATTTTCATCCCCATGTTGTCTCAGTTTCCTTTCCCACTATCATTTTTGCTCTCCTTCCTCTCTTTCTCTAAGGAGGCTTGAATTTTCATTGCTCCCTTCACCTGCCCCCTCCAGCTACATAGCAGTAGAAAGGACAGCATAGGCCCAAAAATAAAGTGATGAAAAGATTTCCTATTTCTTTTAAGTTTAAACTTTTTATGAATCATTTTGAAAAACACTAAAGCAGGTTGATATATAATATGATGTATGTTAATGGGGAATATGTATTATATTAATTGGGCCTCATTTTCTTTAGAATTATGAAGAAACCCTCCTCACTGCAAGCAGCAGCAGTAGAATAAAAAAATAGCATCTCTCTGGCTCCCAAGATACATTCTGAAATAGGAGGAACAATATCCTGAAGTTGCAGATTGGGTTTCCCCTTCCATTTTTTAAAAAGTGATAGCAGAAACCCAGATCCACAAGCTACTCCCAGATATGAAGGAAAGTTGCGTTTTAGGTGAGCAAAATCAAGATACCTTGAGTGGCATAGCCAGACAACCAATTTTGGGTGGGCCTGAGCTTGAAGTGGGTAGGCAGAAAGTTTTCTCTGCACCGCCCTATTCCCACCTCTAAATATAAATACTTTAGCAAATGGGGATCCCCAGGCTCTGTCAGCTGAAGACTTTCTCTGAAGGTGGTCAGAACCACTGTTCCCTCTAAGCTGAGCAGGAGTCCTCCACCCACAGTCTCACCAATAGAGGGTGCTGTTTTACTGTCACATTTTTCAATTGTGAGGGACATGCAAGTTCTGCAGGACTCCAGGGAACATACCTGTCCTTAGCGACTGAAAATATCCCACCCCGTGAGAACTCCCTTTTACCAAGTTTGGCAAGCAGCAGCAATGTCCCTAAGCCACTAATGATGATACCCTAAGCATGCTTAGTTGCCAGTGGCTCAAGGATCCCGTCACCAACTTCAGAGCTTGGTAGAAGGGAGTTCTGGCCGTCTTTGGAGAAGGTCCTCAGCTGTAGATGCTTGGGGATCCCTACCAGCAAGGGTCAGGACCGATGTTAGGCCTGCTAGGGCCTAGGTCAGAAAATAAAGGAGGGTTCTCCTCCCCAATCCCATCTCCTTCCTGCCTTCCCTCTGATTTTCCCACCTGCCATTACTACCACACCAACAGAACTTCACCAAATACAGAGGAAAGAATAAAAAATGAGGAATATAAATATTTTGATAAAAATTGAACTGGGAACCCTAAGACGTTAAACTTAACATATACTGCAACACTGGAGACAAAAACAGAAAAGCATTTCCTTTTCTATTAAACACAATACAAAGACATTTGCCATGCACATTTCCCAAAGCTAACATATTCTACATAAGAACAGCTATCCTGCCTTATCCCTTCCCTCCTGCCCTCTCCCCCATGGTAAAGCTTATCTCCCTCTCTCATCCCTCCCTCCTATTGTCCAGCATCCCTCTGTCACTCCCTTCTGCTCCTGAATCCAACAGCTCCCTCTTTCTCCCATCTCCACCTGCTGTGTATCTCTCCCTTTCTCTCATACATCCCCATGTCCAACATCTCTCTTTCTATCTTCCTCCCGTGCACCCTAGGTCCAATATCTCTCTTCGTCTTCCCCATGTAGCATTCTCTCCCTTTCTCTGTCATGTCCAACATTTCTGCCTCTCTCCCACTCCCTTGTGCCCTGGGTCAATCATCTCTCCCTTCCTCCATAATGTCTAACATTTCTCACTCTCTCCGCATGCATCATCTATCCATCCCTATGCTCAACACTTCTCTCTCCCCCTCCTCTCCCTTATGTAACATTTTCCTTTTCTTACATCTCTCCACCCCTTTGCAGCATATCTCCCTTCTTCCCCTTCACCCCATATCTAACAATCATCTTACCCTTTCATCCCACATGCAGCATCTTTCTTTCCTTCCCTCTCCTATCCCACTTGCAATTAACTGTCCATCAATGGTTCAATGGCAGCAACTATTACACACTCACAGCTACTAATCTGGAAGCCTCTCCTCTGCTGTGTCCTGTACCAGCAGAAACAAGAAATTGTGATAGAGGGGGCAGAACATGGCAGAGGAGAGGCTTCCAGGTTAGCAGTAGGGAGTGTGTAGCAATTTCTGCTTCTGATCCAATGAAATGATAGAGAGAAGGGAAGGAGATGCAGGGACTGTGAGAGTCCAGCCTGCTCCCACAATGCCAGTCTTGTCCAAGTCTTCTGCTACTGGGTGGGTGGGCCTGAGCCCAAACTGGGTGGGTCAGGCCTATCCATGGCTACGTCCCTGATACCTTGCATCCCCAAGGAACAATGCAGGCAGCAAAAGTTGCAGGAGCGAGAAGAAAGAGTATGCTTCACCTCTGCTACCTCACATCATATTAGCAGTATTCTAGAGATTGACTGTGGATTTTCCTCTTCCCGCCCTAACAAAACAGTGCAATTCCCTACCAGAATGAGGTGAGAAGAGGATTCCTGACTACTTTTCTAAATTTCAAACATGCCAACAGTCACGTTGCAATTTTAAAGACTGTACTAGCCTTCAATTTCAGCTAGTGAAAACCAACCAGGCTAGTCAAATGTTAGCCTGTTGGTGGATCTTTATTTGATCAGTAAAGATCTAGTTTGGTCTTAGAAGTCTGGAGATTCTTGGCCTAGCTGAAATATTTCCTCATAGGCAGCTCCTCAGAAACCACGAACATTTTAGCAGTCTGCATGGTAGAAAGCACAGTTACTTACCGTAACAGGTGTTATCCAGGGACAGCAGGCAGATATTCTTGACTGATGGGTGACGGCACCGACGGAGCCCCGGTACGGACAATTCTAGAGTGATCTCACTCTAAGAACTTTAGAAAGTTCTAGCTCGGCCGCACCGCGCACGCGCGAGTGCCTTCCCGCCCGACAGAGGCGCGCGGTCCCTCAGTTAGTATAAGCCAGCTAAGAAGCCAACCCGGGGAGGTGGGTGGGACGCAAGAATATCTGCCTGCTGTACCTGGATAACACCTGTTACGGTAAGTAACTGTGCTTTATCCCAGGACAAGCAGGCAGCATATTCTTGACTGATGGGTGACCTCCAAGCTAACAAAAAGAGGGATGGAGGGAAGGTTGGCCATTAGGAAAACAAATTTTGTAAAACAGATTGGCCGAAGTGACCATCCCTTCTGGAGAATGCATCCAGACAATAATGAGATGTAAAAGTGTGAACTGAGGACCAAGTAGCAGCCTTGCAGATTTCCTCAATAGGAGTGGAACGGAGGAAAGCTACAGATGCTGCCATTGCTCTGACTTTATGGGCTGTGACGGAACCTTCCAGTGTCAGTCCGGTCTGAGCATAACAGAATGAAATGCACGCTGCTAGCCAATTAGACAACGTACGTTTAGAAACGGGGCGTCCCAAATTATTCGGATCAAAGGACAGAAAAAGTTGGGGAACTGATCTGTGGGGTTTCGTACGCTCCAGATAGTAAGCAAGAGCCCTTTTACAATCCAAAGTATGCAGAGCTTGTTCCCCAGAATGAGAATGAGGTTTTGGAAAGAAAACAGGGAGAACAATGGATTGGTTGAGATGAAATTCAGAAACAACCTTAGGGAGAAACTTTGGATGTGTACGCAGAACTACCTTGTCATGGTGAAAAACCGTAAAAGGTGGATCTGCAACCAGTGCATGAAGCTCACTGACTCTCCTGGCAGAGGTAAGAGCAATAAGGAAAAGTACCTTCCAAGTGAGAAACTTGAAAGGAGAGGTAGCCAAAGGTTCAAATGGAGGCTTCATTAAAGCGGAAAGAACCACATTGAGATCCCAGATAACTGGAGGGGCTTTAAGAGGTGGTTTCACATTGAAAAGCCCACGCATGAACCTGGACACCAGGGGATGAGCTGAAAGAAGTTTTCCATGGACTGGCTCATGAAAAGCTGCAATGGCACTGAGGTGGACTCTGATGGAAGAGGACTTAAGGCCAGAGTCAGACAAAGAAAGTAAATAATCCAACAACGTCTCCACTGCTAGGGAAGTGGGATCAAGATGATGAAGAAGACACCAGGAAGAAAATCTCGTCCACTTTTGATGGTAACATTGCAGAGTGGCTGGTTTCCTGGAGGCATCCAGAATGGAACGAACGGGCTGAGACAAAAGAGTATCAGTCGAAGTCAGCCCGAGAGATACCAAGCTGTCAGGTGTAGAGACTGGAGGTTGGGATGTAGAAGGGTTTCCTGCTGTTGCGTAAGCAGAGATGGAAACAGAGGAAGAAGAAAGGGTTCCCTGGAACTGAGTTGAAGTAGAAGGGAGAACCAATGTTGCCTGGGCCATCTCGGAGCAATCAGAATCATGGTGGCTCGTTCCCTCTGGAGCTTGAACAAGGTTCTCAACATGAGAGGCAGAGGAGGGAAGGCATACAGGAATAGATCCGACCAGTCGAGGAGAAAAGCATCCGCTGCCAGACGGTGCGGAGAGTAAAGTCTGGAGCAGAATAGGGGCAGCTGATGATTGTGAGGAGCTGCAAAGAGGTCTATCTGAGGAGTGCCCCATTGAGTGAAGATAGACTGCAGAGTTACAGGATCGAGTGTCCACTCGTGAGGTTGGAGAATTCTGCTGAGTTTGTCCGCTAAAGAATTCTGTGCCCCCTGAATGTATATAGCTTTCAGGAAGAGATGGTGATCTATGGCCCAAGTCCAGATCTTTTGGGCTTCCTGGCATAAAAGGCGAGAGCCTGTCCCACCCTGTTTGTTGATGTAGTACATCGCAACCTGATTGTCTGTGCACAACAGAAGGACCTGAGGAAAGAGAAGATGTTGGAAGGCCTTGAGGGCATAAAACATCGCTCTGAGTTCCAGGAAATTGATTTGATGCTTCTTTTCCTGGGCTGTCCAAAGACCTTGAGTCTGGAACTCGTTCAAGTGAGCTCCCCATGCATACAGAGAGGCGTCGGTGGTGATGACTAGTTGATGAGGAGGTTGATGGAACAGAAGACCTCTGGATAGATTTGAGGATACCAACCACCATTGAAGAGACCGACGAAGAGATGATGTCACAGATATGTGTCGTGAGCAAGGATCCGTCGCTTGGGACCACTGAGTAGCAAGGGTCCATTGAGGAGTGCGCAGGTGAAGACGTGCGTGAGGTGTGACATGAACTGTGGATGCCATGTGCCCCAAAAGTACCATCATGTGTCTGGCTGAGATGGAAGGTAGTGAAAGCACCTGCTGACATAGAGACTGATGGGTCTGAAGACGATTGGATGGTAGGAAAGCTCTCATTAGGAGTGTATCCAGGATCGCTCCAATGAATTGAAGTCTTTGAGTGGGGATGAGATGAGATTTGGGTAGATTGATCTCGAACCCCAGAATTCGTAGAAACTGGATGGTTTGGTTGGTGGCCAGGAGAACTGCTTGAGCGGATGTGGCTTTGATCAACCAGTCGTCCAGGTAAGGAAATACATGAAGGTGGTGAGAGCGTAGAAATGCCGCTACCACAATGAGACATTTGGTGAATACCCTTGGAGAAGAGGCTAGACCGAAGGGTAGCACCTTGTATTGGTAATGACAATGATTGATCATGAATCGGAGATATGGTCTTGAGGTTACATTGATCGGTATGTGAGTGTAAGCCTCTTTGAGATCGAGGGAGCATAGCCAGTCGTTTTGATTTAGAAGAGGATAAAGGATGGCTAAAGAAAGCATTTTGAATTTTTCCTTTACCAGATGTTTGTTGAGATCGCGAAGATCTAAAATTGGTCTGAGATCTCCTGTTTTTTTGGGGACTAGGAAATAACGGGAGTAGAATCCCTGCCCTTTTTGATTTAGAGGAACCTCTTCTATAGCGTTCAGAAGGAGTAGGGATTGGACTTCCTGAATAAGGAGGGCAGATTGATGACTGTGCAAAGCAGACTCTTTTGGCAGGCTTTGAGGTGGAATAGTCTGAAAGTTGAGAGAGTAGCCGTGGCGGATGATGTTGAGGACCCATTGGTCCGAAGTGATTACTTCCCACCGGCTGAGGAACAGAGAAAGTCGACCTCCTATAGGCTGAGGCAGGAGAGCAGGAATAGGGATACTGGCTATACTGTGGAGAATGAAGTCAAAAGGGCTGTGACTTCTGCTGAGGAGGTTGTTTCACAGATTGTTGCTGCTGCTGCTGTCTGGGAGGCTGACGTTGTTGTTGCCTCTGACGCCTGGGTTGCTGAGCAGTGGCAGGTAATGGACGAGCTGTGAAGCGGCGTTGGTAGGCCGACTGCTGTCTATATGGTTTTGGTGGAGGAGGCTTCTTTTTATTTTTAAGCAGGGTATCCCAGCGCGTCTCATGAGCAGAGAGCTTTTGTGTGGTTGAGTCCATGGAATCCCCAAAGAGCTCATCCCCTAGGCACGGGGCGTTGGCTAACCGATCTTGATGGTTAACATCAAGCTCGGATACCCGAAGCCAGGCCAAACGGCGCATAGCCACCGACATTGCTGTCGCTCTGGATGTAAGTTCAAAGGTGTCATATATGGATCTAACCATAAACTTACGTAGTTGGAAAAGAGACGACAAGCAGGTATGAAATGATTGATGCTTTCGTGAAGGAAGATACTTTTCGAAAGAAGCCATGGTGGTAAGGAGATGCTTTAAATAAAAAGAGAAATGAAAAGCATAATTACTAGCCCTATTTGCTAACATAGCATTTTGGTAGAGCCTCTTACCAAATTTATCCATGGCCCTTCCTTCTCTGCCAGGAGGGACAGATGCATATACACTGGCTCCTGAAGTCTTTTTAAGGGTGGATTCGACAAATAAGGATTCGTGTGGAAGTTGAGGTTTGTCGAATCCAGGAATGGGAATTACCTTATATAGAGAATCCAGTTTACGTGGGGCCCCTGGGACAGTTAAAGGAGTCTCTAAATTCTTATAGAAAGTTTCCCTCAAAATGTCATGAAGGGGAAGTTTCAAAAATTCCTTTGGAGGCTGGTCAAAATCAAGAGCATCCAAAAAAGCTTTAGACTTTTTGGATTCAGCCTCCAAAGGAATGGACAAGGATTCACACATCTCTTTCAAAAAACAGGAGAAAGAGGAAGTGACCTGTTTGGAGGATGGGTCAGGGACAGCCGAATCCTCCTCCTCTGAGGAACATTCGCCCTCAGAAAGAAAGGGTTCCTCTGAGTCTCCCCACAGATCAGGGTCCCTGACATGGGAAAAATGGTCCCGAGACTCAGGTGTCGACGTTTGTAAGTGTCGGGTCTTGCGCACCGACTTACCCGACCTCATCGATACCGAGTCAGGAGATGTTATCGGTCGCACCGGTGCCGAAGTCTGTACCGATTGATGGTGAGCTCTCGGCTCCGGTGCAAGGACTGGCATCGATACCGATGAGGTTAGGTGATGCGGCACCGAAACAGTGGAAGCGGGTAACACGGGTTCCACAATCGGTATCGACACGGGTTGTTCCACAACCGGTACCGATAGCTCGGTGCGGGCCGGCACCGGAAGGTTCGGTGTCATGATAGCAGGAAGGAGCCGTTCTAATTGCTCCTTAAGCTGCGCCTGAAGGATGGCCGTAATGCGGTCATCAAGGGATGGCACCGGTACCGCTTTTTTCTTCTGCGGTACCTGCGGTGCCGCTCGACGCCCCGGAGATGAGGAGCCCGATGTCGAGGGACTCACCTCTATAGGGGCGGAGCGCTTCCGCTGGCGTCTTACAGGCGGCAGGATTGGACTCACTGCACTCGAGGCCGGGAGACGTTCCAGCGGGGAAGGCTTCTTAGCCGGCTTACCTGACTGTTGAGACGCCGGTGTGGAATCACGCGGCGTCGAAGACGAGGGTACCGACTGAATCGGTGCCGAAGCCGGAGTCGAAGGAACGGGGTCGGACATCTCGGCACCGAACAGTAATCGCTGCTGTATTTGGCGATTTTTTAAAGTCCGTTTTTTTAGAGTAGCACAGCGGGTGCAAGTAGAGGCCTGATGCTCAGGACCCAAACACTGTAAGCACCAGTTGTGTGGGTCCGTGAGAGATATAGGCCTAGCACACCGCTGGCACTTTTTAAAACCCGGTTGAGGGGGCATGAAAGGAAAAACGGCTTCCGCCAAATCGAAGGCCGAGGCTTCGATGGTGGCAGAAGGCCCCGCCGGGGAAAATCAAATTAAGAAAAAGAAAAGAAAATTTTTTTTTTTTTTACAAAAAAGAAAAAAGAAACCAAATAAGGCCAATTAGCCAAAAGTTTACGCGAGCGGGAAGGCAATAGAAAAAAAGTTTCAACAGCCGTTGAAAAAAACGCGTCTTCTTAGCTCCGCGGAAACTAAGAAACTGAGGGACCGCGCGCCTCTGTCGGGCGGGAAGGCACTCGCGCGTGCGCGGTGCGGCCGAGCTAGAACTTTCTAAAGTTCTTAGAGTGAGATCACTCTAGAATTGTCCGTACCGGGGCTCCGTCGGTGCCGTCACCCATCAGTCAAGAATATGCTGCCTGCTTGTCCTGGGATAATAATCAGTATAATGATGAATAGGTCATGCACATGGTTTTGAGATAAGGTACAATATTGTTGTATAGTGCTAAACATGACTAATGATAGCTAAATCCCAAGACGGCATTAAATACCTCCTTAAAAGATATGAGGCTATCTCACTGCTGATATTCAGTGGCACTAGACTGGGCAGTGCTGCTGAATATCGGCACTGACTGGCCCCTAAAAATGTAGGCTGGTCAGCATAGGGCCAGGGGGCGGTGCTGGCAAAAAGCTAGGGCTTATGTGGGCTCCAGGTTAGCGACAGGAAGCATGTAGCAATTGCTACTGCTGCTGACCTGTTGAAGCGATAGAAAGAAGGGAGGGAGATACAGGGACTGCAGGAGTCCAGCCTGCTTCCCCCAACGCTGGTCTGAATAGTGGGAGCTAAATCAGCTGGTGAAGATAAGTGTTTAAAAAAAACCTGATTGTTGCCGGCTGAATATCAAAGCAGGCTTCTAAAATATCCAGCTGTTGTGCTATTGAAACACTCTTCAAAAAATTAAAAGTAAATTTCTCCTGTTTCAGTTGTATGCAAACTGTACCTCCCAATGTGAAACAGATTAACATGGCCGCTAGACCACTATAGGTTTACATGCAATAGCTATACAGAAACTTCTTAGGTTACCTGTAAAACCTTTCCTTGTGAGGACTCTTCAAAGGACAAGAGCTGCTGGTAAAGAGGCTCCAGCGTTTTTCTTGCTACCTTGGTTTTCTTTTTGGCTATGCAGACTCCATTCTCTAAAAGATATACCTTCACATAAGGTGCTAAGAGAAGGTGGGAGGAAGAGAGAACAGTTAGCTAAAAGGATAAAACTGTGTGCCAGAACATTTAATATAATATTCCTCCATTTAATATAATATTTTGTTTAAAATATACAGCTACAATACATACTGGAGGAAATCTTCAAAGGCTTAGGAATATTATACAAGGGTAAACAGAATAACTTTAAATCAGCAATGTATGGTATGTGAAAGCCCATTTTAGATAGGATGTGTAGAGACTGAAATTAAGATTTTGCAATTGGGATGTATGCAATTCTGTCAGTCAGAACATCCACATTTCTCTCACAGTTTCATTAAAAAGCTGTCTGCCAAATTGTGGAGCATTTTGTAAAATGTGAATAAGGACACTGGCAAATATACGTGTATTTACTGCCGCATACAACAGGACCAACAATTTTATAAAGCAACGCTAAGAGAAAAAGAGCATCATCTTGCGGCATCTTCAACATATAATTGCTGTCAATTATACCATGAAGTGCCACGTTTTAGCGCTTTTGAGTATAATTGCAGACAATTATACATAGACGAGCCATATTATAGAAAACCACATGTATAATTATCACCCATTATGGATAAAGGTTTTGAAAGGCACCAAGCTTGAGCAACAAGGAGTAGATATTGTTCAAATGAAAGAGAATTTAGGGAAACAGTAGACAAAACTCTCCGAAATTGAACAAACAAACTTTGCTTTATTAAAAGAAAGGAAAATGGAGAGTTTTGAAAATCAGCTGAGGAAGAATAATTAGAGACTTTTGAATTTTCCTAAATTTCCAGTCATCTCTCCCATGGAGATGGTTAGGAAATATTTTAGGGAAATATTGTGTATCCCACCGAATAATTTACCTCTGATTGTAAGAGTTAATTACTTGCAGTTAAAAAGTACTGTGAAGGCTTCTACTCCTATTGAAAATCAAGGAGATAAAAAGGGAGAATTAGATTTAACAACCTTTCTAGAGAGTTCACTGGAGGTGGTAACTGAGAGAAGAACTCTACACAAGGGGGCACCCGCTCAAACTCAGAGGAGGGAAATTTAATGGTGACACCAGGAAGTATTTCTTCACAGAAAGGGTAGTAGATCACTGGACAAGCTTCCAGTGCAGGTGATAAAGGCCGCCAGCGTGCTTGACTTTAAGAATAAATGGGACATCCATGTGGGATCCCTAAGAGGGTCAAGTTAAGGAACTAGGTCACTAGCACTCAGACTTAATGGGGTGGGTCATTAGAGTAGGCAGACTTGATGGGCTATAGCCCTTTTCTGCCGTCATCTTTCTATGTTTCTATGTTTCTACTAGTTACTTTAGCTTAGGAAAATGACCGTGATTATGTTATATTTCCGTCATTTGAATGACCAGTTTTTTGGGGCCAAAATTAGTTTATTTCCTGATATGGCTAAAAAGTCCCAGAAGCGGAGGAAGGAGTTCTTGGCATTAAGGCCAAGAGTCCTGGCTTTGGGTGGAATATTTCAGTTAAAATTTCCTGTAAAATGTTTTATTACTTATCAAAATAAGAGTTACTTATTTTTTTTAACCCAAACAGCAGTTAGAATTTATTGAATTGAGAGAAGGAAGAGCAATTGTGGCCGATAATATTTAGCTTGCTATACCAGCAGTAGGTAACACAGAGTTATGCCACTTCTTAGTATTTTGTATTACTTTATTTGAATTATTTCTTGTTGATCCCCTCTAATATTGTGGACTAAATATCTAACAATTGTTTTTTTCCTGATTTTATGATTTCATTATTATGTTATATTGATCTACTCAAGTTGTATGTATTTCGCTTGATTGAAATTTGAAAATTGCATAAAATAAATAAAAAATTAAAAAAAAATAGTTTCAAAAGGCAAATTTTAAAGTTTTTTATATTGAATAAAGTATCAGGAAATGAATCAAAATTGCTCCCACAATCATTAGTTTCAAGTCCTAGATGAAGCAAACACTTTGTACATTCCTTGCAGGAGACACAGAAGCTGATAGAAATCTGTGCAACTATACATATATTTTCTTTATACAATGAGAATCTACGTATATGTTTTCAGTCTGCACATATCACACCCCCCCTTGAAAATCTCTGCATCCTGATGCATCTACACATGTAAACAACGACATCCTGAGATCGCTATTTAGCTGTGTAAGCAAACTAAAGGTGGAAATACTACTAATCGAAAATACCTTTTATATTCAACATGTGTTTTTGCTTCCATTATTTATTTGTTTCTTTAATAATAATAATAACTTTATTTTTGTATACCGCAAATACCACAAGCAGTTCAGAGCGGTTTACAGAGGAAGAGACTGTACACAGACAGCGATGTCACAGAAAATATTTTCAAATTACATTGGTAAGTCGGGAGGGTTAGGTATATCTGGAAGAATAACATGGATACAACAAGTATTTCGGAGGCACAACAAGGCGGGAAGGAGTCGACAGCAAAAATCTGATATGATCATTGATTTCATTGGGGGGGAATAGATATATCAAGTCCACCAAGTGCCTCTCCACTGTGTTCTTTTTAGAAGCTTTGATGTATTTCTGCAAAGAATCTTGGAAATTTGCAAAAGTACAGTATATAAAGCAAAATGAAGAAAACCTTATGACTCACATAAGAGTCCTCTTATAACATTATCCCATGGGTTGTGTAAAAATATATGCAGTGACATGGAATATATCTGTAGATTATAAAGTATGCAACCATGTTTACTTTACCCACGTGGTTTTTAGCTTCGATTTCTACAGGTTCTCTGAAACTATCTTATGAGAACACATGAAGTGGCATTTTAGAAAGGATGTTCAACTCAAAATAAAGATGCAGGTTGGTTCAACGTTCGTAGTGCTAGTATTTTAGAACTGGATCTGCCAACACTGAGCCTGGAGGAATAAAATCTGTAAGAGAGACTATGATGGAAGAGAAAGAGAAGCTGGAATCCCTCTGGATAAAGATTCCCAGACACAACGGTGCTGACACAAAGATTTGCCTTTACTACCGACCACCAGGACAGAGGGAGGAGACAGACTCGGAAATGATAGAGGAAATTAAACACGAATGTAGGACAGGTAATGTCGTAATCTCGGGGGATTTCAATTTCCCGGGGATAGACTGGGACCTGGGAACCTTTAACTTTGGCAAGGAGGCAAAGTTCCTGGAAGTGTTAGGGGACTGCTTCCTGGAACAATTGGTGGGAGAGTCGACAAAAGGAAGCGTCACCTTGGACTTGGTCCTAAATGGCATTACGGGACCGGCAAAGGAAGTAGAAGTCACGGTCCCGCTGGGAACGAGCGATCACAACATGATCAACTTCAAACTCGATGTTGGGAAGGGGAAAGGTACCAAAACCTCAACCAAGACTTTAAACTTTAAAAGGGGAAGATACGATAGCATGAGAGCCATGGTGAAACAACGGATCAAGAAAAAGATGGGCAAAGTCAAAACGGTAGAACAGGCATGGTACCTACTGAAAAATACTATCACGGAAGCACAAAGCCTCTACATTCTGCAGATGTCCAAAGCAAAGAAAACTAAAGGCAAAAGAGAGCCGGCGTGGCTCACTAAAAGGGGAAGGAAGCCATAAAAGAAAAGAAGGACGAAAACAACCGATGCTTGGAACAAACACAAAGATGATCAGAAGAAATGTCACAGGGCGGTGAGGGATGCCAAAAAGGACTATGAGGAGAAAATAGCGCATGAGGCCAAAAACTTCAAGCCCTTCTTTAGGTACGTAAAAGGGAGGAAACCCGCAAAAGAGGCGGTGGGACCACTGGACGACCAGGGAAGAAAAGGGTACATCAAGGAAGACAAACAAATTGCAGACAGACTAAATTCCTTCTTTGCGTCTGTCTTTACAAAGGAGGACACCGCAACCATTCCAGAAGCAGTAAAGTGTTCAAAGGAGTAACAGAGGACAGCCTCACCACAGTAGAGGTGGACTTGGACCAGATTTACCGCCAGATCGACAAACTCAAAAGTGACAAATCTCCTGGACCAGACGGAATTCATCCGAGAGTCTTGAAAGAGCTGAAAGTGGAAATCGGAGAACTATTGCAAAAACTTGCCAACCTGTCAATCAAAACAGGACAGATACTGGACAACTGGAAGATAGCGAACGTCACGCCGATATTTTAAAAAGGATCGAGAGGAGTGCCAGGCAACTATAGACCTGTGAGTCTCACGTCAGTCCCTGGGAAGATGGTTGAGGCGCTGATCAAGGATAGCATAATCAGGCACTTAGACACACACGACCTGATGAGAGCCAGCCAACATGGATTCAGGAAAGGGAAGTCGTGTTTGACGAACCTACTTCAATTTTTTGAAACAGTGAACAGACAAATTGATAATGGAGAACCGGTGGATATTATATACTTGGATTTTCAGAAAGCATTCAACAAGGTTCCACATGTAAGACTTCTCAGGAAGCTGCAAGGCCAAGGAATAGAAGGAGATATGGATAGACAAATGGCTGGAGAACAGAAGGCAGAGAGTGGGCATAAATGGGAAGTTCTCAGACTGAGAGAAGGTGACTAGTGGTGTACCCCAGGGCTCGGTACTTGGGCCCATCTTATTTAATATTTTCATCAATGACCTAGAGATGGAACATCCAGTGAGATCATCAAGTTTGCAGATGACACAAAGCTATGCCGGGCAATCAAATCGCAGAAGGACAGTGAGGAACTCCAGAGCGACTTGAGTCGATTGGAGAAATGGGCAGATAAATGGCAGATGAAGTTTAATGTGGAAAAATGCAAAGTGATGCACTTAGGCACAAAGAATAAGGAATACAAGTATAGTATGTCAGGTGCAACTCTGGGAAAAACCGAACAGGAAAAGGACCTGGGTATACTAATTGATAGGAACCTGAAACCGTCGCTGCAATGTGTGGTGGTGGCGAAGAAAGCAAATAAAATGTTAGGCATGATAAAGAAGGGAATCACGAGTAGATAGGAGAAAGTAATAATGCCGCTTTATAGAGCGATGATCAGATCACACTTGGAATACTGCGTCCAATATTGGTCTCCATACCTAAAGAAGGATATAAAACTGCTGGAGAGCGTGCAGAGACGAGCAACAAAGCTCATGAAAGGTATGGAGAACCTGGATTACAAAGAACGACTTAAGAGACTGGGGTTGTTCTCCTTTGAGAAGAGGAGACTGCGAGGGGATCTGATCGAGACTTTCAAAATACTGAAAGGAATTGACAAAATAGAGCAGGAAAAACAGTTATTTATAATGTCCAATGTGGCAAGGACTGAAGTTGAGAGGGGACCGGTCCAGGACAAATATCAGGAGGTTCTGTTTCACGCAGCGAATGGTGGACACCTGGAATGCTCTCCCAGAAGAGGTAATTGCGGAATCCACCGTTCTAGGATTTAAGGGTAAGCAAGATGTACATCTCCTTATGAGTGGCATAGAGTGATACGGGTAAGGGTAAACTAGATGCACATCTCCTTATGAGAAGCACAGAGTGATATGGGGACTAAAACTATGCCAGGGTACATCTGGCGGGGCCTCCGCGTGTGCGGATCGCCGGACTTGATGGACCTAAGGTCTGATCCGGAGATGGCAATTCTTATGTTCTTATGACAACCATGTGCTGGTTACATCCAGTATAACAACCGTTTTTCAAACAGAAACATCCAAATTATGAATGAGGTAAAACAAGGGACATGGGTGTCATTATGGCAGTATAGGAAGCTTAATGTTAGAAAATGCCACATGGACATTCCTGTGGTATGGAGAAACAGCCTAATCGTTACAGCAGCAGGCTGAGAACCCAGGAATCCGGGTTCAAATCCCACTGCAGTTCTTTGTGAATTATTATTATTATTTTAATTTTGAGCCTTTTAGGGGTGTATAAGAATGCCCATAGTTCCTGAAGCTGTCTCAGAGTCTGGAATCTCTTGCCACTGGGGAATTAAGAGGGTAACCTCCCATAACTTTGCCAGTGGACAGCTGCCCAATTGACTTACCCTTCTGTATCCTGGACATGCTAGGTGTCAGGTCTAAATATCAATGTCCATCTTTTTAGAAACAGACATCTCTTCCTCTACTGAAATCAGGGTTGGCCAGCTATATTTTGGCCGCTCTCTTATCCTGCCCAAAACATGCCCAGATCATACTCCCTTACCATAGGGACTTACTAGTTTTATACATCTGTATCTCAGCGTTATAAAATTGGGATTTGGATGCCCATGCAATATCAATATCTAAATGATGGTTTTCAGACTTCAAAAACATGAATAGAACTTCTAAAATTAGGACCATAAAAACCTATATTGTCTTTATAAAATTGCTCAAAACTATATTTCCCATCCCATCCCGTTATAAAATTAGCCTCTCACGAGGGCAATTGAAAATGGTGGCACAGTTTTTAAATGGATGTGTATAAGAATATATTAAATAGTTTCTTGTACAAGGAGCAAAAGCTCTTGAATTTTTTTTTATTATACTATTGGGTTTATAAGATGAAATGAAATTTATTTCCCTTAGAATTTTATTTGATTACTAACATGTTACTGTATGTGTCTCCATTCCTACCTGGCAGTGTCTTTGAGCCTGGTTTTGTAACAAGGCCACGAGCTCGGATTACTTCAACTTCCAATTGTCCTTTCTTGTCAATCATTCCAACCTGGATGTCTCCTAAAAGAAACAATAAAAAGAGATATACATACTCAAAACATAGGGTAAATTATTATCATTTTTCAATCATATAGCAAGCTTACAATACAATATTGGAGTAAATAAAAAATGTTAAACTAATATAGAGGCAAAAACAAAAAACCAAAAGTTGCCGAAGTCTTAAATATAAACTCAACAAAATCGGCAAAAATATGGGGAGAGGAGGATACACAATGTTCCAGCACAATGTATAACTATAAATGTATATGAAAATTCAACACATGAAATGTCCAACTTATCTGTGTTTCTCTAAGGTAAGTCCGTAATATGCCCCTCTAAGTTAAGTCCGTAATAATTTTATTGAACACTAGCTGATGCCCCGGCGTTGCACGGGTATTTAATTATAGCAATAACACTGTAAATGGATTCAAATAAAGATACTTTATAGTGGTGAATGAAATTATTTTTTAACAGCTTTATAAAAAGTACTATATTCAAATTATAATGTGAAATATTTGACAAAATGATTACAATACAACTAACACAAAACTTGATTATAAACAACATTTTTAGTTTCACCTCCAGGAGCAAGAACATATAAATTCTTGGGTGAACCCACCCTTGAGCAAGCAACATAGAGTTGTCCATGGGAAAACCAGGGGGACCCTAAATCCACTCCACAGTATGTAATAGTCTGTCCCTGTGATTTGTTGATTGTGATAGAGAATGCAAGTCTCACTGGAATTTGCAATCTCTTAAACTGAAAAGGAAGATCTGTTGGAATAAGTGGCATCCAAAAGTTTCAGTATTGATTTAAACAACTCAATATGTGGAAACTCAGGTTGAAAAGAAACTCCATGCAGTTTTTTCCCGGTTCAGAATGGAACCTGTGTTCCTAGTTCAGCATATGTGAGTACTCATGTAATGTAATAACATTATGAACTGGGGTGCATGAAGGAAACAGTTACAAACACAGTTAGAACATACAAACTCTATATGTATGGTGTCCGTGGTAGAATAGAAAAGATGTCCCTAGTGGTTATAGTGTCATATAAAGTGTTTTATAGTTGGAATTACTGTGAGAATGGCAGCTTTTTACATCCTTTCCATTGACATGAATGGGTGAAATATGATTTTCTGTTTGTAGCTCCGCCCACGTGTGCAGGTGGGCCGCGAGACCCCCAGAACATATCACCCCAGGTAGTGAGGGATCTGCATACCAAGTTTCGTTCAAATCGGTCAAGCCGTTTTTGAATTACTGTGAGAATGGCAGCTTTTTACAATTTTTCCATTGACATGAATGGGTGAAATCTGATGTTCTGTTTGTAGCTCCGCCCACGTGTGCAGGTGGGCCGCGAGACCCCCAGAACATATCACCCCAGGTAGTTGGAATTACTGTGAGAATGGCAGCTTTTTACATTTTTTCCATTGACATGAATGGGTGAAATCTGATTTTATGTTTGTAGCTCCGCCCACGTGTGCAGGTGGGCCGCGAGACCCCCAGAACATATCACCCCAGGTAGTGAGGGATCTGCATACCAAGTTTCGTTCAAATCGGTCAAGCAGTTTTTAAATTACTGTGAGAATGGCAGCTTTTTACATTTTTTCCATTGACATGAATGGGTGAAATCTGATTTTCTGTTTGTAGCTCCGGCCACGTGTGCAGGTGGGCCGCGAGACCCCTAGAACATATCACCCCAGGTAGTGAGGGATCTGCATAGCAAGTTTCGTTCAAATCGGTCAAGCCGTTTTTGAATTACTGTGAGAATGGCAGCTTTTTACATTTTTTCCATTGACATGAATGGGTGAAATCTGATTTTCTGTTTGTAGCTCCGCCCATGTGTGCAGGTGGGCTGCGAGACCCCCAGAACATATCACCCCAGGTAGTGAGGGATCTGCATACCAAGTTTCGTTCAAATCGGTCAAGCAGTTTTTAAATTACTGTGAGAATGGCAGCTTTTTACATTTTTTCCATTGACATGACTGGGTGAAATCAGATGTTCTGTTTGTAGCTCCGCCCACGTGTGCAAGTGGGCCGCGAGACCCCCAGAACATATCACACCAGGTAGTGAGGGATCTGCATACCAAGTATCGTTCAAATCGGTCAAGCCGTTTTTAAATTACTGTGAGAATGGCAGCTTTTTACATTTTTTCCATTGACATGAATGGGTGAAATCTGATGTTCTGTTTGTAGCTCCGCCCACGTGTGCAAGTGGGCCGCGAGACCCCCAGAACATATCACCCCAGGTAGTGAGGGATCTGCATACCAAGTTTCGTTCAAATCGGTCAAGCCGTTTTTGCGTGATCGCGGCACATACACACACACACATACTTACACACCTCTGATTTTATATATATAGATATACTATTGAATTTTGAGGACTCATTTGTAAAAGAGGGAGATGAATGAATGATGAATTTTACACACACACACAAACATCCTATATAATAAAACCCAAAGCGCACATGCGCACTTAGGATTTCGTGTTCCCTGCCGCTGTGGTGTGTGATCCGTGGCAGCCAACCCAGCGGCAGGGAACATTCTGGCCCCTCCCCTCCTCCCGCCCTCACTCACCCTGGAAGCCAGGCAAGCTCTCTCCCTGCCCACGTCCTCGGCAGGGAACACACCTCGGCCCTCATTCGCCGCTGCCGCTGCTGATTCTCCTATAAAGAGCAGCCTCCGATGGTGGCCGGCTTTAGCGAACCTCGCAGGCCGCTCTCCAACTCAGTAGCACGTTCCCTCTTACGCGATCCCGTGCATCAGAAGGAACGTGCTACCGAGGCTGGAGAGCGGCCTGCGAGGTTCACTAAAGCCGGCCACCATCGCAGGCTGTTCTTTACAGGAGGATCAGCAGCAGCAGCGGCGGCGGCAGCAGCGGCGAGTGAGGGCCGGGGTGTGTTCCTTACCGAGGACGCGGGCAGGGAGAGAGCTTGCCTGGCTTCCAGGGTGAGTGAGGGCGGGAGGAGGGGAGTGGCCAGAATGTTCCCTGTGAGAGGAGCCGCCGCCGGCACTTTTAAAACTTGAAACAAAAACCTTCGGCCGCAGCAGGCCAGCCTGCGGGAAGGGAAGGGGGAGGGGCCGAACGGAGCAGGCCAGATCGCATTAAGAGAAGGGAGGGGCCGAACGGAGCAGGACAGCTCACGGTAAGAGAAGGGAATTGCTTCACAGGGACCTGGAGGAGAAGGGAAGGGAAATACCGCTGCTGCTTCTGCAAAGGAAAGTGAGGGGGGGGGAGAGAAGGGAATTGGGGGTGGGGGAAAATGCTGCTACTAATTCACAGGAACCTGGAGGGGAAGGGAAATACCGCTGCTGCTTCTGCAAAGGAAAGTGGGGGGGGGGGGGGGGAGGAGAGACAGTAAGAAATACAGACAGACAAAGGAGGCCAGGGAGAGAGACTGACAGAAATAAAGACAGACAGGGGACCAGAGAGACAGACAGACAGACAAAGGGTGCCAGGGAGAGAGAGAGAAAAATAGCAGGAGGGAGAGAGACAGAAAGAAAGGAAGAAAGAGACAGGAGCAGGGAGAGAGACATAAATAAAGAAAGACAGACAGGCATATATTCTAGCACCCGTTAATGTAACGGGCTTAAACACTAGTATATATATATATATATTTCATTGTTTTTGATTAAGCTTTTGATTTGCACCTCACATAGTAGAGATATGATGATGTATCGGGCGAACTCACTCAAGCTTAAATAGTCCTCATTAGTGTTGTCAGCCCGGGGGATACTGATTAAGAGTTTGCAAGTGCACTACAGTTCCCTGATACTGAAGTCTCTCACACTTATAGATTTATTAACTAGGCGGTCATTCACAGATACTTTCATTCATTCCCTCTTTACTTAGTATATGGGAAGAGGTGTCCTCCTCTCCCCATATTTTTGCCGATTTTGTTGAGTTTAAAACTAATATAGAAGCATTGTCTAATTTTATCCCCTAACTTTGATCAAATATCTAATAACTATTAAATACACTAGATAAAGTTGACTAACTAAGCAAAAAGGGGATAGATACAATCATTTCAAAACTTTAAGAGTTATTAAACTGACCCCATAAAGACAACGAAACAGATTCAGGAGCAATAATAAAGACTTGTGTTAAAGATCAAATTAAAAACAATGACTCCACAAGTTATTTCTGCTATATTTTAACAACGGTAATACTTAGCACCATACGTGCTGGAAAATATAATAGTGTAAAATTATAAGTAGTGCTCAGTCACCAACCAATTAGTGTCATAAAAATGCCAGCAATGGTTGTATACAAGGGACCATCATAGCACATCAAAGTCCCTTTTGCCGCCCTCCAATTTACATAGTAACATAGTAACATAGTAGATGATGGCAAATAAAGACCCGAATGGTCCATCCAGTCTGCCCAACCTGATTCAATTTAAATTTTTTCTTCTTAGCTATTTCTGGGCAAGAATCCAAAGCTTTACCCTGCACTGTGCTTGGGTTCCAACTGCCAAAATCTCTGTTAAGACTTACTCTAGCCCATCTACACCCTCCCAGCCATTGAAGCCCTCCACAGCCCCTCCTCCACCAAACGGCCATATACAGACACAGACCGTGCAAGTCTGCCCAGTAACTGGCCTAGTTCAATATTTAATCTTATTTTCTGATTCTAGATCCTTTGTGTTCATCCCACGCTTCTTTGAACTCAGTCACAGTTTTACTCTCCACCACCTCTCTCGGGAGCGCATTCCAGGCATCCATCACCCTCTCCGTAAAGTAGAATTTCCTAACATTGCCTTTGAATCTACCACCCCTCAACCTCAAATTATGTCCTCTGGTTTTACCATTTTCCTTTCTCTGAAAAAGATTTTGTTCTACGTTAATACCCTTCAAGTATTTGAACATCTGAATCATATCTCCCCTGTCTCTCCTTTCCTCTAGGGTATACATATTCAGGGCTTCCAGTCTTTCCTCATAAGTCTTCTGGCGCAAGCCTCCTATCATTTTCGTCGCCCTCCTCTGGACCGCCTCAAGTCTTCTTACGTCTTTCGCCAGATACGGTCTCCAAAACTGAACACAATACTCCAAGTGGGACCTTACCAATGACCTGTACAGGGGCATCAACACCTTCTTCCTTCTACTGACTACGCCTCTCTTTATACAGCCCAGCATCCTTCTGGCAGCAGCCACTGCCTTGTCACACTGTTTTTTCACCTTTAGATCTTCAGACACTATCACCCCAAGGTCCCTCTCTCCATCCGTGCATATCAGCTTCTCTCCTCCCAGCATATACGGTTCCTTCCTATTATGAATCCCCAAATGCATTTTAACAACGGTAATACTTAGCACCATACGTGCTGGAAAATATAACAGTGTAAAATTATAAGTAGTGCCCAGTCACCAACCAATTAGTGTCATAAAAATGCCAGCAATGGTTATATACAAGGGACCATCATAGCACATCAAAGTCCCTTTTGCCGCCTTCCAATTTGATCACAAACTCTTACTTTAGAAAAGATAAATCAAATAAGTAAATAATACTTATCTGAAAGCAGTTTAAACTTGCTGGAGGCGGAACACCAATGATAATGATGGACAAATTAAATAAATCCAAACCAAGTGCTGTAACTTGTGTAACCCGAAGGGGGCAATAACACGGCCAGCAGGTTAGCTTGTGCTCCCCTCTTTGAACTGCAGCCAACCTGCTGGCCGTGTATGCCCCCTTCCTGATGACGTCTTGAGCGAAACTCGAGTTGAACGAAGGCCAGTAGATTAAAGAATGCGGGGTTACACAAGTTACAGCACTTGGTTTGGATTTATTTAATTTGTCATGCATTATCGTTGGTGTTCTGCCTCCAGCAAGTTTAAACTGCTTTCAGATAAGTATTATTTACTTATTTGATTTATCTTTTGTAAAGTAAGAGTTTGTGATCAAATTGGAGGGCGGCAAAAGGGACTTTGATGTGCTATGATGGTCCCTTGTATACAACCATTGCTGGCATTTTTATGACACTAATTGGTTGGTGACTGAGCACTACTTATAATTTTATATTTTCCAGCACTTATGGTGCTAAGTATTACCGTTGTTAAAATATAGAAGAAATAACTTGTGGAGTCATTGTTTTTAGTTTGACCCATACAGACAAGTCAAGCTTAAGTATGTATATAAGCATCATCATGATGGGACAAAACTCATTTACAGGAGTATTCCTATAAATGATAGTCATTCCTCACCTCTCATGTAGGTAATGACCAAATATATAATTGACAAAATTAAAATTCAGCCAACTTTAAGGAAAGGTATGTGGTTCTCCAGAGGTTTTAAATTACAATGAACTCAATTCAATCAAAATCTTTTGGACCTCTAGACAAAAGAGGGGATTAAAAAAGAAAAGCATTGTCAGGAAAGTAGATATTAAAGAATATTCAAGAAAATTGTCAATAATTATTTTAAAGCAGCGGAGGGGCATATCCCTGCAGGTACTTGAATGTGAATGCAAGTAGCTGTGGAAGCTCCAGAGTGTGGAATTCCAGCTCCAGTGGAAGTGAAGTCTACACTGAAAGTAAAGAACAATCAGCTCACGCGGTTGCAGATCTTGGTGTACACACGGATCCTCAGTGATTATTTGAAAGCTAAGTATTTTATTGCAAGTATTTGCAATACATGGAATGGAGGTATAAATGTTTAACATTGGTATATGAATGATGATGATGTGAGTCATTAAGTGTTAATCACATGTGAAACGAGTTGCTTCCAAGGTCTGAAAAGTATAACTTCAGTGTGTGAGCACTGGGATATTGCAGTTATATTATATCATACTTTTAGGTCCTCTGTAATCTGAATCCCTTTTTCTATTTACAGTGGTGCCTCACACAACGAACTTAATCCGTTCCAGGAGCAAGTTTGTTATGTGAAACGTTCGTTGTGTGAAACGCGTTTTCCCATAACAATACATGTTAAAAAAAATAATTCGTTCTGTAGCATAAAATATGCTAAGATGACATAAAAAAAGATAAATTTTTGGTTATTATTTTTATTTAGATACATCTAAAAACATAATTGTTTTTTAAAACAACACACATTTTTTAAATTTAAAGACAGACTAAGTAGAGTCTAATTTTACAGTGAGAGGGCAGAGTCTCAGCGGCAAAAACTGGGACTTAACTGTTCATTTTTTTTTTTTTCTACCGTGTTTCCCCGATGATAAGGCAGGGCCATCAAATAAGACAGCCCCCCCTTTTTAGAAAAAAATGTAAAATAAGGCACCCCCCCGCAAATAAGCCACCCACCGATACCTGCGCTTACCCGAATCGGGTGGTACGGTGGGTGACTCCGTGTGGTCCCTGGCACCCCCGACACGATCGGGGCAAGAGGGAGCTCAAGCCCTCTTGCCCCCCCGACTCCCCGACACGATCGGGGCAAGAGGGGGCTCAAGCCCTCTTGCCCCCCCCGACTCCCCGACACGATCGGGGCAAGAGGGAGCTCAAGCCCTCTTGCCCCCCCCGACTCCCCGACACGATCGGGGCAAGAGGGAGCTCAAGCCCTCTTGCCCCCCCGACTCCCCGACACGATCGGGGCAAGAGGGAGCTCAAGCCCTCTTGCCCCCCCGACTCCCCGACACGATCGGGGCAAAAGGGAGCTCAAGCCCTCTTGCCCCCCCGACTCCCCGACACGATCGGGGCAAAAGGGAGCCTAAGCCCTCTTGCCCCGCCGATTCCCCAACTCCCCGACAATATCGGGCCAGGAGGGAGCCCAAGTCCTCCTGGCCACGGCGACCCCCTAACCCCACCCTGCACTACATTACGGGCAGGAGGGATCCCAGGCCCTCCTGCCCTCGACGCAAACCCCCCCTCCCCCCAACGACCGCCCCCCCCCAAGAACCTCCGACCGCCCCCCCAGCCGACCCGCGACCCCCCTGGCCGACCCCCACGACACCCCCAACCCCCTTCCCCGTACCTTTCTGTAGTTGGCCGGACAGACGGGAGCCAAACCCGCCTGTCCGGCAGGCAGCCATCGACGGAATGAGGCCAGATTGGCCCATCCGTCCCAAAGCTCCGCCTACTGGTGGGGCCTAAGGCGCCTGGGCCAATCAGAATAGGCCCGGGAGCCTTAGGTCCCTCCTGGGGGCAGAGCCTGAGGCACATGGTCGGGTTGGGCCCATGTGCCTCAGGCCCCGCCCCCAGGAGGGACCTAAGGCTCCCGGGCCTATTCTGATTGGCCCAGGCGCCTTAGGCCCCACCAGTAGGCGGAGCTTTGGGACGGATGGGCCAATCCGGCCTCATTCCGTCGTTGGCTGCCTGCCGGACAAGCGGGTTTGGCTCCCGTCTGTCCGGCCAACTACAGAAAGGTACGGGGAAGGGGGTTGGGGGTGTCGTGGGGGTCGGCCAGGGGGGTCGCGGGTCGGCTGGGGGGGCGGTCGGAGGTTCTTGGGGGGGGGCGGTCGTTGGGGGAGGGGGGGTTTGCGTCGAGGGCAGGAGGGCCTGGGATCCCTCCTGCCCGTAATGTAGTGCAGGGTGGGGTTAGGGGGTCGCCGTGGCCAGGAGGACTTGGGCTCCCTCCTGGCCCGATATTGTCGGGGAGTTGGGGAATCGGCGGGGCAAGAGGTCTTAGGCTCCCTTTTGCCCCGATCGTGTCGGGGAGTCGGGGGGGCAAGAGGGCTTGAGCTCCCTCTTGCCCCGATCGTGTCGGGGAGTCGGGGGGGGGCAAGAGGGCTTGAGCTCCCTCTTGCCCCAATCGTGTCGGGGAGTCGGGGGGGGCAAGAGGGCTTGAGCTCCCTCTTGCCCCGATCGTGTCGGGGAGTCGGGGGGGGCAAGAGGGCTTGAGCTCCCTCTTGCCCCGATCGTGTCGGGGAGTCGGGGGGGCAAGAGGGCTTGAGCTCCCTCTTGCCCCGATCGTGTCGGGGAATCGGCGGGGCAAGAGGGCTTGGGCTCCTTTTTGCCCCGATCGTGTCGGGGAGTCGGGGGGGGGCAAGAGGGAACCAGGCGGAGAGAGGGCAGTTAAGCGCAGTGCCTGCGCGGAAGGATGCAGCTCGGGCGACTTCGTTGTGTGAAACGAAGTTCGTTGTACGGATCAAGACATAAAGTTCGTTGTGCGCAGCGTTCGCTGTGCGAGGCGTCCGTTATGCGAGGCACCACTGTATTTCCTATTGGGAAACAGGCCAATTCAATTGAGGTACAGAGAAGGGCAACAAAAATTATAAAAGGAAAGGCTAAAATGACTAGGGTTCTTCAGCTTGGAGAATAGTTAAGTTCTGGAACGTGTTGCCAGAGGATGTGGTAAGAGCGGATAGCTTAGCTGGTTTTAAGAAAGGTTTGGACAAATTCCTGGAGGAAAAGTCCATAGTCTGTTATTGAGAAAGACATGAGGGAAGCCACTGCTTGCCCTGGATTGGTAGCATGGAATATTGCTACATCTTGGGTTTTGGCCAGGTACTAGTGACCTGGATTGGCCACCGTGAGAACGGGCTACTGGGTTTGATGGA
Organism: Geotrypetes seraphini; assembly: GCF_902459505.1. Taxonomy (NCBI): domain Eukaryota; kingdom Metazoa; phylum Chordata; class Amphibia; order Gymnophiona; family Dermophiidae; genus Geotrypetes; species Geotrypetes seraphini. The sequence goes on from NC_047085.1 coordinate 61,715,524, forward strand.
CCATTGGTCTGACCAAGTAAGGCTATTCTTATGTTCTTATCTCTTGTTTTCTCTTTCCAAAAATACTAGTGCTAGAGCAGGGATCTCAAAGTCCCTCTTGAGGGCCGTAATCCAGTCGGGTTTTCAGGATTTCCCCAATGAATATGCATTGAAAGCAGTGCATGCACATAGATCTCATGCATATTCATTGGGGAAATCCTGAAAACCCGAATGGATTGCGGCCCTCAAGGAGGGACTTTGAGACCCCTGTGCTAGAGAGAATGCGATGAAGTTACTAAGTAGTAGATTTAAAACAAGTCGGAGAAAATATTTCTTTATACAATGTGCAATTAAACTCTGGAATTTGTTGCTGGAGAATGTGGTGAAATCAGTTAGCTTGGAGGGATTTATAAAAGGTTTGGATGAATTTGTAAATGGGAAGTCCTTAGACCATTATTGAGATGGCTTGGGGAAATCCACTGCTTATTCTTAGGATAAGCAGCATATAATCTGTTTTATTACTTGGAATCTAGCTAGGTACTTGGGACCTGGGTTGGCCATTGTTGGAAATGGTCTGTCCAAGTATAGTAATTCTTATGTTCTTAAACCAGGCATTATTTATCTAGTGTTTTGTTTGCTGAATATCTTCCAACTACCAGGCTATTTGAACAGCTACTATTCAGGTCTTATACGCTCTCTAGAGGCCAAAACCATTTTGGATGAACAAAGTCCTTCAATCTATCAAATTTCCAGGTCAAGATAATATTATCTTCCAATGAATGAATAGGTGACCCTTGTGGGGGGGGGGTGGGGGGGGGGAGGGGTAAGGAATGCTGACATCTTGCTAAGTAGTCATAAACTGCTTGGGAAGGAAACCCAAGCCAGGGACTCAGAGATGACCAAATGACAATATACAGTATGTGAAATGTTCTCTGGGAGTGGAGTACATTTCTGTACAGAGATTGTCAACAGTAGCAGTGATTCCAATACCCTTCCTTCAGCCAGCCCTGGAGCTTTCCCTCTGCAACTTCCTGTTTCCATCTGCGCAAGCGGCATACAGTCCTACTAGAATGATAAATGCTGAGGCTGCCAAAATGAATGGAAAAGTAAGTGATAAGAGATATAGGCCCCCTTTTACAAAGCCACGTGGCAAATGCTCCAACACCCATTCAATTCCTATGAGCGTCGGACAATTTATCATGCTGGCCCGTGCTACCGGCTTCTGCTTGCCCTGAATCGATAGCATGGAATGTTGCTACTCTTTGGGTTTTGACCAGGTACTAGTGACCTGGATTGGCCACCGTGAGAACGGGCTACTGGGCTAATGTTCCATTGGTCTGACCCAGTAAGGCTGTTTTTGTGTAAAAGAGGGGGATAGAAATCCTAGTAAAAATGCTGGCAACCATGTAGCTGTATCTGTATGGTAGGTTGCAAATACAGTAAGAAATAGAAGCCCTAGTAGAGAGGCAGGCGCTCACATAGCTGGCTCTGTCTTGGGAACTTAGGAAGCTGAATGTAAGGGCAACAGTAATGTTAGTAGTGGCAGCTATTTAAATTATTACAAAGCTTTATGGAGGAATGGAAGAATGTGATTTGAACTAAGTGTGAGATCTTCTATGCTCACCTGCCCAAGATGGTACAATACAGCTAAGGAACAAAATAAAAACTGTCCTGAGTAAGCAGTGATATTTTAGAAGAATACTCTATGGCTGGCAGCTGGGACAGAATTAACCAGGAAGACTGTATGAAAGAGCTGGTCTTTTTCACTATTACATACTACAGTATACTAGTTGCTATATTACAATTAGTCAAAAATTCTTACCCATAGATGGTGTTGCCAAAGTCTGGCGTCCTACCAACTGAGCAGGGCCAATTCCATCCAGAAAATCACTAAACTGACTGTCTGATGCTAATCGCACACCAGGGAAAATTAGACTAAAAAATAAAACAGAACAAATATAAAAGTTAAAATGTGAGTTATAATGTGTATATTATATACAACTGTATCTTCTGCACAATATTTCAAGAAACATAGTTATATACAGAATCCCTACACATCCATCTTTGAACACTACTACAAATACATTTACATACCCTGCACTTGATTGGTTTGTACAGATGAGAAATAGCAAATGCAATCAAATACACAACATATACCCTGTAATTTATTTTGTTATTTTAGTATTATACACCACTTAGTTTACATTCAGGTACTCAAGTACTCGTATTTCTCCCTATCTGTTCTAGTGGACTTATAATCTGACTAACGTACCTGGGGCAAACAGAATGTTAAATGATCAGAGAACTTGCAGATAAAACATTTCAGCATTTCAACAAATATATATTTTTGTCCCTCATTATGTTTATGTTTTATTAGATTATTGCTATTATACTCACCTTCTTAGATAACTAACTGGATAACTTCATTCCATTATTGATTTAGGACTAGAAGAGAGAGAGAATGACACAGGGACAAATTTGGACAGAGCTTGCAGGGATGGATCAGGGACAGGGACAGAACTTATGGGAAGGGGATGGAGATAGATCCTACAGGGATGGGGACAAATTTGTCTCCATGTCATTCTCTAGAGAGAAGCAAGTGGAATACCTCAGCACCATTTATTTGCCATTTTAGCAGCAGTGAGAGCCTGTCTTCCCTTACTAGAATCCAAGTCCAACAAGTTCCAATGATTAAGAAACTCACATTTTAAAAAAAATGATGGAACTTGAAGCAGTTCCAAATTTCCAAGTTTTATTAAAAATTTGATAAAATGCTTGTAAATGATTTCTAAGTGATTTACAATAAAATAATGATAAAATCAAACAAACAACAGATCACCTTTCACAGGAACATAGTTAAAGAGTAGAAGATAGAAATGGTCCATCCAGTCTGCCCAATAAGATGGTTATGGTTGTAATTGCTGCTCTGTAGGCTACCTACTTTTCTTTTATTTAGGGTGGTACTTTACTACTTTACTGGTTGTAAAGATAATGGAGGCGCAGCTGAAGGAAAGAATAGTAAAATTCTTGGAATGCAATGACTTACAAGATCCAAGGCAACATGGTTTTACCAAAGGAAAAATCATATCAAATGTATCTGACTGATTTCTTTGACTGGGTGACCAGAGAATTGGATTGAGGGCATACACTAGATATGGGGTTTTAGAACTTCAGCAAAGCCTTTGGCACAGTTCTTCAGAGGAGGCTCATGAACAAATTGAACATGCTGAAGTTAGGACACAATGTGGTGAACTGGATTAGAAACTGGTTGATTGACAGATGACAGAGGATGGAATTAATTTGGAGGAAAGAAAGGTGAATAGTGGAGTGCCTCAAGGATTGCTATTGGGACTGATTCTATTTAATACATTTATGAATGACGATGCCAAAGGGTTGGAAAGGAAAAGTTTGCCTTTTTTGCAGATGACATGAAGATTCACAACACAGTGGATATCCCTGAGGTTGTGAAACATAAGTGATTTAAAAAGATTGAAAGAATGGTATAATATTTGGCAGTTGAAATTCAATGCAAAGAAGTGTAGAGTGATGCACATTGGATTTAGAAATCTGAAAGCACTGAATTTGCTAGTGGTGAGAGTCTGATAAGCTCAGACCAGCAGAGGGACCTTGGGGTGATAGTTGTGGAGGACCTTAAGGCAACAGACCAATGTGACAAGGCAGTAGCCATAACTAGAAGGATGCAAGGTTGTATAGAGAGAGGCATATCCAGTAGGAGAAAGGAGGTGTTAATGCCTTTGTACAAGTTGTTTGTGAGGTCCTATTTGGAGTACTGTTCTCAGTTTTGGAGTTCATATCTCACTAAGGACGTCAAAAGACTTGACTTGGTTCACAGGAAAGCAATAAAATGGGGCTTATACCAAAAGTTGTATGGGAAGAGAGTTGAAGACCTGAGTATGTATACCCTAGAGCAGTGGTCTCACACTTGCGGCCCGGGGGCCACATGTGGCCCGCCAGGTACTATTTTGAGGCCCTCGGTATGTTTATCATAATCACAAAAGTAAGATAAAACAGTTTTTTGATCATATGTCTCTTTAGCTATAAATTACAATATTGTTATTAAGACTTAGCCAAAAGGAAAGATTTAATAAGACATTTTTTCTGAGGCCCTCCAGGTACCTACAAATCCATAATGTGGCCCTGCAAAGGGTTTGAGTTTGAGACCACTGCCCTAGATGAAATGAGGGATAGGCAAGTTATAATACAGATATTTAAATACTTAAAAGGTATTAATATGTGAACCAATCTTTTCAGATATGAGGAAGCAGTAGAACTAAAGATCATGAATTGAGGTTACAGAATAGTAGACTTTGGAGCAATATCATGAAATAGGGTGGTATATGCCTGGAATGCCCTACTGAGGGATGTTATGAAGACAAAAAAGTTGATAGAATTAAAAAATACTTAGGATACACATAGAGAATCACTATAAAGAATGAGGATAGAACCGAATTAAAACAAAACTTAAATGACTTCATAGCTATAGTGAGCATTGACGGCAGCTCCAGCGGAAGTAAGACCAATGCCAGGCAAACTGCTACAGTCTGGTTCCTGAAAATGGTAAAAGACATATCCAGATCAAAACTGGATTGGGCTTCAATGGCAACTCCAGTAATTGAGAAGTAGGACTGCCAGGCAGACTTCTATGATCTGTGCCCCAAAATTGACAGAGAGAGATAAAGAGGGGCATTAACAAAATGGCTTCCAAATCTGAGTTTGGACATTTTGCAAAACACACACAAAAATCTAGTAGCAAACGACCATTTTTGAAACAGAAATACGTCTTATCTTTTTGTTTTGAAAATAGCCATTTCTCAGATGTGCTTGTTGTCCTCAATGTGTCTATCTTAGTGAACCATTTTCGATAAAAACATGTCCAAAAAAACTGCACAAAACAAGCCAATGGGATGTAGGAGGGGGGCAGCATTTTTAGTAAACTGGTCACACAGACATCCCAGCAGACCAGTGGAGCACACTAGGGAGTACTGCAGTGAACTTCACATAAAAAGGCCAAGGTACACATCTCACCCTTATAGTACATAGTGAGCACTCGAAAGCCCACCCAAAACCTATTGGACAAAATCATACACCATGTCAATAGCCCTTATGCCTGCAGGTGTCACCTATATGTAGGTACAGTGGGTTTTGAAATAATCCACCATAAGTGTAATAGTTAGAATGAGATATGGGCCTAAGTCCCCATCTCTATAGTTCATTACGCTGCCCATTAGACTACTCCAAGATCCTGTTTGCTGATCTACTAGGACTGGCCATAACATCTGAAGCTATCATACAGGCAGGTATATACTGTTTCATTCACATCTTTGGGCAGTGGAATGGAGTCATGTCTTCATCCATCCAGTGGTCATCTGGTCAGTGTGGGCATCATTTTGGCAATTATTTGTTGTCCTAATTGTGTGATTATTGCAGAAAAATGTCCAAATCATCATAAGCCTGCCCTAGTCCCGCCCAAGCCATGCCTCTAACTACTACTACTACTATTTATTAATTCTATAGCGCTGAAAGGCGTGCGCAGACTGTACATTTCAACATGCAATAGACAGTCCCTGCTCAGAGGAGTTTACAATCTAATTTAGACAGGACATTTCAGGGTTGGGGAGATTATAGTAGAGGAAATGATACAGTGGGTATAAGTATCTGACAGCAGTGAATGGGAGTTAATAGTTGAAGGCAGTTTCAAAAAAGTGGGCCTTTAAATTGGATTTGAACACTGCTAGGGATGGAGCACGACATATTGATTCAGGCAGCCTGTTCCAGGCATAAGATGCCACAAGAAAGAAGGGATGGAGTCTGGAGTTGGCGGTGGAAGAGAAGAGTACAGATAAAAGGGGCTTGCCCAATGAGTGGAGATCACGGGGGTGGGGGGGAGCATAGGGGGAGATAAGTGAGGAGACATATTGGGGGGCTTCAGAGTGAGTGCACGTGTAAGTCAGCAAGAGGAGTTTAAACTGTATTTGGAAATGGATGGGGAGCCAATGAAATGACTTGAGGAGAGGAGTAATGTGAGAATAGCGGCTCTCATGGAATATGAGTCGCGCAGCAGAATTTTGAACAGATTGAAGCAGCGAGAGACAGGTTGCGGGAGGCCCGAGAGAAGTATGTTGCAGTAGTCTAAGCGTGTGGTGATGAAAGCGTGGCCAAGGGTTTTGGTAGTGTGTTCAGAGAGAAGAGGACAAATTTTGGTAATATTATAGAGGAGGAAGCATCAGGATTTGGTGGTTTGTTGGATCTGAGCAGAGAAGGAGAGAAAGGAGTCAAAGATCACCCCAAAGTTGCAAGCAAACGAGACAGGGAGGAGGATAGTGTTATTCACAGAAATAGAGAATGGCGAGAGGAGGGAAGTGCAGGGCCGGATTAATCAATAGGCCCAGTAGGCACATGCCTAGGGCCCGAAACTTTGAGGGGGGCCCACTGAAGGACGACGACTCACCTTGCCATTTTTTTAAAACAGCAAAGGCCCCCTCCCATCATCAATAGCAATGGGCCCCCCCCACATCAACGGCAACGGGCCTCCTCCCCCCCGCATTGATGGCAACGCGGCTGGATCTCTTACAGGAAGATCCCGTGATGACTGCTTTTGCCGGTCCATCCCCCTCCAACGTCACTTGCTCCGGAAGAAATGACGTCGGAGGGGGATGGACCGGCAAATGCAGTCATCATGGGACCTTCCTGTATGAGATTCAGCCGCATTGCCGTTGATGCGGGGGGACACCGTTGCCGTTTATGCGGGGCTGGGGCCCGTTGCCGTTGATGTGGGGGTGCCATTGCCACTGATGCGGGTGGGGCCCATTGCTATTGATGCGGGGGGGGGGGGTAACCCGTTACCGTCAGCTGTTCTAATGGAGCTCAGAGGGCAGAGCCGGCAGCTGCAATGTTTGGAGGGGGAGAGAGAAAGGAGCATGGAAGGGTGGTGGAGGAAGAGCAAAGGGGCAGGGTGGTGGGAAGGATGTATGGAAAGGTGGTGGGAGAAAAAGGGAGCAGGGTGGTATGGAAGGGTAGTGAGAAGGATGGTATGGAAGGGTGGTGGAAGGAGAGAAAGGGGGCAGGGTGGTATGGAATGATTGTGAGAAGGATGATGTGAGAAGGATGATATAGAAGGGTGGTGGAGGAAGAGAAAGGGAGCAGGGTGATATGGAATGATTGTGAAAAGGATGATGTGAGAAGGATGATAAGGAAAGGTGGTGGAGGAAGAGAAAGGGGGCAGGGTGATATGGAAGGGTTGTGAGAAGGATGGTATGGAAGGGTGGTGGAGGGAGAGAAAGGGGGCAGATGCTGATGGAATTGGTGTGCAAGGAAAGGGAAGAGAAACATAAGGGGGAAGGATACTGGATGGAATTGGGTTGGAGGGAAAGAAAGGGGGCAGATGCTGATGGAAGTGGGGGAAAGGGAGAAGAGAGAGTGAAATGCCAGACCACGGGGGTGTGGGAGAGGGAAAGGAAGGAGAGGAGAGAGATGCCAGACCATTGGAGGAAGGAAAGGAAGAAGATGGATGCCACACCAATGGGGGGGGAGAGAGAGATGGAAGGGAGAGACAGATAATTTCTGGAAGAGGCATAGAAAGAGAGCAGATGCCATATGGATGGAAGGAAGAGAATGATGAGAAGATGAGGAAAGCAGAAACCAGACAACAAATGTAGAAAAATTTCTATTTGTTTTATTTATTTATATTTGCTTTAGGATAAGGTATTATTGTAGCTGTATTGATAATTGTTTATTAATAGAAAATGGAAATAAGATGATACTGTTTATTGAACTAATTTTAATACATTTTTTACTAATTCAGAGATCATAATTCCTTTCCTCAGGTCAGGACAGGGATACTGTAACAGCAGTATAGCTTACTGATCTGAAGAAAGAGTTTTTAACCTCTGAAAGCTAAGTGAGAAATGTATTAGTCCAATAAAATGATGGGCACTAAATCTTCTTCCCGTCATGCCCCATACCTCCTACCCATATGCAAAATATAAATTGGTCAGCTTCCCAAAGCCCTGCAAGCTGAAGATCTCTTCATCTAGGAAGGAAGGTGGGATTTGTTCAGAGATGTTTAGAGGTTGCATGGAAGAAAAACTGTACATTGGCACTGGTATGGTAATCTTTGTTGTTTGTTTTGAATTTTAAAATAAAAGAAATAAAGTGGAAATAAAGAAGTAAAGAAGAAAAATCACAGTTACTTACCGTAACAGTTGTTATCCAGGGACAGCAGGCAGCTATTCTCACAAGTGGGTGACGTCATCCGAAGGAGCCTTGATGCGAACGCCTCACATGCAGACTTGCTTGAAGAAACTCGAAGTTTCGAGTCGCCCGTACTGTGCACGTGCGAGTGCCTTTCCGCCCAGCGCAGGGCGCGTCTCCTCAGTTCAGATAGCTAGCAGAGAAGCCAACCCCGGGAGGTGGGTGGGATGTGAGAATAGCTGCCTGCTGTCCCTGGATAACAACTGTTACGGTAAGTAACTGTGCTTTATCCCAGGACAAGCAGGCAGGTATTCTCACAAGTGGGTGACTTCCAAGTTAACCAAAGTGGAATGGTGGGAGAGTTGGCAACTTAGGAGAATAGATTTTGCAATACTGTTTGGCCAAACTGTCCATCCTATCTGGAGAAAGTATCCAGACAATAGTGAGAAGTAAAGGTATGAACCGAGGACCAAGTAGCAGCTCTATAAATTTCCTCAATAGGAGTAGATCTGAGGAAAGCTACAGAAGCTGCTATTGCTCTGACCTTATGTGCTGTGACTTTACTGTGAAGGGGTAATCCAGCCTGGGCATAGCAGAAAGAGATACAAGCCGCCATCCAATTGGAGATGGTACGCTTAGAAATAGGACGACCCAACTTGTTCGGATCAAAGGAGACAAAAAGTTGAGGAGCAGTTCTGTGTGGTTTGGTGCATTCCAAATAGAAAGCCAAAGCACGTTTACAGTCCAGAGTATGAAGAGCAACTTCTCCGGGATGAGAATGAGGCTTTGGAAAGAACACTGGAAGAACAATGGATTGGTTGAGATGAAATTCGGAGACCACTTTAGGAAGGAATTTCGGATGAGTGCGAAGAACCACCTTGTCATGATGGAACACTGTAAAAGGTGGATCCGCAACTAACGCTTGGAACTCACTGACTCGTTGAGCGGAAGTGAGGCCAATGAGAAATACCACTTTCCAAGTGAGATACTTCAGATGAGCTTTGTCCATTGGTTCAAATGGAGGTTTCATCAGCTGAGTAAGAACAATATTGAGGTCCCAAACCACAGGAGGTGGTTTGAGAGGAGGTTTGACATTGAAAAGTCCTTTCATGAATCTGGAAACCTCAGGATGAGCAGAGAGAGGTTTCCCTTCCATAGGCTGATGGAAAGCAGCAATTGCACTAAAATGGACTCGTATCGAAGTAGACTTGAGGCCAGAATGAGAAAGGTGCAACAGTTAGTCCAAAACTGAAGATAAGGAGGAATGTTGAGGCTCCTTATGATGAGAAAAACACCAAGTAGAAAATCTAGTCCATTTTTGGTGATAGCATTGTCTAGTAGTAGGCTTCCGTGAAGCTTCCAAAACATCCCTCACAGATTGAGAAAACTGGAGAGGAGCTATGTTGAGAGGAACCAAGCTGTCAGGTGTAGAGACTGTAGGTTGGGATGAAGCAGAGACCCCTGATGCTGTGTAAGCAGAGAGGGAAAAACTGGTAGAAGGTATGGCTCCCTGCTGCTGAGTTGAAGTAGAAGGGAGTACCAGGGTTGTCTGGGCCACCGAGGAGCAACCAGAATCATGGTGGCATGGCCGGTCTTCAGCTTGACCAGCATCTTTTGAATTAGAGGAAATGGAGGAAACGCATATAGAAAGAGATTCATCCAGTCCAGAAGAAAAGCATCTACCTCAAGGCGATGAGGAGTGTACATCCTGGAGCAGAACTGAGGCAGTTTGTAGTTGTGGGGGGCTGCAAAGAGGTCTATCTGAGGAGTCCCCCACTGAGAGAAAATGTGATGAAGGGGCCTGGAATGGAGAGTCCATTCGTGGGGCTGCAGAAGACGACTTAAGTTGTCCGCTAAGGCATTGTCCGCCCCCTGAATGTAGACAGCTTTGAGGAAGGAGTTGTGGCGAATGGCCCAATCCCAAACTTTCAGTGCTTCTTGACAGAGGGAGGCAAGATCCCGTGCCTCCCTGTTTGTTGACATAATACATGGCGACTTGATTGTCCGTTCGAATGAGGACTACACGGTCGTGAAGAAGATGCTGAAAAGTATTGAGAGCGTTGAAAATCACCCTGAGTTCCAGCAGATTGATGTGACACAGACGATCCGTAGGGGTCCAATAGCCTTGAGTACGGAGACCATCGAGATGAGCCCCCCAAGTTGAAGAATCTGTCTGATGATGGTGTGTGTAAAAAAGTAAGCCTCTGGATAGATTGGAAGAGAGCATCCACCAGCGAAGAGACTGTGTCAGAGTAGGAGTGACCTGGATGTGTCGAGTCAGAGGGTTGGAAACCTGCGTCCATTGAGATGCCAGGGTCCACTGAGGTAACCTGAGGTGAAGTCTGGCAAAAGGAGTCATGTGTACTGTGGAAGCCATGTGACCCAGAAGAACCATCATGTGTCTCGCCGAGATGGAAGGGCGAGAGGACACTGCATGACAAAAATGGAGAAGAGCTTCCAGACGTTGTTGAGGAAGGAATGCTCTGAGTTGGACCGTGTCCAGAATGGCCCCGATGAATTGAAGAGTCTGAGACGGCTGTAGATAGGATTTGGGAAAGTTGATTTCGAATCCCAGACTTTGCAGGAACCAGATAGTCCGTTGGGTCGCTACGACGATTCCTTCAGACGTGGAATCTTTGATGAGCCAGTCGACAAGGTATGGAAATACTCGAAGATCATGGTTCCTGAGAACTGCGGCCACCACAACCAGGCACTTGGTGAACACTCTGTGTGACGAGGCCAGACCGAAAGGAAGTACTCTGTATTGATAATGCAGATTTCTCACCCGAAATCTGAGGTACTGACGGGAGGCCGGAAGGATGGGAATGTGTGTGTAGGCCTCCTTGAGATCCAAAGAGCATAACCAGTCGTTCTGCTAGAGGAGGGGATAAAGAGATGCCAGGGTCAACATGCAAAATTTTTCTCTGACTAGGAATTTGTTGAGCACTCTGAGATCCAAAATAGGTCGCAGATCGCCCGTCTTCTTCGGAACAAGGAAGTACCGGGAGTAAAAACCCTTGTTCTGCTGAGCCAGAGGAACTGGCTCGATAGCTCGAAGCTTGAGCTTCCTGAAGAAGAAGGGCGGTCTGGGAGGGATTGGAAGGATACTCTCTTGGAGGATGTTATGGAGGAACTTGATGGAATTGAAGAGAGTATCCCTCCCTGATGATGGAAAGGACCCAGTGGTCAGTAGTAACCGTCATCCATCGATGGTAAAAATGATGGAGACGACCTCCGATAGGGGGAGAAACGGGAAAGGGCAGAACGACTGAGGTAATGCTCCGTTCTAGACATTCAAAAAGGCTGAGGAGCCTTAGGTACAGCAGGTGGCTGAGGCTTTTGCTGCTTCTGGGGATGCTGCCTCTTGACAGGCTGACGAGAAGAAGGAGCCTGCTTTGGAGGAAAACGCTGCTGATAGATTTGAGGAGGGCGTGTAGGACGAGGAGGAGCTGGCTTCGGTTTCGGTCTGAGAATGGATGCAAAAGACTTCTCATGGTCCGGGAGCTTCTTGGTGGCTGCATCTATAGACTCATCAAAGAGGTCATTGCCTGCGCAAGGAAATTAGCCAGCCGGTCCTGCAGGTTAGGATCCATGTTGATAGTACGGAACCAAGCCAGATGTCGCATGGCCACAGAGCAAGCAGTAGCTCGAGCAGACAGCTCAAAAGCATCATAGGATGACTGAAGAAGTTGCAGCTGGAGTTGTGACAAGGATGCAAGGACTTCTTGGAATTCAAAGAAGTACGAGAATCCAGATAAGGCATAAACTTTGGAAGAATGGAAAGAAAGAACTCAAAATAGGTGATGAAATGAAAATTATAGTTGAGGACTCTGGAGGTTACCATCGAATTCTGGTAGATGCGACGACCAAATCTGTCCATCGTTTTACCTTCCCTTCCCGGAGGAACAGTAGAACACACCTGAGAAGGGTGAGATCTTTTCAAAGAAGATTCAACCAGAAGGGATTGGTGAGACAACTGAGTATTGTCAAACCTCTTATCTTGTATCTAGAGTCCAATTTGCCTGGAACAGCTGGAATGGAATAAGGAGTTTCCAGACAGCGGACAAAGGTTTGATCCAAAAGCTTATGGAGAGGAAGCTTGAGAGATTCATCCGGAGGTTGAGGGAGATGCATGGTCTCGAGATATTCCTTGGAGAACTTCGATCCAGTATCTAGTTGAATATCCAAGTCAACCGCCATCTGACGTAGGAAAGATGAAAAGGACAGCTGATCTGCTAAAGCCTGGCCTCGAGAAGGACTCGAGGACGTCGAGGCAGCTTGGTCCAGCGAAGAAGGAGACCTGGATGAAGAGATGGAAACCACCGGGTCCTCGAGGTCCATAAGCAGAAGGGTCGATGGAGGCGGTGGAGAAAACTTAAGAAAAGGCTGCTTGTGGTGAGGCGAGGCATGCCTGGATGAATGCCTGTGATGCGAGCTGTGCCTCGAAGCAGGCCTCGAGGATCAAGGAGAACGTGCCCCAGTTGAAGCCACAGAGAGTGGATAGGGCTGGAGGCTGTGGATCGAAGCAGTGGAGGCTGAGAAGAGGAACCTCGATGCACTCGCAAAGACTCTGCTCCTTGCTTCGAGTGTGAGGGTTCCAACGGAGGCATTGGCAAAGAATCTGCTCCTTGCTGTCCGTGCCCAAATGCCAGACCAGACACTCGCAGAGACTCTGCTCCCTGCAAAGAGTGTGCATGAGTCTGAGACACAGGAGGCGTCTCGACCTCGCAGGAGACCACCGAATTCCCAGGCTGGATTTGTGAGAGAAGCTTCGGCCCCATGGTAGTAAAGAGCTGAATGAACTGCTTCTCAAACAAGGTCTGGAACGAAGCCGGCAAGGATGGATCCGCGTCTCCAACGGGACCACCTGCACGGGCCTCGAGTTCCCTCAAGGCAGTGTGAGAGTGCTTGGACTTAGAAGTCTTAGGCACTTTAAGCACCATCGTGGGAATGGGCTGCTGCCCTATCTGACCTGAAGAGACAGAGGAAGGCATTGCAGCAGGCGTCGAAGACAAAGCCGCTACAAACAAGGCAGGTTTAATGAGGCTCGGAGTAGAAGCTGTGGAAGCCGGAAGAGCATCGGATGAGGTCGAGGGCGAAGCACCCTTCGATGTCGAGAGCTCCATTGAAGACTCCATGCTGAAGAGCTGCTCCCACAGGATACAACAACGCTTAAAAGCACGAAACTTAAGTGTTGAGCAAGGCCGGCACGATTTTGGGAGATGTTTAGGCCCAAGACACCGAAGACAATGTCGATGAAGGTCCGTGAGGGAAATCGCGCGCTGGCACTTGGAACACTTTTTACAACCGGTTGCAGGCCAGGACATAGGCCGAAAAAGAGCCGCCGCAAGATCGAAGCCGCGGGGCTGTGGCCACGAGGCCTGCCCGGTCGAACGAACGGAAGAAATTTTTTTTTTTTTTAGAAAATAACAACAGAGAAAAAACAGCAATTCATGACAAAAAGAACACAAAACCGCGGTCGAAAGAAGGCACAAGTGAAAATACTTCACGCAGAGAGTCAAAGACGGACTTCTCGGCTCCGCGGAAAAGTAAGAACTTCGAGTTTCTTCAAGGAAGTCTGCTTGGGAGGCGTCCGCATCGAGGCTCCGTCGGATGACGTCACCCACTTGTGAGAATACCTGCCTGCTTGTCCTGGGATAATGGGTAAATACATGGGGGAGAGGCAGGGCAAGGTGGGGTGGGGACAGGATGGGTCAGGGGGGCCAAGTGTATTTGTGTGCCTAAGGGCCCTCGACAAATTAATCCTGCCCTGGGGAGGCGGGTTTAGGCAGAAAGATAAGGCTTCAGGTTTAGCTATACACTTCTCCCTCCGTATTCGCTGTGATAAGGGATTAACAGAACGCAAATACAGAAAAAACACAAATAACTTTTTTATATGTTATTCGCTATTTTCTATTAAAAACCATTGTGAATATGGTGAAACCGCAAATAACTTGGTGGGAGACCTGGCCTATTCCTGAAGGAGAGGCAAAACAAGGTGAAGAAAGTGCCGAGAATCAGTGATTTTCTCTGTAAATGTTTGGAATCAGCGATTTCACTATGCAAGCTGATATAATTTTGGGGGACAAGCCAGCAAGCTAAAAAACGTGAATAATCGAAACCGTGCATGCTGAAACCGTGAATACGGAGGGAGAAGTGTATTCAGTTTGAGATGGCGGTGAGATATCCAAGCAGCAATGTCAGGCAGGCAGGCTGAAATTCGGGCCTCTAACATGCCCCCTTCAGATTTAGATGCACTGCAGATAACCACCATGGAAATCTATCTACAAAATATATTTCAAAAATAGCAAATTGGAAGGTTTGGCAAGATAAATGTCCATCTGTCCCTTTATGCTGCTTTTTGGGTTGTAATTGCCACTCTGTTCTTATCTTCTTTTAAAAACATAGTAACATAGTAGATGACAGCAGATAAAGACCCGAATGGTCCATCCAGTCTGCCCAACCTGATTCAATTTAAATTTTTTTATTTTTTTTCTTAGCTATTTCTGGCAAGAATCCAAAGCTCTACCCGGTACTGTGCTTGGGTTCCAACTGCAACAAAACAGAGTTGAAGTACCAAGTTACAAAGGTTATCCCAATTCTTTGTTTCTACTATCCTGGGGGACAATGTCTTCAAATGGAGTTATAAATCTCAAGCTTTCAAATATATTGCTAGCACTTGCTGTAGTATTTGCATTATGCCAAAGAGTTTCCTTCTTGAGTTCATACAATGTAATATATAAGGATATGTCAGGTCTTACCTGCTAATTATTTTATTTCTTTGAGTCCCTCCAGATCAGTCCAGATGCTTGGGTTTGTGCTGTCCTGCCAGCAGGTGGAGACTGATAAGTACTGACTAAGATGTCATCCTTTTCGCATTCTGTGTAACCCCTTGGCCAATTACTATTAGCATAAACAAGCAGTAATAAAATAGAATACTCCTAAGAATCAAGAAACTGATCAACTAACAATAGCAAAAAGTACTATTATATAGAATACAGCTGGAGGAAAAAGAATAAACTAAAAAATCATAAAACAAATCTGTATAACTTCTTAAAGCTTATAACAATGACTAAAGGAAAAACAGGTTGGTAACGAACTGCTCTTGAAGGACTCAAAGAAAGAAAATTAGCAGGTAAGACTTAATTTATCCTTCCTTGTCATCCATTAGACCAGTCCAGAAATTTGGGAAGTACCAAAGCAATAATCACTTAAGATGGGACCCTGCAATCCTTGCTGTTAAAACTCTGGAACCAAAAGCTGCATTGCTCTGCATTTTGTCCAATGGCGTAGTAAGGGGAGGGGAACTGCCCTGGGTGCTGCCTTTGTGAGGTCACGGCACCTCTCCTCCCCTGCAAACCTCTTTAAATGTTCACCAGAATGAGCAGTATCTTCCACTTACTGCTCACGCTGGCCTTGGCTCTCTTCTGATGTCACTTCCTCGTCACGGAACCAGGACGTGATGTCATAAGGGAGCCAAGCGAACATTTCAAGAGGTATGCAGCAACATTTCAAGAGGTATGCGGGAGCGTGGGGGTGCTCTATTGGTGTGGAAAAGCGGGGGGGGGGGCATTACAACACTGGGTGCCAACTTCTCTCGCTATGCCCCTGACTTTGTTTACAACAGAAAATGGAAAAATGACCCTACGTAAGAATTATCAATCTATAAAAAGTAGGGGTCAAGAGATATATCCACTGGGACTTTTACTGGTTTATACTGACTCAACACTGTTGTGGACTTCATTAAGCACTTTGACATTCAATCTATGATGACAAACAAAAGAATGCCTAGATTTCCAAGCAGCTGCTTAACAAACTTCATGAGATGGAATTAAGGAGTAGGCTGCTTAAGAAGCAGAATGATCCTTTGTTGAATTGCCTTTCAAAATCTCTAGCACTGAACGACCATGAAGGATTTACATAGAAGCAATAGTTTCCTCAATCCAGTCAGCAATCCTAGCTTTTGATGATGCTTCTCTTTTGTGGGCTCCTCCAAACAACAACACCAAAAACCCAGCTTATCTGACTTTCTTATCTCCTCTCCAAGACAAAGGGAGGATGCAGACGATGAACTAATTGAAGACATTGAGATCATCACACTGCGTGGAGATACAGTGCTGATGGGAGACTTCAATATGCCTGATGTGGACTGGAACAAACCTTCCGCTACAACCAGCAGCAGCAAGAGGCTACTAGCCTCCATGCGAGGTACACGCCTCAAACAGATGGTATTAGAACCCACCAGGGATCAGGCAATCCTGGACCTGTTACTCACCAACGGAGACAATGTCACAGAGATATCGGTAGGAGAAACTTTGGCCTCCAGCAACCACAATATGGTGTGGTTCCACCTCAAGAAAGGAACCACTAGGTCAAATACATCAACTAAGGTCCTAAATTTTAAAGGAACTAACTTTCAGGGCATGGGGGACTATGTCTACAAAGCGCTGCAAAACCAAAGCACGACGGACAATGTAGAGGTACTATGGTCGGCTCTGAAATCTAACCTGCAAGAAGCCACCAACATATATATAAAAACCGTGAGGAAGTAATGCAGAAAAAATATACCACAGTGGTTATCCGCAGAGATCTCAGAACTAGTAAAGCAAAAGAAAAAAGCTTTCGTAACCTACATACAATTACAACGACCGGAAACTAAAGAAACCTATCTAGCGAAATCTAGAAAAGTTAAAACGACAGTCAGAGAGGCCAGACTCCAGATGGAAGAAAACATAGCTAGGCAGGTTAGGAAAGGGGAGAAATCCTTTTTAAATATGTTAGCGAGAGGAAGAAGAACACAAGCGGTATTGGGCACCTAAAGAAACCTGACAGCAACTATACAGACTCGGACGCAGACAAAGCAGAACTACTCAATAACTACTTCTGCTCAGTCTTCACCTGCGAAGCGCCAGGATTTGGACCTCAGCTACAGACAATGGGGAGCTCGGAGGACCCATTCCAGGCTATGGAATTTACCACGAGCTATCAAAACTAAAAGTAAACAAAGCTATGGACCCGGATAATCTACACCATAGAGTACTTCGAGAATTGAGAGATGTCCTGGCAGAACCATTAGCCAAGCTCTTCAATCTTTCCCTAAGCAAGGGAAAGTTCCCTTGGACTGGAAAACTGCCAACGTTATCCTGCTCCACAAAAAGGGATGCAGGTTAGAGGCTGAACATTATAGACCGGTGAGTCTCACATCAATAGTGAGCAAACTCATGGAAACATTGATTAAAAACAGATTGGACACGATTCTGGATGACGAAAGATTAAGGTATCCCCACCAGCATGGCTTTACAAAGGGAAGGTCTTGTCAATCCAATCTGATAAGCTTTTTTGACTGGGTAACAAGAAAACTGGATGGGGGAGAGTCTCTGGACATCGTGTATTTGGACTTCAGTAAGGCTTTAGATAGTGTCCCACACCGTAGGTTATTGAACAAGATGAACACATTAGGATTAGAAGAAACACTGACAGCGTGGGTAGAGGACTGGCTTAATGGCAGACTTCAAAGGGTGATGGTAAACGGTATTCCATCAAAAACGTCGAAAGTGACCAGTGGAGTGCCACAGGGCTCGGTCTTGGGCCCGATGCTGTTTAATATCTTTGTAAGGGATCTGACTCAGGGATTTCGAGGCAAAATTACATTATTTGCCGATGACGCTAAACTATGCAACGTTGTGGGCAGGGCAACAGAACCTGACAGTGCAACCAGGCCCAACACTATGGGACAGGACCTACTTTTACTGGAACAATGGTCCAGTACTTGGCAACTAAACTTTAATACCAAAAAGTGTAAGGTAATGCATCTTGGAAGCGGAAATCCATGCAGAACATACACCTTGAATGGTGAAAACTTAACAAGAACTGTTGCAGAAAGGGACTTGGGAGTACTCATCTGGGAAGATATGAAAGCTGCCAATCAGGAGGAGAAAGCTTCAGCAAAGGCTAGACAAATGCTGGGTTGCATCAGAAGGAGCTTTATCAGCTGAAAGCCTGAAGTCATACTACCGTTGTACAGAACCATGGTGAGGCCTCACCTGGAGTACTGTGTCCAGTTTTGGAGGCCACATTATCAAAAGGACGTGAAGAGAATGGAGTCAATCCAGAGAATGGCCACTAGGATGGTCTCAGGACTTAAAGATCTCCCATATGAGGAACGTCTGAGCAAACTGCACTTATATTCTCATGATAGAAACATTCAAATACATCACGGGCCGCATTGAAGTGGAGGAAGAAATCTTTTTTCTTAAGGGTCCCACGGCAACAAGAGGACATCCACTAAAACTTAAGGGGGGAAGATTTCATGGTGACACCAGGAAATACTTCTTCACCGAAAGGGTGATTGATCGATGGAATGGTCTTCCACACCAGGTGGTGGAGGCCAGTAGCGTGCTCGACTTCAAGAGACGATGGGACAAACAGATGGGGTTGCTACAGAGTTAGGCTTAAAAGATAGATTCTCATGGGAGGGAGGGTTCTTGAGTGGGCAGACTTGTTGGGCTGCCAGTCCTTTTCTGCCGTCATACTCTATGTTCTCTTATAAAAGCGGAACCTGGATAGGCCCGCTCCCTAAATACACCCCTTAATCTGTGCCCCACCACTCCTTTCCTTCCCAATACAAAAACACAAACTCTGCTTATGGTGAAAATTAGCCACAGCCCTGTTTATTGCAAATTATACATTAAATAGATATAAACAGCATATTAACATCATAACACAAAATTCCTGAGCTACCTTAAACAAAGTTATGGCCCCCGACCCCACCATGCTAGCATGCTAGCTGAGGGGTGGCATGTCCCCCACATGCCCCATTCTCTAGGGTCACCTGACTCATCAGGCATGGCTCCCGGCCCACTGCTCATCCCCTGATGATCCCAGCAGCCAGTGGCTCGGGATACTGCACCCCGAGTCACCTTGGCCCAGCCCTCTAATCCGTGACCCAAAGGGTGGGCGGGAAAAGCCGCCTCAGAGGACCAGGTAAGCCCTGAGTCCTCCCAAGCCCCAGCTTTTAACCCACCCTCTCCCGACGCCCTCCTCGGCCTCAGCCCGCCAATAGCAGGTCTTCCCCACGGCGGGAAAGACCTGCCAACCTATCCCCTGCCTCCCGACCTCTAAGTATGGCCCCGTGCCTACGACGGGCTACCACGCGGGCCTCCCAGCTCCGCGTTAGGTTCGCCCGTCGAGACGGGCTCTTGGGCTACCTATTTATTTACATTACTTATATGCCGCTTAAACCAAAGCAGCTCACAATAAAACACCTTCAACATTTTGCACATTTCCACCATATTCATCTTTACTGAATTCTTGAAAAACATGCAAGGAGATGGATTGATTTAAATGAACATGATAATGCCACCCTGGGAAGAAAGGGTGTACCTGTTGTAAGTACAACCTTTTCCCTGCTAAAGATCAAGGGAGGCTCTCTGTAGATCAAGACTTGCAGTTCTGAAATCCATCTGACTGAACAAATGGCAATCAGGAGCACAGCCTTAAAAGTAACATCCTTCAAGGAAGCAGATTTAAGACATTCAAAAGGAGCCTTAACTAAGGTAAACAAGACTATGATCAAATCCTAAGGAAGAACTAGTTTGTTGCAGTTTTCCAGGTTTCGCCACGTCTGGTCAGGTAGAACCGACGTTTCAGCCATCATGTTGTGGATTTCTTCAGAATATTCTGTGAGGTCTGCAATTTGTCTTTATATACAGTGGGTCCTCAAACCTGACTGCCTCCCTTTTTTAGCGTGAGCAACAAGGTGATTTCAGAAATGCCTCAGGAAGAGGGTAAGTAAACTCTAGTGCAAACCTTTCACCTAATCGAGTACCCAAAGATCCATAGTTATTTGCGCCCATCTTAAGTAATATAACTGGAGACAAAGTCACAGGTACCAGAGAATGGGTCCACCAATCTTCATTGTGACTTCTTGGCATTTAACTGCTGCTGTAGAAGAGAAATCTCATGCACCTCTATGGGCACCTTTAAAAGACAGATTCGACAAAAGGAAAACAGTGCCAAGTAATACTACTCTACCTGGTTTATATCTCCTAGAATCTCTAAAATAATCTTTATTATAGAAACCTCTAGAAGAAGATCTAGGATGATCCTCTGGAAACCTAGGAGCCTCTGATTCAGAAAAAGAGATCATGTACTTACCCTGGTAAGCTCTTTTCCAGTAGATGAGACATTTTAGACAAGTGGATAGTATCCCCATGGCTGCATGCCATCTGCAGAAGGAATCCAGTTCGGATTTTTCTCTGTGCCTCTTCCGTACTTCACTGAGCTCCTTAGCGCCACCTACAGTTAGTACCCAAGCACCAATGGCCACCAAACCAACGTGAAGTAGAGACATCCAGAACAACATTCAAGATCATAACTGTTCTGATAAAAGGAGTAACATGAGAATATTAGCTGCAAACAGCCGTCAAAAACCTCTAAGGAGCTCAGAAACCATTTCTGCCGAAAAGAGGAACATATATACAGTATACTTTCTAGCCCCAAAGGGCTGACTGGCATCCAAGGTACAACTTGGAGACGCATGAAATAAACTGAGATAATAAGACAGGTGCAGGAAGGACAGGACGGGAGCCTAGAATGTCTCACCTATTTACTGGAAAAGAGCTTATCAGGGTAAGTGCATAATCCCTTTTTCCAGTGCAATAGGTGAGACATTCTAGACAAGTGGGATGTACAAAAGCAATCCCCACAAAACCAGGGCAGGCTGACTGCGCTGACCCTCAAGACTGAGGACCCCAAAGGCAGAGACCTGTCTCACTGTCACATGCACTCTGTAAAACAGGGCAAGCGGGTGTATAGAGCAGTGTTTTTCAACCGCTGTTCCGCGGCACACTAGTGTGCCGCGAGATGTTGCCTGGTGTGCCGCAGGGCCGCCATCAGGGCAGTACTACCAGTCCTGCATTCAGGGGCCCGGAGCTGACAGGGGGCCCGAGGCAGGGGCGCCAGTAGCTCGCCAAGGCAAAGTGAGTCGATCACCCAGGATCTAATCTATCGAGCCGATAAGTCTTCTTCTCCCCGACGTCAATTCTGCAGTCGGAGAGGAAGTTCGGGCCGGCCAATCGCTGCCTGGCTGGGCGGAACTTCCTCTCCGATTGCAGAATTGACGTCAGGGAGAGCATGCGTCGGCGTCGGCTTTGGGGCCTGTTATCCAATGGTGGGTCCTGTTCCCCGATGGCAGCGGCAGTGGCTTGGGGAACGGCAGGGAGAAAGAAAGAAAGGGGGCAGGCAGGGAAACAGAAGGAAAGAAGAGAAACAGAAAAAAAGAAAGAAAGGTCAGGGAGAGAGGAAGAAAAAGTTGGGGGAGGGAATGAGGTGTGGAGGAGAGAAAGCATACAGGCTGATAGAAGGGAAGAAAGATTGGATGCACAGTCAGAAGAAGAAAGTGCAACCAGAAATCACCAGACAAGGTAGGAAAAATGATTTTATTTTAAATTTAGCAAAGTGGAGGCAGTATTACCACAGTTTTCAAAGGAATTTGCCCAAATAACTTAATAGTTAACTGGGTAAATTCCCAGAGATGAAAACTTCCCTTCACTTACTATGCACAGTTCTGAATTTATATCTGCTGTCTATATTTTACAATATGGTCACCTTTTACTAAACCGCAATAGTGGTTTTTAGCGCAGGGAGCCTATGAGCGTCAAGAGCAGCGCTGGGCATTCAGCGCAGCTCCCTGCGCTAAAAACTGCTATTGTGGTTTAATAAAAAGGATGGAGGGTATATTTGTCTATTTTTGTATGCTATAAAAACCAAATACAGAGAGAGACTGAGAGCTGTTGACGAAGAGCTACATGTGTGTCTTTCTTTGATTCCAGCCAGAATATCAGCTTTGTGTTCAGCCAAACAGGCCCAGGTTTCGCACTGAATAAAGTATTTTATAATTTTTCACTATTCTGTTTACTTAATATTTCATAATAAAGTAATTATAAAATACTTTCTTTGTGTTTATTTGATTCCTATTCAAGAGAATTACTTTATATATAGTCAATATAGGCACAGAGTTAAATTTTTTAACATTTTCTAATGGTGGTGTGCCTCGTGATTTTTTTCATGAAACAAGTGTGCCTTTGCCCAAAAAAGGTTGAAAAACACTGGTATAGAGGACCACATTGCGCTGTGCAAATCTCCTCAGGGGAGATAGTTCTAGCTTCAGCCCACAAAAAAGCCACACATCTAGAAGAATGCACCTGGACAGAAACAAGAGAATGTTTCCCAGAAAACATGTAGGCTGACAAAAGGGGATTATGAATCCATCAGGAAATCGAGGCCTTAGCAGCAGGAGCACCCCACTGGACAGAATAAGTCAACTCAAACAAATGGTCAGAAAGATGAACTCATTTGTGACCACTAAATAGTGAAGAAGCACTCCATGTATATCCAGGATCCTCAAAACATGATCCTGAGTCTTTAAACCAGTAGGCTGAGAAACAGGCACACATACTTCCTTGCAAGAAAGAGCCTGGAGACCGGAGACATAGCTTGCTGACGGAACAGCGCTCAGAAAAACTGTCTGGAGCATCAAGGACAAGAGGAAAGCATCCTGAAGACTCAAAGGAAGTCTTGGATAGACTATATAGCACCAGGGTGAGGTCCCAGAAAGGGAACGGTAGATAAATTAGTGGTCCAATGCGAAGAACCCCTGTCAGAAATCTGGCAACGTCAGGGTTAGACACCAAAGACGAAGGATGACTGGGCATGAAAACAAGAGAGCCCAGCCACTTGAACCAAAGGTATGCTGCAGAGAGTTTAAAAAAAAAAAAAGGAAAATGTTTTAACCAGCTTCTCCAAATTATCTCTAAAGAGCATACATTACAATCGATAAAATATAACTTACTCCAAGATGGTGCCTGAATAAGAAATGGAAGAGTGAGCTCTCAGTTTTCCAGGCATATATTTCTTATTAACCTTTACCTATCATACTTATGCCTAAACAAAGGAGAAAAGAGGGTTTACCCTTCAGTCTTTCCTGTCAAATCCTCCCCATGATAGACTGTTATTACTACACTACAAACGAATCTTCCACTCCATGCTAACCTATCTGGGAGTAAAAACTTGGAACGACCTCCAAGAAGCAATCAGGATGGAAACCAGCTACACATTATTCCACAAGAAGCTGAAAACTCTTCTTTTTGACAACTAATACTATTAGCCTATTTCCATCTCCCTTTAGACCTCTCCTTCTCGTCCTCCCCCTATCCTTTCTCTGCCCCTTCTTTTTCACTGTAAGTCACCTAGAGCCTGCATAGGTTAGTGTGACACACAAATGGGTGATTCTGTAGTCTTGCTGAGGAAGAAGCCTGACTTGGACAAAGAAGCTTTGTTGATCCCTGAAGGACTGATTACACTTTCCCCTGCTAGTTATAGTACTGATTTTAAGCAAAATAGGTGGCAACTTTTCTTTATAGAATGCAGCTGATGTAAATGCCCATAACAAGATGTTTGCAGGTACATATGTAAATGTCTAGAATAGGATTCTATAATTTATGCATGTCAATTGACAATATAAATACTATCGAGTCATGGCACATAGTTTTCTGCTGGTATAGGCATTGCTATAGGATGGCACACTGGCACAAGGTGGCAAATTCCATGCTAAAAAATTGCCTTAGGAACCATTTTCAACCCCAGCAAGAGACAGTGCACTTCCCAGGCACTGATATCGCCTCCCTACCTTCCTCCTCCCCCATTTCTTGAACTTGGCCTCTCTCCCTTCAGCCACAGTTTACAAACTTGTGACAGTTGCTGGCAGTAATTAGATCAGGCTTTCCTCTGGCTAGTCCTGGAGTCCTTCTATCTGTTGCAACTTCCTTTTGCCGCATGGGCAGAATGTAGAACAGTGAAAGCATCCAGTCTATTCAATATGATACCACATTTTGTATCAGGTAAGGATCTGTCTATGCTCTTCATGTACAATTAAGGTGAAGGATTCAGTTAGCATGTAGTATCTGGATAGGAATCTATGTAATGTAATGTAATGTAATTTATTTCTTATATACCGCTACATCCGTTAGGTTCTAAGCGGTTTACAGAAAATATACATTAAGATTAGAAATAAGAAAGGTACTTGAAAAATTCCCTTACTGTCCCGAAGGCTCACAATCTAACTAAAGTACCTGGAGGGTAATAGAGAAGTGAAAAGTAGAGTTAGAGGAAAAATAAAAATAAAATAAACATTTTAACAAGACAGCATTGATCTAAATACTTTGGAAGGTAGAAGAGAGGAGAGAAAGGAATAGAAGCAGAAGGGGGAGCCGTTGAACAGTAGAATTCTGGAGAAATTTAAATGATAGAAATAGAACAAAACAAAGACAAAAGGCAAAACAATAGATAAGATTAAAGATAAATCATAAGCTGGAAAGAAAAATAAAATAAAACTTTGTCTTCAATCCACGGTTTCAGCGTCAGTGATGAAGTGGAGCAAGTAAGTTTAGGAGGAGCGATTGACGTTTCCAGAAAGGACTTCTTCAGGGAAGAGACTTGGCAGACAGTCCCAGGATGCCTATGTCTCCTCCCCTGCGATGTTCTCCCATCCATGCATTCCCTCCCAGACACACTGCCCGTGCCCCAGCCGCTCCAAGGAGGCTGCCCCAGATGAGGCCCACGGTGAATGCAGGATTCTCTCCTCTGCGGGAAAGCCGCCCGGAGCCGACAGTCGATCTTCTTAGCGGATTGCATGGGGGGAAGAGTTCACACTCTTGGTAGGATCGGGTCTGTGTGCTCTTGGTGGTTGTGGTTGGTCTCGTTGCTGCTTAGGTGTAAAAGCAGTTGATCTCCACTGCTGCTGATATTTAAAAGCAGGCAGATTGATCTCTCCAATGGACTGCAGGGGGAGGAGTTCACACTCCTGGCAGGATCGGGTCTGTGGGCTCTTGGTGGTTGCGGTAGGTCTCGCTGCTGTTTGGATGTAAAAGCAGTTGTTTTTCTTCTGCTGCTGATATTTAAAGCAGGTAGATTGATCTCTAAAACGGGATATAGGGGGAGGAGCTCACATGCCTGGTTGGATCGGGGCAAGGGCTCCTATTATAGGCAGCTGGTCTTGCTGCTACTTAGGTGTTAAAGCAGTTGATCTTCCTAGCGGACTGCAGGAGGTGTGGAGCTCACACTCCTGTCATGATCTGGTCTATGGGCTCTTGGTAGTTGCGGTTGGTCCCAATGCTGCTTAGGTGTAAAAGCAGTTGTTCTCCCACTGCTGCTGATATTTAAAAGCAGGTAGATTGATCTATCCAATGGAATGCTGGGGGAAGATCTTATATGTCTGGCTGGATCGTGGCAAAGGGTTCCCGGTAGTGGTGGCTGGTCCTATTGCTGCTTAGGTGTAAAAACAGTTGATCTTCTTATCGAATTGTAGGGGGGGCAGATCTCACATTCCTGGCAGGTTCAGGTCTGTGGGTTCTTGGTGGTTGCGGATGGACCCGCTGCTGCTTAGGTGTAAAAGCAGTTGTTTTCCCAATGCTGCTGATATTTAAAAGCAGGCAGATTGATCTCTCCAACAAATTGTATGGTGAAGAGCATACACGTCTGGCTGGATTGGGACAAAAGCTCTCGATAGTGGCGGCTGGTCTTGGTGCTGCTTAGGTGTAAAAGCAGTTGATCTCCTACTTCTGATAATATTTAAAAGCAAGCATATTGATTTTTCCAACGGAATGCTGGGGGAAGAGCTTACTTGTTTGGCTGAATCAGGGCAAAGGGCTCTCGGTAGTGGTGGCTGATCCTGTTGCTGCTTAGGTGTAAAAAACAGTTGATCTTCCTAGTGGACTGCAGGGGGAGGTGGAGCTCACACTCTTAGCTGGATCGGGTCTGTGTGCTCTTGGTAGTTGCGGATAGTTCCACTGCTGCTGAGTAACAGTACGGCTTGTTTTAGTTGCCTAGTAGTAGGGTTATTGGTGCTCTAGGGCTCAGTGTAATATACAGCATGGTCTTTTCTTAGGTGGGTTAGGACTGTTATGGTTTGGTACATGGGTTTTCTATATAGGTTTTGAATGTCTTTTTTGCAGGGGTTTGTGTTATTTTGCAAAGTGTTCTGCCCTACTTGAAAGTAGGACCTTGGAACCCAAAATAAAAATACTCAAGACTAATGGCTTTCACGTCCTGTAGAGTCACCACACAAACAAAAATCAATCTGATTAAAAAAAGTGTTTGGCAGAGGAAGGTGTATGTGTCATTTCTGTGATGATAATTACAGGAAGAATATTTTTTTGTATAGTGTAATCTATATATATATATAAAATCGGAGGTATGTATGTGTGTATGTATGTGTGTGTGTGTGTATGTGCCGCGATCACGCAAAAACGGCTTGACCGATTTGAACGAAACTTGGTATACAGATCCCTCACTACCTGGGGTGATATGTTCTGGGGGTCTCGTGGCCCACCTGCACACGTGGGCGAAGCTACAAACATAAAATCAGATTTCACCCATTCATGTCAATGGAAAAAATGTAAAAAGCTGCCATTCTCACAGTAATTCAAAAACGGCTTGACCGATTTGAACGAAACTTGCTATGCAGATCCCTCACTACCTGGGGTGATATGTTCTAGGGGTCTCGCGGCTCACCTGCACACGTGGCCGGAGCTACAAACAGAAAATCAGATTTCACCCATTCATGTCAATGGAAAAAATGTAAAAAGCTGCCATTCTCACAGTAATTCAAAAACGGCTTGACCGATTTGAACGAAACTTGGTATGCAGATCCCTCACTACCTGGGGTGATATGTTCTGGGGGTCTCGCAGCCCACAACTCTATGTTGCTTGCTCAAGGGTGGGTTCACCCAAGAATTTATATGTTCTTGCTCCTGGAGGTGAAACTAAAAATGTTGTTTATAATCAAGTTTTGCGTTGGTTGTAATGTATTCATTTTGTCAGATATTTCACATTATAATTTGAATATATGTGTGTGTGTGTGTGTATGTATGTATGTTCCAGCATAACTCTTCAATGCATGGACAGATTTCAACCAAACTTGACATACACATTACTTACTATCTGAGGACACACACTGTGGGGGTGGGAAGGGGGGGATATGTAAAAATGATTGAAAATGACAGATTTTAGTATCTACCCCATAGTGTTTTCGGGCTCACAGATGAATACTCAGCATAACTCTGAAACGCATGGAGAGATTTCAACCAAACTTGGTACACATATGACTTACTATCTGGGGAAAAATATTGTGCAGGTGGGACGGGGTAAAATACTGTGGGGGTGGGAAGGGGGTGATATGTTAAAATTATCAAAAGCGACAGATATTAATGTCCAACCCATAGTTTTCGGGCTCGCAGAGATGAATACCGACACTCCCGATGCCGTTTAAGTCTAAGTTCAGCCCCATAGAGAGGGACATTCCTTTGGGACATGTGGAGGGTAGGGGGTTGGGACATGGGGGTGGGGCATATGGGACATGTGGGGGGGGGTAACGTGGGGGGTGGGACATGTGGGACATAGTGGGGTGGGACATGTAGGGGGTTGGACATTTTGGGATAAATAAATATCCGGGCAACGCCGGGTAATCAGCTAGTACTGTATAATAGGGATAGCTCTATTCTTGGAGAATACTGCATTTTTGATACAGAACTAGAGGTGCAGGATTTATATTGAAATTCTGACCAATCCGATGGTGAATCCAGACATCTTTCCACACAGAAGAATTTGTTGAATGGAGCTATCAGTTATAATGGCAGTTTTACCTGGTAGCTGAAACTAGCTGGAGGGAGACAGCTACCTTATGCACAGAAGTTCATAGTATCTTAAATTGCTAATTTTAAAAAGGAGGTTGGGAGAGGGGTGTGCGATGTGGTGAAGGACATGATGTGTGGAAATGGCACTTTGGCGTGCCCCTTCCCCTCCATACCTAGCTTGCTTCCCTGTTGTCACCCAAAAAATTTCTCTCTAGAAACGCCACTGGAAGAAACATGCTGCAAGTGAAGGGAAGGGAAGAGAGGAGACACGCCGTAGCCCTCAAGGTGAGTTCAAAGGTGTCATAGATTGAACGAGCCATGAATTTTCTAAGCTGCAAGAGACTGGAAGAGCATTGGCGGAAAGTAGAGAGTTTTCTGTCAGGTAAGTATTTTTCAAAAGAAGCCAGTTGCTGAATGAGGTGCTTCATATAAAAGGAAAAATGAGAGGCATAATTACTGGATCTATTGGCAAGCATAGCATTTTGGTATAAACGCTTGCCAAATTTATCCATGGCCTTCCCCTCTCTGCCAGGAGGGACCGAAGCATAGACACTAGCGCCTGCAGACTTTTTGAGAGTGGACTCAACCAATAAAGACTCATGTGGGAGCTGAGGTTTGTCAAAGCCTGGAATTGGGATGACTTTATATAAGGAATCCAATTTTCGAGAGGCCCCAGGAATGGTCAAGGGAGTCTCAAGATTTTTATAGAAAGTCTCCTTCAAAATTTCATGGAGGGGCAATTTAAGAAATTCCTTTGGAGGCTGATCAAAGTCCAAAGTGTCAAGGAATGCCTTAGATTTCTTGGATTCAGCCTCCAAAGGAATTGAAAGAGACTTGCACATCTCCTTTAAAAAAGATGTAAAGGAGGAATGTTCCAGCCTAGAAGAAGGTTCTCGCAGAGAGGGGTCTTCCTCACCCGAAGAAACCTCATCCTCAGAGAGCAAGGGCTCTTCAGAGTCATCCCAGAGATCAGGATCTCGTACCTGAGAAACACAACCCCGAGTCCGGTGTCGAAGGCTCAGCGTGTCGGGTCTTGCGTACCGACTTCCCGGAACGCAAGGAGGCAGCACCTGGAGAAGTTAAAGGTTGCCGATGTCAAGACTGATCAGACATAAGTAAAGGCTCAGTTGTTTGAACAGCCCGATGAAGACCTCTCGGCTCCGCAGATAGTACTGGCATGGAAGTCGAAGAGGCAGAATGGACCGGTACCGAAAGAGTGGAAGCCGACAATAACGGCTGCTCCATGGTCGGTACCGGCGGCTCAGACCAGACCAGGACTGGAAGGTTCAGTGCCAACAGAGCAGGAAGGAGTTGCTGCAATTGTTCCTTAAGTTGGACTTGAAGGACAGCCGCAATACGGTCATCCAAAGAAGGCACCGGTATCGCTTTCTTTTTCTGCGGTACCTGCGGTGCCGCTCGACGCCCAGAGGATGAGAAGGCCGAGGAGGATGCACTCACCTCTATAGGGGCGGAGCATTTACGGGGGCGCCTCGAGGTCGGCAGGACTGGACTCTCTGTCACAGCGACCGGAGGACGCTCCAGGGAGGAAGGCTTCTTAGCCGGCTTACCTGGAGGGTGCGACGCCGGAGCAGTGTCACGCAGCGTCGATGAAGTGGGAGCCGGTTGAGAAGCTGCCGATGCCGGTGTCGACGCCGAGGGATCAGTCATCTCGGCACCAAAAAGGAGTTTCTGCTGAAGCTGCCTGTTTTTTAAAGTGCGCTTCTTCAGAGTAGCACAACGGGTGCAGGTGGAAGCCCTGTGATCCGGACCCAAGCACTGCAGATACCAATTGTGCGGGTCGGTCAACGAGATGGGGCGTGCACACCGTTGACACTCTTTGAATCCTGGCTGAGGGGGGATGAAGGTGAACACGGCCTCCGCCAAATCGAAAGCGGAGGCTTCGTTGATGACAACAAGACCCGCCGGGGCGAACCCGAGAAAAAATAAAACAAAAGAAAATTGTGTTTTTTTTTGGGACGTCGGGAACTTAAGGAAAAAAGAAGAAGAACTTTTTCGAAGAAAAAATACGCGAGCGGGAAGGCAAGCGAAAAAATTTCAACAGCCTTTGAAAAACACGCGTCTTCTTAGCTCCGCGGAAACTAAGAAACTGGGGACCAACGCCTCTGTCGGGCGGGAAAGCACTCGTGCATGCGCGGTGCAGCCTAACTAGAACTTTCTAAGTTCTTGGAGTGTAATCACTCTAAAATTGTCCATACCGGGGCTCCGTCGGTGCCGTTACCCATCAGTTAAGAATATGCTGCTTGCTTATCCTGGGATAATTAACAGTTCTCTCTGTTCACAAGGTTTTTCACAATGATAACTTAAATTTTGCCCTCTTAGGGCTCAAAGAGCAATAAAACGAGGTCTGAGAGATTATTGCTAACAAACTTCCTGCCCCATACCTTCACTGCTTTTTTTGTTCTAACCCTGGAACTATGCCATTCTGATATTTAACAAGTCTTCAGTATACTAAAGATTGTTAAAGAGCATAAAAAGCACAGTTACTTACCGTAACAGGTGTTATCCAGGGACAGCAGGCAGATATTCTTGACTGATGGGTGACGGCACCGACGGAGCCCCGGTACGGACAATTTTAGAGTGATTGCACTCTAAGAACTTGGAAAGTTCTAGTAGGCCGCACCGCGCACGCGCGAGTGCCTTCCCGCCCGACAGAGGCGTGCGGTCCCCAGTTAGGATAAGCCAGCTAAGAAGCCAACCCGGGGAGGTGGGTGGGACGCAAGAATATCTGCCTGCTGTCCCTAGATAACACCTGTTACGGTAAGTAACTGTGCTTTATCCCAGGACAAGCAGGCAGCATATTCTTGACTGATGGGTGACCTCCAAGCTAACAAAAAGAGGGATGGAGGGAAGGTTGGCCATTAGGAAAACAAATTTTGCAAAACAGATTGGCCGAAGTGTCCATCCCGTCTGGAGAATGCATCCAGACAATAATGAGATGTAAAAGTATGAACTGAGGACCAAGTGGCAGCCTTGCAGATTTCCTCAATAGGAGTGGAACGGAGGAAAGCTACAGATGCTGCCATAGCTCGGACTCTATGGGCCGTGACAGAACCTTCCAGTGTCAGTCCGGTCTGAGCATAACAGAATGAAATGCACGCTGCCAGCCAATTAGACAACGTACGTTTAGAAACAGGACGTCCCAATTTATTCGGATCAAAGGACAGAAAGAGTTGGGGAGCTGATCTGTGGGGTTTCGTATGCTCTAAATAGTAAGCTAGAGCCCTCTTACTGTCCAAAGTATGCAGAGCCTGTTCTCCAGAATGAGAGTGAGGTTTCGGAAAGAAGACAGGCAGAACAATGGATTGGTTGAGATGGAACTCAGAGACACTTTGGATGTGTACGTAGAACTACCTTATCATGATGAAAGACTGTGAAAGGTGGGTCAGAAACTAGTGCATGGAGCTCACTGACCCTCCTGGCAGAGGTGAGCGCAATAAGGAAAAGTACCTTCCAAGTGAGAAACTTGAAAGTGGCAGTAGCCAAAGGTTCAAATGGAGGCTTCATTAAAGCGGAGAGAACCACATTAAGATCCCAGATCACAGGAGGTGCTTTAAGAGGTGGTTTTACATTGAAAAGACCTCGCATGAATCTGGTGACCAGGGGATGAGCTGAAAGGAGTTTTCCATGGACTGGCTCATGAAAAGCAGCAATAGCACTGAGATGGACTCTGATGGATGTAGATTTGAGGCCAGAGTCAGACAGAGAAAGTAGATAATCCAACAATGTCTCCACTGCAAGGGACGTGGGATCATGATGATGAAGAAGACACCAAGAAGAAAACCGTGTCCACTTCTGATGATAACATTGCAGAGTGGCTGGTTTCCTGGAAGCATCCAGAATAGAACGAACGGGCTGAGACAGAAGAGAATCATATGAAGTCAGCCCGAGAGATACCAAGCTGTCAGGTGTAGAGACTGGAGGTTGGGATGTAGAAGGGTCTCTTGATGCTGCGTAAGCAGAGAAGGAAATAGTGGAAGCAGAAAGGGTTCTCTGGAACTGAGTTGAAGTAGAAGGGAGAACCAATGTTGTGGAAGCACCTGCTGACATAGAGATTGAAGAGTTTGAAGACGGTTGGATGGCAGGAATGCTCTCATGAGGACTGTGTCCAGTACCGCTCCAATGAATTGAAGTCTCTGAGATGAGATTTGGGTAGATTGATCTCGAACCCCAGAAGCTGTAGAAACAGGATGGTTTGGTTGGTGGCCAGGAGCACTGTTTGAGATGAATTGGCCTTGATTAACCAATCGTCCAGATAAGGAAAGACTTGAAGGTGGTGACAGCGTAGAAAGGCAGCCACCACAATGAGACATTTGGTGAACACCCTTGGAGAGGAGGCAAGACCGAATGGTAGCACCTTGTATTGATAATGACAGCGATTGATCATGAAGCGGAGATACTATCTGGAGGTCAGATTGACCGGTATGTGAGTGTATGCTTCTTTGAGATCGAGGGAGCATAGCCAGTCGTCTAGATTGAGAAGAGGGTAAAGAATGGCCAGAGAAAGCATCTTGAATTTTTCTTTGACTAAACATTTGTTGAGATCGCGAAGATCTAGGATTGGTCTGAGATCTCCTGTTTTTTTGGGAACTAGAAAGTAACGGGAGTAGAATCCCTGTCCCTGCTGATCTAGAGGAACTTCCTCTATAGCGTTTAGAAGGAGGAGGGATTGAACCTCCTGAAGAAGGAGGGCAGACTGAGAAGTGTTCAAAGCAGACTCTTTTGGCAGGCTTTGAGCTGGAAGGGTCTGAAAGTTGAGAGAGTAGCCGTGGTGGATGATGTTGAGGACCCATTGGTCCGAAATGAAAACCTCCCACCGGCTGAGGAAAAGAGAGAGACGACCACTTATAGGTTGAGGTAGGTGGGTAGAAATTGGAACACTGGCTATGCTTTGGAGAATGCAGTCAAAAGGGCTGTGTCGATTTTTGTTGTGGAGGTGGCTTCACAGGCTGCTGCTGCTGTGGCCTGGGAGGCTGACGTTGCTGTTGACGTTGACGCCTGGGTTGCTGGGGAGCTGCTGGCAATGGGCGAGCTGCATAGCGTCGATTGCTGTCTGAAAGGCCGAGTCTGAGGAGGCTTTTTCTTAGTTTTGAGCAGGGTATCCCAGCGTGTTTCGTGGGCAGAGAGCTTTTGAGTGGTCGAGTCCATGGATTCCCCAAAGAGCTCATCCCCCAGGCATGGGGCATTGGCTAACCGATCTTGATGATTAACATCGAGCTCGGATACTCGAAGCCAGGCAAAGCGACGCATGGCCACAGACATCGCAGTTGCTCTGGAAGTAAGTTCGAAAGTGTCATAAATTGACCGAACCATGAACTTACGTAGTTGAAACAGAGAAGACGAGCAGTGATGAAAAGCTTGCTGTTTGCGCTGAGGAAGGTACTTTTCAAATGAAGCCATGGTGGTAAGAAGATGCTAAAGATAAAACGAAAAATGAAAAGCATAGTTACTAGATCTGTTAGCCAACATTGCATTTTGGTAGAGCCTCTTACCAAATTTATCCATGGCTTTGCCCTCTCTGCCAGGAGGTACAGAAGCATAGACACTAGCCCCTGTGGACTTTTTAAGAGTAGATTCCACAAGCAGAGATTAATGCGGAAGCTGGGGCTTATCGAAACCAGGAATAGGAATTACTTTATACAATGAATCTAACTTACGGGGAGCTCCTGGAATCGTTAAGGGAGTTTCTAGATTCTTGTAGAAAGTTTCCCTCAAGATGTCATGAAGAGGGAGTTTCAAAAATTCCTTTGGAGGCTGATCAAAGTCAAGGGCATCTAAAAAGGCTTTAGACTTTTTAGATTCAGCCTCCAAAGGAATGGATAGAGAGTCACACATGTCTTTCAAAAAAGAAGTGAAAGATGTGGATTCATGTTGAGAGGATGGGTCAATCACAGCAGGCTCATCCTCATCTGAGGAACATTCACCCTCAGACAGAAAGGGCTCTTCAGAGTCACCCCACAGATCAGGGTCCCTGATATGGGAACTACGGTCTCGGGACTCTGGGGTGGATGGTTCCAAGTGCCGGGATTTGCGCACCGACTTACCCGACCTCATCGATATGGAACCGGGAGACGTTACCGGTTGCACCGGTGCCGAAGTCTGTACCGACTGATGCTGGGCTCTCGGTTCCGGAGCAAGAACAGGCATCGATGTCGATGAGGCCGAGTGGACCGGTACCGAAGCGGATGCAGTAGATAATAGGGGTTGGTCTACTACCGGTACCGGTGGTTCAGACCGGACCGGCACCGGAAGGTTCGGTGCCAATAGAGCAGGAAGGAGTTGTTGTAACTGCTCCTTTAGCTGCACTTGGAGGACGGCGGCAATACGCTCATCCAAAGAAGGCACCGGTACCGCCTTTTTCTTTTGCGGTACCTGCGGTGCCGCTCGACGCCCCGAAGATGAAGGGCCCGAGGTCGAAGGACTCACTTCAATCGGGGCGGAGCGCTTCTGCTGGCGTTTCACGGTCGGCAGGACTGGGCTCGCTGCAATAGAGACCGGAGGACGCTCCAGCGGGGAAGGCTTCTTAGCCGGCTTACCTGGGTGCGACGCCGGTGTGGTATCACATGGCGTCGAAGAAGTAGGTGCCGACTGTGAAGGTGCCGATGCCGGTGTCGATGGTACGGGATCGGACATATCGGCACCGAAAAGTAATCGCTGTTGTATCTGGCGATTTTTCAAAGTACGTTTTTTCAACGTGGCACAGCGGGTGCAGGTGGAAGCCTGATGCTCAGGACCCAAACACTGTAGGCACCAGTTGTGCGGGTCCGTGAGAGATATAGGCCGAGCACACCGCTGGCACTTTTTAAAACCTGGCTGAGGGGGCATGAAAATAAAAACGGCTTCTGCCAAATCGAAGGCCGAGGCCTCGATGGTGGCAGTAGGCCCCGCCGGGGAAAAACCGAATTGAAGAAAAAAATAAGGTTTTTTTTTTTTTTTAACAAAAATAAAAGAAAAGAAAAAAAGGCAATAGAGCCAAAAGGGTTTACGCGAGCGGGAAGGCGTAGAGAAAAAATTTCAACGGCTGTTGAAAAACGCGTCTTCTTAGCTCCGCGGAAACTAAGAAACTGGAACCGCGCGCCTCTGCCGGGCGGGAAGGCACTCGCGCGTGCGCGGTGCGGCCTACTAGAACTTTCCAAGTTCTTAGAGTGCAATCACTCTAAAATTGTCCGTACCGGGGCTCCGTCGGTGCCGTCACCCATCAGTCAAGAATATGCTGCCTGCTTGTCCTGGGATAATATAAAATTATATATGGTTTATCAAATTACCTTAATTCCCCATGGTTGCTGTGGATGGCCTAAAGTCCAATAGGAACATCTAATATGCAGTAGATACAGTATGTTGTATGTCTATTGACAATTCACAAGGATCCTAACTCCGATTAACCTTCATCCCATTCCCCATTATTGCAACAATGGCATTACAATGGCAGACACTTATAGAACTTAAGACCAGATATACTCAC
Source organism: Geotrypetes seraphini (assembly GCF_902459505.1). Taxonomy (NCBI): domain Eukaryota; kingdom Metazoa; phylum Chordata; class Amphibia; order Gymnophiona; family Dermophiidae; genus Geotrypetes; species Geotrypetes seraphini. The sequence goes on from NC_047085.1 coordinate 61,750,885, forward strand.
CATGACAAAAATGTCATCAGTGCATCTGACCCTAATTGTAATGTTCTGTTAGTTAGTGGGTTAGAATGAAACCAGTGATTCTTTTACTTACTTTCCCTCTGAGCTGTAACTGTTCATGCTTCCATCTGTAGATTCTCGACTTGCTTGCCGAGTCATCCAATTTCTCATCTCCACAGCTAATCCAGTTTCTGTACTTCTCTGGATGGTGCTTTTTAGCTTTTTGCCTCCTGCTTCTATGGAGTAAAAAAAAAACCAACCCTCAGATAGATTAGTGTCATTATCTTACTGGAGGCAGCTAATGACATGGTGGAAAGAAGACAAATCAATGGGACACTGTATTACCTGGGTACAAATTATATTGCAAGGATAGAGTAGATCAAATTAGAAGGGGGGCAGGGGGGAGTTGCGCTAAATGTTAAAGAGGGAATTGATTCAAATAAAATAAATATTCTGCATGACATAGATCAGGGTTCCCACACTTTTTGGGCTTGCGAGCTACTTTTAAAATGACCAAGTCAAAATGTCTCCCAACAATAACATTTTAAAAAACACAAAACACATTGAGGTCCTTTTATCAAGGTGCGGTAGGGGGTTTAACGCGCGGAATACTGCACATTAAACTGCCTTCCGCGCTAGTTGCTAACGTCTCCATTGACCAGGCGTTAGTTTTTTTGCTTGCTGCGGGGGTTAGCGCATGATGAATTGTCTGACGTGCTAACCCCGCTAGCGCGGCTTGATAAAAGGACCCCATTGTTCGCAGAGAAAATGTGAATTATCATTTATATTCTGGGGTTTTTTCAAAGAGGTCAAGGCAGATGACTCTATACAATGTCACCTCAGTAATAACTATACAAAAATAGACAAATATACCCCCTCCCTTTTTACTAAACCATAATAGCAGTTTTTTGCTGAATGCCCCGTGCTGCTCTCAATGCTCATAGGCTGCCTGCGCTAAAACCTGCTATTGCAGTTTAGTAAAAGGGGACCATAGTGCAAAATATAGACAGCAGATATAAATTCTCAAAACAGACAAATTTTGATCACTAAATTGAAAATAAAATCATTTTTCCTACCTTTGTTGTCTGATGAGTTCATGAGTCTCTAGTTGCACTTTATTCTGACTGTGCATCCAATATTTCTTCCCTTCTCTCAGCATGGTGTATGCTTCCAGACCTCATTCCCTCCACCAACTTTTTCTTCCTCTCTCTCTTTGCCCCTTCCCTTTTCTTTATTTCCCCTGCCTCCTTCTTTCTTTCTGACTCTCTGCCCCTCTTTCTTTCTGTCTGTCTTTCTCTCCATGCCCCCTTTCTTTCTCCCTGTCACCCTTCTTTCTTTCTTCCTGCTCCCCCTTCTTTCTGTCTCCCTGCCTGCCCCCTGTCTTTCTTTCTCCCTGCCCTCCACCAAGCCACAGGCCTCTAAACCACCGCTGCCCCAAGCTCTCCCTGCTTCCTGACGCATAAGCGTCGGGCCGACCAGCATTCCTCCCTTGACATCAATTCTGATGTCGGAGAGGAAGTTCCGGGCCAGCCAAGCAGCGATTGACTGGCCCGGATCTTCCTCTCTGACATCAGAATTGACATCGGGTGGGGAAGGTTGGATGGCTCGGCGCTTCTGCGTCGGGAAGCAGGTAGAACGCAAGGCAACGCGATCGACTCACGTTGCCTTTGTGATCTACTGATCGATCGCGATCGACCTTTTGGGCACTCCTGACATAGATAGTAGTGTGGAATCCATATGGATAGAAATTACATGTGTGAAGGGAAGGAATATAAAGGTAAGGTTATACTATCATCCCCCAAAGCAAAATGAGCAGACAGATGAAGAAATGTTTTCAGAGATTAGGAAAGGATGCGCATTGGCTACCAATTGGCCATAGGATCATGTTTAAAATAATATTTCTTATTTTTAAAACTTTAGCTTTTAACGAACCACAATTCATATCTAAGTTATTAATTCCATACAAACCAAAACGATCATTAAGATCATCGGAACAGAGTCTCCTTTCAGTTCCATCTTTAAAGGTTATTGGAACCAGAAGACTAGACATTTTTACAGTTATGGGCCCTCAGTGGTGGAATATGTTACCACAGTATATCCGTTCTGAACCTGATTCTGTTAAATTCAAATCTCTTTTAAAGACTTTTTTATTTAAAGATGCCTATGATTTTTAACACAATTTCTGAATTCTTTTTTTTACATTGTGCTCTGGTTTTTTATAATACCTTCCCTATTGTTCTTTCCTTTATTTTAACAACTCCCTATTATTGTAACTTTTCCCCCTTTTCCTTAATTCATGTATGTATCGTTTATATCCTGTATTTTTGAACTATTTTGTAAGTTTCTTTATTAAAATTGTATCATGTACATCGCCTAGAAATTATAATAGGCGATTCATCAAAAACTGAATAAACTTGAAACTTGAAACTTGAAAGCTGGAGAATTGGGCAACGGTATAATAATAGATGATTTCAATTATAGTTCTTTCAATAATCCTTTCTCATATATATAAAGGCAGGAGACTTTTTACTAACCTGGAGACACTGTATTGTGTGATTTCAAATACCCCAACATTGACTGGTTAAATGTTACATCGGGGAGTGCTAGGGAGGCAAAATTCCTAGATGTCACAAATGACTGCTTCTTGGAGCAACTGGTCCGGGAACTGACAAGAGGGGGAGCTATTTTATATTTGGTCCTTAGTAGAATGCAAGCCATAGTACAGGAGTTAATTGTGTTGGGTCCGCTGGGAAACTGTGATCATAACGTGACCAAATTTGAGCTGATACCAAAAGTGACGTCGCAAAAGAAATCTACTGTAGAGGTGTTTAATTTTCGAAAGGGCAACTAAGATAAAAATAAGGAAAATGGTTAAAAAGAAGCTAAAATAATCAGTTGCAAAGGTTAGCACTATAAACCAGGAGTGGATGTTATTTAAAAATACCATCGTGGAAGCCCAGACCAAATGAATTTCACATAACAGCAAAGGTGGAAAGAAGAGGAAACGAGAGCCATCATAGTTAACAGGTTAAGTGAAAGAGGCTATTAGAGCAAAAAAAACCCCAAAAAACCATCCTTCAAAGAATGGAAAAAGGATCCAAATGAAGAAAAAGCACAGTTACTTACCGTAACAGGTGTTATCCAGGGACAGCAGGCAGATATTCCCACACATGGGTGACGTCACCGACGGAGCCCCGCAGCGGACAGCCTCGAAAGCAACTTGCTTGAAGATCTCGAGCTTTCGAGTGCTGCATCGCGCATGCCTTCCCGCCCGAACTAGGGGGCGCATCTCCTGTGAGGATCCTCAGTTCAGATACCAAGCTAAGAAGCCAACCAGGGGAGGTGGGAGGGTTGTGGGAATATCTGCCTGCTGTCCCTGGATAACACCTGTTACGGTAAGTAACTGTGCTTTATCCCAGGACAAGCAGGCAGCATATTCCCACACATGGGTGACCTCCAAGCTAAGTAAAAGGGAGGAGGGAAGTTGGCAATTTACGAAAAAAGATTTTGCAAAACAGATTGGCCAAAATGGCCATCCCTCCTGGATAAAGTATCCAGACAATAATGAGAAGTGAAAGTGTGAACCGAGGACCAAGTGGCAGCTTTGCAAATTTCCTCAATAGGAGTTGATCTGAGGAAAGCAATAGAAGCCGCCATAGCTCTGACTTTGTGGCCCGTCACTCGACTCTGTAGAGGAAGACCAGCCTGAGCATAGCAGAAAGAAATGCACGCAGCCATCCAGTTGGAGATGGTACGCTTCGAGACGGGATGACCTAATCTATTTGGGTCAAAAGAAATGAAAAGTTGAGGAGAAGTTCTGTGAGGTTGAGTACGTTGAAGATAAAATGCCAACGCACGTTTACAATCCAAAGTATGTAGAGACGCCTCACCAGGGTGAGAATGCGGCTTAGGAAAAAATACCGGTAGCACAATAGACTGATTGATATGAAAATCAGACACTACTTTAGGTAAGAATTTGGGATGTGTACGGAGCACCACCTTATCATGGTGAAAAACTGTGAAAGGCGGATCCGAGATCAAAGCTTGCAACTCACTAACTCGACGAGCTGAAGTGAGAGCAATCAAGAAAACAGTTTTCCAAGTAAGATATCTAAAATGAGCCAAGTCAATAGGTTCAAAAGGAGGTTTCATCAGTTGAGCCAGGACCACATTAAGATCCCATACAACAGGAGGCGGTTTGACAGGTGGATGGAGATTAAAGAGACCCTTCATAAAACGAGAAACTAGAGGGTGTGCCGAGAGCGGTTTCCCATCCAAAGGCTGATGAAAAGCAGCAATTGCACTAAGATGAACTCTAATAGATGTGGATTGAAGACCTGACTGGGATAAATGAAGCAAATAATCCAGAACAGAAGCCAAAGAAGAAGAGTTTGGCTGAAGACTATGAGTGGAACACCAAGACGAGAATCTGGTCCACTTTTGACCATAACATTGCCGAGTGGACGGTTTTCTGGAAGCCAGAAATACATCCTGAACAGACTGAGAAAATTTAGCAGAATCCGTCAGGTAGAAAGGAACCATGCTGTCAAATGAAGAGACTGCAGGTTTGGATGAAGTAAAGACCCCTGATTCTGAGTGAGCAGAGAAGGAAAAACTGGCAGAAGAAGAGGTTCCTTGATGCTGAGTTGAAGAAGAAGAGAGAACCAAGGTTGTCGGGGCCACTGAGGCGCTATGAGAATCATCGTGGCATGGTCCGACTTCAACTTGACAAGGGTTTTGAGAATCAGAGGGAAAGGAGGAAAGGCGTAGAGGAACTGACCCCTCCAATCCAGAAGAAAAGCATCCGCCTCGAGACGAAGAGGCGAGAAGATGCGGGAACAAAACAGAGGAAGTTTGAAGTTGTTGGGTGACGCAAAGAGATCCACCCGAGGAGTCCCCCATCGAGTGAATACTTGACAAAGTGTGGGGGAGTTGAGCGTCCATTCGTGAGGCTGAAGCAGACGACTCAATTTGTCTGCAAGGCAATTCTGAAGACCCTGAATATAAACAGCGCGAAGAAGGATGTTGTGCGAAATCGCCCAATGCCACAACCTCAGAGCTTCCTGACAAAGAGAGTGGGAACCCGTCCCGCCCTGTTTGTTGACATAATACATTGCTACTTGATTGTCCGTCCGAACAAGGACTATTTGGTCGTGAAGGAGGTGAAGAAAAGCTTTGAGAGCAAGAAATATCGCTCTGAGTTCCAACAGATTGATGTGACATCGACGATCTGTGGCAGTCCCTAACCCTTGCGTACGGAGACCATCTACGTGGGCTCCCCATGCGTACTCGGACGAATCTGTTGTGAGAACATTCTGATGAGGAAGATGGTGAAACTGCAAACCTCTGGAAAGATTTGAAGAGAGCATCCACCAGCGGAGAGACTTCTTTAATGAAGGCGTCACCGCTATATGACGAGAAGGTGGATCTAGGGCTTGTTGCCACTGGGACGCCAGTGTCCACTGAGGAATGCGAAGGTGGAGTCTTGCAAATGGAGTCACATGCACCGTAGATGCCATATGTCCGAGAAGGACCATCATTTGGCGAGCCGTGAGAGTCGACAGGGAAGTTACGTGATGACAAAGGCGCAAGAGAGTATCCTGCCGATTGAGGGGGAGGAAAGCTCTCATGCGAACAGAATCCAACACTGCGCCAATAAATTGGATCGATCGAGTTGGAACCAACTGAGATTTGGGAAAGTTGATATGGAACCCTAGACTTTGAAGAAAAGAGATAGTCTGAAGGGTCGCTTGAGTAACCCCTGGAAGAGAAGGAGCTTTGATAAGCCAATCGTCGAGGTAAGGAAAAACTTGAAGTCCCCGAGCCCGAAGGGCCGCGGCTACCACAACTAGACACTTGGTGAAGACCCGAGGAGAGGTTGCCAAGCCAAACGGAAGAACCCTGTATTGAAGGTGAAGGTTCCCCACCTTGAACCTGAGATATTTGCGAAAATTTGGATGGATAGGAATGTGAGTATAAGCCTCTTTGAGATCCAGTGAGCACATCCAATCCCCTTGATCCATGAGGGAGTACAGAATCGGAAGAGAGAGCATGCAAAATTTCTCTTTGACTAGAAATTTGTTGAGAGCTCGGAGATCCAGAATGGGTCGCAAATCCCCCGTCTTCTTTGGAACTAGGAAGTATCTGGAGTAAAACCCCAGGTTGTGTTCGGAAGGAGGAATCTCCTCCACCGCTCGAAGGCGAAGAAGCGCCTGAGCCTCCTGAAGAAGGGGGAGTTGCGAGGAACTGGAAAGACACTCTCCTGGAGGGTGATCTGGGGGCACCTGAAGTAGGCGCAGAGAGTATCCCTCGCGGATGACCGTAAGGACCCAAAGGTCCGATGTAATGGTTTCCCAGACAGATGAAAAAAGGGAAAGGCGACCTCCGATGGGTAGGGAGGAATTTGGATGTAAGGAGGTTGGAATGCTCACCACTGGACCGTCAAAAAGACGGAGCTGTTTTGGTTGGAGCAGGCGCCTGGGACTTTTGAGGACGTTGTTGCAGGGGCCGTCTAGGTGGAGGCCTAGAAAAAGCCGGTGTGGACTTCATCGGGTAACGATGAGCTGGAGGTTTGTAAGCTCTAGTCACAGAAGGTTTTGGTTTTGGACGAAGAAGAGAGGCGAAGGAGCGCTCATGCTCAGAAAGCCTTTTAGTAGCTGCTTCAATAGAGTCATCAAAAAGCTCAGAACCTAGGCACGGCAGGTTCGCTAAACGATCCTGTAAATTGGGATCCATGTCTACTATTCTGAGCCATGCAAGACGTCGCATGGCCACTGCAAATGCCGAGACCCTGGAGGACAGCTCAAAAGCATCATAAGATGCCTGCAACATGAATAGACGCAATTGAGATAATAATAATAATAATAATAATAACTTTATTTTTATATACCGCCAACAATCTTGCGACTTCTAGGCGGTTTACAATAAAAGAAGCTGTTTACAATCCAAGAAACTGAGAATACAATAAATATAAAGAGAAACTTTACATACAGCAAATTGAAGAGTATAACAGTGAATATCTCGTACAGCGAATTAAAGAGTATTGCAGTGTACATCTGATAACATTGATTATGTTAACGTCAGTCTGTGAATTGTGTGGTCAGGAAGTGCCAAGTTGTTTAAACAGAAGTAGAAATGTTCCGTAAGTTGAATAGAGTGTTCATATTTAGTGATTGCAAGTTCAGGTATGTGGTGTTGTTACAAGGGGGGTTGATGTTCCGGTTCGTTACCTAGGTATTTCAGGAATAGGTAGGTTTTAGGTGTTTCCTGAATTCTTCATAGTTGTTTGTGTGAGAGAGAGACTGAAGAATGTGTTTGTATTCAGAAAGGCGTTCTTTGGGCCAGTCTGGGCAAAAGGATGACAACTGCTTCAAAAAATAATTAAAATATGAAGTAAAGACATAGTTGTAATTCAAAATTCGATTTGTCATCATTGAATTTTGATAAAGTCTGCGCCCAAACTTGTCCATAGTTCGCCCTTCGCGTCCTGGTGGAACTGTTGCAGACACCTTAGAAGGATGAGCCTTCTTCAGGGACGATTCCACCACTAGAGATTGATGAGAAAGTTGAGATTTCTCAAAACCTTTACATGGAACAGTGCGATACCGAGACTCCAGCTTCGATGGGATCGCTGTCACAGAGTAAGGAGTCTCCATATTACATAGAAAAGTCTGCTTCAGCACCGGTGTCATGGGTAGACGCAAAGTCTCCTTAGGAGGATGGGAAAGTTCCATATCCGCCAGATATTCAGGCGTGTACTTCGAATCGGAATGTAAGTCAATATTAAGCGCCTGCCCCATGTCGAAAACAAATTTCGCAAACGAAGAAGACTTCGAGGTCGAGGCTTCCTCAGGGGAGGCAGAACGAGTATGAGGCGCCACTGAAAACGATGGAGAAGCCTCGCGCGAATATTGAGATACAGGCTCCGATTCAAGGTGCAAAGTGATGGATGATGCTCCACTGCCCGTCAGAGGACGAGTGGCTGAATGCTTCCGCTTAAGGCTCCGAGTTGGAGAGGTGCGCGGAGTACGAGGTTTAGCCAGAGGAGATCGATCTCGAGACAAACGCCTCGAAGGTGGAGTCCTCGACCTCGAATGCCTCGATGAAACTGAAGAGGCAACGGTACTATGAGAGCGAGGCACAATCTTGGAAGCGAGATCCGAATGCCTCGAGCTCTTCGTGGAAGCGAGCTTCGAAGACCGAGATCTATGCTTGGATCGAGGCAATGATTGTTTAGCAACCCGTTCAGGCGAGGAATCCGACGAGGAAACCCTAGATCGAGACCTGCGACGAGGAGATCGTCGACGAGGTGCAGACTGCTGCTCAGGCTGGAGTTGCGAAGACAGAGTCGAGGCCGGGACCAACTGAGCCACTATCGAGGAAATTTGCGTAGTCAAAATTGACTTAAGCATATCCTCAAACATGGGGACGGAGACCAAGGGACTTGGAGTCACAGGAGGTCTCGTGCGTTCCAAGGAGGGCGACCTCGATTGAGAGTATTCCCTAGACTTGGAAGCACGTTTTGAAGGTCGAGAAGACGGAGTCAAACCTGGAGCCCCAGGTTGGATGGATGCAGACTCCGTCGGCTTCTTAGGGATGGTACCTGAAAAGGAAGCAGGAGACTTACCCCCCAATCCAGGCTTCGAGGACACCGTCGAGGCCTTCGAGGCCGAGGACCCGGAGGTCTTCGAGGCCGAGGCCTGTCGAGGAGGCGAGGTCGAGGTTTTAGCACTCGAGGTTTGTCCCGAAGTCGAGGTTTTAACAGATGCCTCGACCGAGGCCACAGCTTTTTCAGGCTCCATGCGAGGGAAAAGTTCTAAGAACCTGTCGCAGCGGCGCTTGAAGGCACGAGGTTGAAGAGTGAGGCAGCGAAGACAATCTTCAGGGCGATGAGTCGACCCGAGACAGATCATACACCGACTATGTGGATCAGTGATGGAAATAGTCCTGCCGCACTGATAACACCTTTTAAACCCGGTAACAGGCCGGGACATAGATAGGACAAAGTCCGTGTCGAGAACGAGGAAGAGAGGCCTAGGCCTCAATCTTCCAACCCGACGTCAAATGAAAAACAAAAGGATGTTTTTTTTTATAGAATAGAATAAAATAGAATCAGAACACAGCGACCGAAAACAATAAAAAGTACTCAGCCGCGGTGAAGAGAAGGCACAACGCTACAGGAACCAAGTCGACAAGTCTTCTCAGCTCCGCTGAAAACGTTGAACTGAGGATCCTCACAGGAGATGCGCCCCCTAGTTCGGGCGGGAAGGCACGCGCGCATGCGCGATGCAGCACTCGAAAGCTCGAGATCTTCAAGCAAGTTGCTTTCGAGGCTGTCCGCTGCGGGGCTCCGTCGGTGACGTCACCCATGTGTGGGAATATGCTGCCTGCTTGTCCTGGGATAATAAGAAGACATACAAGCACTGCAAAGCATTGATAAAGAAAGTAAGAAAGAATATGAAGAGAAACTTGCAAAAGAAGCAAAAACTCATAACAATTTTTTTTGGTACATCAGAAGCAGAAAACCTGTGAGGGAATCCGTGTGACCAATGGATGATCAAGGAGCAAAAGGAGTGCTCAGGGAGAATAAGGCCATAGCGGAGAGACTAAATTAATTCTTTGTTTCGGTCTTTACGGAAGATGTAAGAGATCTACCTGAACCGAAAATGGTTTTCAAGGATGATGATGTGGTAGAAATGAAAGAAATCTCGGTGAATCTGAAAGATGTACTAAGACAAATCGACATGTTAAAAAATGATAAATCGCCTGGACTGGATAGTATACATCCCAGGGTACTGAAAGAACTCAAACATGAAATTGCTGAACTGCTGTTAGTGATCTGAAGATTGGAGGGTGGCCAATGTTATGCCGATTTTTAAAAAGGTTTCCAGGGGAGATCCAGGAAATTACAGACCAGTAAGCCTCACTTCAATGCCGGGTAAAATGGTGGAAACAATTATAAAAAATAAAATTGTGGAACACATAGACAAACATGATTTAATGAGATGGAGTCAGCATGGGTTCAGCTGAGGGAGATCTTGCCTCACCAATTTTCTTGACTTCTTAGAAGGTATGAATAAACATGTGGATAACAGTGTGCTGGTTGATGTAGTGTATCTAGATTTCAGAAAGCTTTTGATAAAGTTCCTCATGAGAGGCTCCTGAGAAAATTAGAGAGTCATGGGATAGGTGGCAAAGTTCAGTTGTGGATTAAGAATTGGTTATCGGATAGAAAACAGAGGATAGGGTTAAATGGTCATTTTTCTGAATGGAAGAGAGTAAACAGTGGAGTGTTGCAGGGATCTGTATTTGGACCGGTGCTATTTAACTTATTTATAAATGATCTGAAAATTGGAACGACGAAATTTGCAGATGACACTAAACTGTTCAAAGTTGTTAAAACACATGTGGATTATGAAAAATTGCAGGCAGGCCTTAGGAAATTGGAAGACTGGGCATCCAAATGGCAGATGAAATTTAATGTGGACAAATGTAAACTGATGCACATTGGGAAAAATAACCCAAATCACAGTTACCAGATGCTAGGGTCCACCTTGGGGGTTAGCGCCAAAGAAAAGGATCTGGGTGTTATCGTAGACAATACGATAAAACCTTTCACCCAATTTGTGGCGGCGGCTAAAAAAGCCAACAGGATGCTAGGAATTATTTAAAAAGGGATGGTTAACAAGACTAAGAAAGTTATAATGCACCTGTATTGCTCCATGGTGTGACCTCATCTGGAGTACTGCATTCAATTCTGGTCTCCTTATCTCAAGAAAGATATAGTGGCACTAGAAAAGGTTCAAAGAAGAGCAACCAAGATGATAAAGAGGATGGAACTCCTCTCTTATGAGGAAAGACTAAAACAGTTAGGGCTCTTCAGCTTGGAATATCAGCTGAGGGCAGATATGATTGAAGTCTACAAAATCCTGAGTAGAGTAGAATGGGTACAAGTGGATCGATTTTTCAAAAATTAAAAGTGGATCAATTTTTCAAAAATTACAAGACTAGGGGGACACACGATGAAGTTACAGGGAAATACTTTTAAAACCAATAGGAGGAAATCTTTTTTCACTCAGAGAATAGTTAAGCTCTGGAACACATTGCGTAGCTGGTTTTAAGTAAAGTTTTAACAATTTCCTGAAGGAAAAGTCTATAGTCTGTTATTGAGAAAGACATGGGGGAAGCCACTGCTTGCCCTGGATTGGTATCAAGGAATGTTGCTACTCCTTAGGTTTTGGCCAGGTACTAAGGACCTGGTTTGGCCACTGTGAGAACGGGCTACAGGGCTTGATGGACCATTGGTCTGACCCATTAAAGCTATTCTTATGTTCTCCCATGAATCTGTTAGCCTTACGTTTTCCCTTCCTGATGAAATATTTCTCAGTGAAGCTCTAGTAGAAGGAACTGGCTAAAGAGGACAGAGATGTTAATGTATTAATTGAGCTAAAAGCAGCAAGGTGCTGAGTGACAGAACCACCGAGACATAAGATAAGCTGCTTGTTTGTATGAAACTAATCTAATCTAATATTTGTGTGTCGCACACACCTAAACAGGCTCTAGGCGACTTGAGGAAGGGAGGGAAATAGGATAGGGTGGGAGGAAGGAGCGGAAGGGGGACAGGAAACATAAATCCTAGACGAATTAAGTAAAGGTCAGGTGCTTATGACGATCTTAGCAGAATTAATTGTCAACGAGTGAAGTTTTCAGTTTCTTCCGGAATAGAGTATTCAGTTCTAATAGTCTCTGTATATGCCTGTTTGTCTGTATCCATTTTATGACTGTATTTTGTAAACCACCTAGGAATAGGCAGGTAAGAAATTTTTTTAAAATAAATAAATAAATAAGTATGGTTACAATGTATTAAGAAGAATAAGTAAGAGAAACTGTGACATTGTGACTTTTGGCAGTTAAGGGACTGTGAGTGTGCAATGATGGTCTCTGCGATGCCTACAATGACACCCAGATCCTTTTCTTTGGCGCTAACCCCCAAGGTGGCAACTTTGGTCTGCTTTTGAACACTGCAAGCACAGTGGATGGTGGGTCTGAGCACATTTTCTTTAAGAAATATTTATATGGAAGATTGTTTATTTATAAGATTTGTGAATTGAGTTTGAATTATTTTACTGTTGCAACTTACAAATACAGAAAAAAATATGATAGTTTAGAATCAATGTCTAAAAAGGCTAAAGAAATAGGAAACATTTAGAAGTGTGACTATTAGAAGGTATTCACAAAAACCAGTGCATATTTTTATGTTTATTAGATTATTGATATATCACCCTTCTGTGGTACTACCAAAGTGACTTACATATTTATGTTAAAAAATACAGAATTTACATTTTTGGGGTATACAATAGTAGCAAATTATGATTATTGATAAAAAAAAAATTATGTATCTGGTATTAAGAAAAAGATTAAGATAAACATCCTTTTTACTTTGTACTGTACTATTTTCTCTTTGCAGTTTTTGGCTATGATTTTTGAAAAATTAGTTCTAAATCAATTCCAGAAATTTTTTGTCAAAAATATTCCACTAAGACACTCTTACTCTCGGTATATGATACTGTTAGAGTAGGTTTTGATTGCGGAGGTGACTTTTTATTATTATTATTTTTCATTTTAAAGCAAGAATATCACTTACATTCATAGTGGTGAGGCTATTTTTGGCATAGTTGTAAAATGGCCACTTTTCCCATATTTCCCATTAATGGTCACACACTAATTGGGAAATACTGTGGGGCCATAACCGCATGAGACTTTACTGTTATCTATTTATTAGGTGCTAAGGGCTCATGTGCTAATTGGTTAGCTTGCAGTGATATAGTTTAAGAATAAATGGGATACTCACGTGGGATCTTTAAGGGAGTAAATCCAGGGGGGGGATACTTGGAATGGGCAGACTTGGTGGGCTATAGCCCTTTTCTGCCGCTTTTTTTTTTTTTCTATGTTTTCTATGTTTCTATGTTTTTCTAATCAATTAGCGCAGGGCAAACCTACTCTCCATTTTAAACATGCCCCCTCCATAAAAAAATGAAACCTATTCTTTGGTTAGCATGCGCCAATTCCAATCATGCCTATACATGTTTTTTAAGATGCCAACATCACTTCCGGCGTTAGCCATGCCCACAGTGGTGTTAGGCAGCCTATAGCACCTATGTAGGCATGATTCCGGCATGTATTATTTAGATACTGGTAGGTTCTTTAATGTAGTGGGAGTTTTTTTGCTGTTTTAAATGATGTTTGTTAATGCCACATTCTGAAAAATAAAACAAAAATATGGCTTACTGTGGGCAGAGTGGATATGTTCTGTGCTAATTGGTTAGTGTGGCTAAATTGCTGCACACTAACTGATTAGAGCAGTGGTTCCCAACCCTGTCCTGGAGAACCACCAGGCCAATCGGGTTTTCAGGCTAGCCCTAATGAATATGCATGAGAGAGATTTGCATATAATGAAAGTGAGAGGCATGCAAATCTGCTCCCATGCATATTCATTAGGGCTAGCCTGAAAACCCGATTGGCCTGGGGGGTCCCCCAGGACAGGGTTGGGAACCACTGGATTAGAGTTTGCTTAGTACATGAGCCCTTACCACCTACAAAATAGTTGGCAATATGGGCTCATACGCTAAAGGCTATATGCTAATGGGAAAATCAGCACATAGCCATTAATAAAGAAAATAGAAAAATCTTCTATTTAACCCCGGTGGTAAAAATGGCCTTAGTGTGAGGAAATGATCTGCATAAGAATGCACTAAGGTCAATTTTTACTGCAGTTTGTTAAAAGGGCCCCATAACTTGTAAAAATCTAACAATATTTTTTATTTTTATGCCATTCAAACAAATATATAAATGCAATTTAGCATCTGAATTGGAAAAACAAAGCATATAGGAAAAAGAAACAAGTATCAATGAAATCTAATACTGAAATCCACAAATGTTTAAAAGCAGAACTACAATAAGGAGAAGAAAGAACATTTTTTCACAAGTGAAAAGGTAATGGGCTTCTTTTTATCAAGCAGAGGTACATAAGAATATAAGAATTGCTGCTGCTGGGTCAGGCCAGTGGTCCATCATGCCCAGCAGTCCGCTCCCACGGTGGCCCTTAGGTAAAGGACCAGAGCCCTAACTGAGTCTAGCCTTACCTGCGTACGTTCTGGTGTAGCAGGAACTTGTCTAACTTTGTCTTGAATCCCTGGAGGGTGTTTTCCCCTGTGACAGCCTCCGGAAAAGCATTCCAGTTTTCCACCACTCTGAGTGAAAAAGAACTTCCTTACATTTGTACGGAATCTATCCCCTTTTAACTTTAGAGAGTGCCCTCTCATTCTCCCTACCTTGGTGAGGGTGAACAACCTGTCTTGGAGCATTGGAGCATTTACTGCGCTGGTCTGCGGTAAAAGGCTCTACCTCTACTTGATAAAAGGAGCCAAACATAATGTAAATAAGATGTTCAGTAACACTGAAACTTTAATTGCCTTTTTATAAAGCCGCGTTAGCGGCTGCCGCACAGCAACGGCCCCGAAGCCCTATAAATCTTTATGGGCTTCGGGGCCATTAGCGCAGAGCAGCCACTAGTGCTGAATTTAAACACAGCAATTAAAATGTATTAATCAGACAATGTAATCAGCAGTCTCTCCTCTATTGGTGGTATAATATCTTAGAAATAATAATGTTAATTGTGATGGCTCACAACATATTTAACTTTCTATAATATAGAATACAATGACAGGGAAATCTTAATTAAAAAAATGCTGAAATCTAAAAACATATTTAAAAAATGTATATAACACTAGGTAATAACTTTTCTAGTTCCTGACATTCTACTTCCTACCTATTTACTTTTTAGCTTCCTGCAAAATTACCTCTAATTACTACCAGAAATGCCAGCTTGTCCTCTGAGCAAAGCTGGCTGCTAAATAACATTTATTTGCCTTTCCTGGAAAATGACTTCAAACTGCAAGTTCTTCCAACTGTGACAGATTTTCAGACAATAATCACAAGAACAGCTTGAGTTTCTTAACTAAAAATTGAGGTTCAGCCAGCAATAGGCTAATTGAGATTTCAACCCTTAAATATTTCTATGAAGTCAAATCATATAAAATTGTGTTTCAGTTTTCCAAAATATTTGGATTCAGTTGCTAACTAGCAAGGAAATTGTGGGCTCCTTTTACAAATGTGCTTTAGGGCCTTAACGCATAGAATAACCTGCGCTAAATTGCCAGAAACGCTAGACCTTAACGCCAGCATTGAGCGTACCATGCGGTTTAGCACACAGTACCAGCATAATACCAGCACAGTACCACGCGGTTTAGCACATGGTAATTTTGTGCATGCGCTAAAAACGCTAGCGTACCTTAGTAAAAGGAGCCCCGTGTCTTCTTATAAATTGAAGGGTATTTTTTCTTTTCATTGTATGCTGAACAAAGGGTTAAATATTGAAAAAGGGCAATATTATTGCACAAGTATTAATGGAAAAACCAGCAATGGACTAAGTTGTATTGCAGTTTATATTTACAATAAAACTAGGGCAAAGCTTAATATTTCAAGAAAATCAACTGTAAGGAGATATCTAGTATTTTACACTACATGCAATTAAGTAATAAAAGGGAAGGAAATACTTTATTTATGCATTCAATTTTTTAGCCCATCCTCCCAAAGGATCTCAGAATGGGTTACACATCAGGTACTCAAGCATTTTTTTCTATCTGTCCTGGTGGGCTCACAATCTGTCTAATGTACTTGGGGCAGTGGAGGTTTAAGTGGCTTGCCCAGGGTCACAAGGAGCAGCAAGGTATTTGAACCTACAACCTCTGAGGATGCAGCTCTAACCACACTCTAATTATGAATATGATAAAATTAGCAAATCATTTAATTTTCTACAAATTTTTGAAAGCAAGTCATGTAAATAATTGTCTAGTATAGTATGCAAAACAGTGTAAAATAGAACAATACTCTTTTACACTTACATTTATTATTGTGATGTATACATAATATAATCCTCCAATTTGTACACTTCCATTAGTCAAATCCAAAATTCTACAGTATTAAATCAAGGCATATCATTATTACTAGTGGCCTTTAAAAAAATAAAAGTGTTATTCAACTGGTGCATTTTAGCAAACAATGCTAAATGTCAATTAGAATACAGAACTGTGATTCTTTATAACAAAGATCTAAATGGTAGCACAAAAATCCTGCCTTCCCCTTCTTTCCACCACATAAAGCAATTTCTGCTCAGTAAGGGATGTGGCAGCTCAATTCTGCCATAACACATCCTTCTACAAAAATCTATTGAATAGCAAAACTGTATTTCACAGTATATGAGCAAAGCAGAATTTGAACTTTAACAGTGCTGTGTTTTTCTGTGCAACTTTAATGCTAATATCGTATGTCATCAAGGAATAACTAACTATAGGGTTACTTGTCTTGCACACTGTGAGTTCTAATACTTATGGAACAGGTAGTTTATAAGGGTCTTCAGCTTAATCTGATTAATTTATGCAATTTTTGAAAATAGTCACTCTATACAATAATTATGCACTGCCTTCATGTCTCTGAGCAGAGTTCGATTAGGAGTGGACAAGAATTCTCTATAGGCTATTGCATAATTATTGTATAGAGTGACTATTTTCAAAAATTGCATTGACTATTTTTAGCCACTCAGTATACAAATATTGTTTAGTTCATTGGCCCTTGAGTATTTTTTAATCTGATTAATTAAGCACACCAGTTTCCTGTAGATTTTTGTCCAGCTGCTAACTCACCCCAAAATGCACTTGCTGCTGCATTATAGAAAATACCAAAATATCAGAGATAAACATTCCTAAAACAAAAAATCAAAGACCTCCCAGAAACTCTGCACAATAGTGTGTGTGTGTGTGTGTGGGGGGGGGGGGGGGGCGGTATATAGCCAGTCCTCCCACCAGGCATGAAACAATACAAAACCAGCAGAAGAACAGGGTTAATCTTTGCTATTGCCCTCTCTCTACGCTGTCTTTTTTTTGTTGTTGTTACTGTTCTTATTATTCCAATTTTATTTTCCCAATCACGTTATATATGTCTTTGGCAACCGTAATACCAATAATGTGATCTCCATCTGACTACGCCCAACATCCTCGATGTCCTTGACTTTAACTAGGCTCTCACTTCCTTCCCCTAGATGTGAGCGCTGGCTCGGTGTCTGGATGCAGTGCGCAAGGGCTTCGCTCACCTTCATCGTCTTCCAAGGAGTTCATGCAGGGGAAGTAGCCGGCGAGCGCCTCGAAGGAGGCGGACAGGCTGCTGCGGCTCTGGGAGCGCTGCATGCGGAGCCCCGCGCTGTCCTGCCGGTGTTGTCTGCCCATTTTAGACGAGCCGCCGGCAACGCGGTACAGGACACGAGGCGTCTTGGCGGTTAGCGGCCTCCGCTGCCAGGCGATTGGTCAGGGGTGCTTCCCGCGCTCTCGGCACCTGTTGCTAAGGGAGCAGGGTCAGAGCGAGGGGGAAACGGCTGCTCTGTGCCCTGGTGGTCGTTGCATGCACTCCAGCACTGAGTGGGAAGTGGGCTCTGCTCCTGTCTGCTCGCTGCTTCTCTCCAGTCAAGGTGGGCAGGGCGCTGCTGTCTGAGCCAAGCAGCCATTCAGTTCTTTACTGCTCCACTTCGCCTCAGCACCAATAATCATTCAGCAGATAATAATGAGCAGCCTTCTGCTAGCTCCTGCTGTTCTTTCTGCCTCAGTCATTTTATGAATAAGCTACCATTAACAACCAATGCATTCCTACATTACGCTGAGGGCAGTGTCCCTCATCCAAGTAGTCATCCTGGCAATGAACTATGTTTAATTCCCAAATCACATATGGAATGCAGATTCGACCTATCTCCTTCACCTACATATTATGCATTACCATTAGAACTACCAGCTTGTCCTCTATACAAAGTTGGTTCCTAAATAATCTGGTATTTATTTACCTCTCTTGGAAATTGACGTGAGTGTGAGTATAAAATGTGTATTAAAAAAAACAACACCACCAAAGGGTAATTACATCTGCTGCAATCAGTAAACATTTTATACTAAGAAGTCCCTTAAGAAATGGATTAGTAGATTAAGACATGAGCAGGAAGAAAGATCATATATAACCAATGACAATTTAGCAGAGATGTCAAGGATAGACCACCCCAAGAGTGAAACTAGAGGCCAAAAAATGATCCCCCCCCCCCTCCTTTTATCAAGGTGTAGTAAAGTGTTTTAGTGCAGGCCAGGGAGGTAAATCCTCCAACTTGCATAGGAATTGAATGAGCATTGCTTCAGAAAGGACTACCGGGTGAAACTGAAAGAAGTCAAGAGAAGATATGTCTGGTGAAAGTGCAGGTGGAAGAATAAATTGCTAAAAATGTAAAATAGGGAGACAATATTTTTTTTCAGATATATTAGTGAAAAGAGGAAGATAAAAAATGGAATTGCGAAACTAAAAGATGCTAGGAACTAATACGTGGAGAGTGATGAGGAAAAAGCAAGCGTGCTAATCAAATACTTCTGTTCTGTGTTCATGGAAGAAAATCCTGGAGAAGGACCGAGATTGGCAGTTACACAAGAAAATGGAGTAGATTCTGCGCCATTCATGAAGGAAAGTGTTTATGAACAACTTGAAAAACTGAAGGTGGACAAAGCAATGGGACCGGACAGGATCCATCTCAGGATACTGAGGGAGCTCAGAGAGGTTCTGGCAGGTCCTATTAAAGACTTGTTCAACAAATCTCTGGAGACGGGAGTGGTTCCTGGAGATTGAAGAAGAGCGGATGTGGTCCTTGTACACAAAAGTGATCACAGAGATGAAGCGGGAAACTATAGGCTGGTAAGCCTCACTTCAGTTGTTGGAAAAATAATGGAAGTTTTGCTGAAAGAAAGAATAGTGAACTTCCTAGAATCTAATGGGATACAGGATCCGAGGCAACATGGCTTTACGAAAGGTAAATCGTGTCAAACAAATCTGATTGAATTTTTTGATTGGGTGACCAGAGAACTGGATCAAGGACATATGCTAGATGTAATTCTTCTTCAGAATCACAGGGCTTTGGAATAATTTTACTGCCCCACTACAGAATCTGGGCTCCTTCCAACTATTCCAAAAGCACCTGAAAACTAGGCTATTCACAAAAATGTAATGCTCTCATACCCCCTATACGCAACCTCCAACCCATTATGCTGTTCCTTCCTATATTAAGCTCTTGTAAACCGTGCCAAGCTCTATAATTATGGAGAGGATGCGGTATATAAACTTAAGGTTTAGTTTAATTTAGTTTAATTTACTTAGATTTCAGCAAAGCCTTTGACACGGTTCCTCATAGGAGGATATTGAACAAACTTGAAGGGCTGAAGTGATGAACTTGATTAGAAACTGGTTGTCAGACAGATGCCAGAGGGTGGTGGTTAATGGAAGTCACATGGAGGAAGGAAAGGCGAGTAGTGGTGTCTCTCAGGGTTTGGTGCTGGGGCCGATCCTGTTCAATATGTTTGTGAGTGACATTGCCGAAGGATTAGAAGGAAAGGTTTGCCTTTTTGCAGTGATATCAAGATTTGTAATAGAGTAGACACCGAGGAGGGAGTGGAAAACATGAAAAAGGGTCTGCAAAAGTTAGAGGAATGGTCTAATATCTGGCAACTAAAATTCAATTCATAGAAATGCAGATTAATGCATTTGGGGATTAGTAATCAGAAGGAGCCATATGTGCTGGGAGATGAGAGGCTGATATAAACGGATGGGGAGAGGGACCTTAGGATGATAGTGTCCGAAGATCTAAAGATGAAGAAACAGTGTGACAAGGTGGTGGCTGTTGCCAGAAGGATGTTGGACTGTATAAAGAGAGGCACAACCAGTAGAAAGAAGGTGTTGATGCCCCTGTACAGTGAGGCCCTACTTGGAATATTGTGTTCAGTTTTGGAGACCGTATCTGGCAAAGAACATAAGAAGACTTGAAGTGGTACAGAGGAAGGCGATGAAAATGGTAAGAGGTTTGTGCCAAAAGATGTATGTGGAGAGACTGAAAGCCCTGAATATGTATACTCTAGAGGAAAGGAGGGACAGGGGAGATATGATTCAGACAAACTTAAAAGGTATTAACTTAGAACAAAATCTTCTCCAAAGGAAAATGGTAAAAACCAGAGGACATACTTTGAGGTTGAGGGGTGGTAAACTCAAGAGCAATGTAAGGAAATTCTTCTTTATGGAGAGGGTGGTGGATGCCAGGAATGTGCTCCAGAGGGTAGTGGTGGAGAAGAAAACAGTGACTGAGTTCAAAAAAGTGTGGGATGAACACAGAAGATCTAGAATCAGAAAATAATGGTAAATATTGAAGAACTAAGGCCAATACTGGGCAGACTTGCACGGTCTGTGTCTGTATATGGCCGTTTGGTTGAGGATGGGCTGGGAGGGCTTCAATGGCTGGGATGTTTTAGATGAGCTGGAGTGAGCTTTGACAGAGATTTCAGTAGATGGAAGTTTTGCACAGTACCAAGCAGAGCTTTGGGTTCTGGCCCAGAAATAGCTAAGAAGAAGGAAATTTTAAATTAAATCAGTAATTTAAAGAGTGAGTAAGGTAGGGCAGACTGGATGGACCATTTGGGTCTTTATCTGCCGTCATCTACTATGTTACTATGATAAGGGAGGATGTCCATGTGACTCTTGCTTAGGCACTGAAAGACATGTCTGAGAGTTTACATGTTGAGTGGCTAAATGTGTCAACTACTTCCTAAAAGAAGATTATTTTCTGAATCAACTGGATCAGGTACTTTTGACCCCAAAGCTAAATAGGGATAAACTAAAGCAGTAAAGGTGGCTGCTCAGTTGCAACACTATGATCTACTTGAAGTTTTCAGGCTTTTAGAGTCTACATGATAATGGAAAAGTAATTGCTGAATTGTTGATAGAAGAACTGAAGATTCTTATTGATGGAAAATATCAGGCTTTTGTAATGTAAATTTTGAGGTAATGAAAGGCCTGTTGGAAACACAGGCTAACATAGTGAAAGGCATGAGTAAAGAAAACCCAGTTGGTCCTGTATGGTAGAAATATGTGTTGCAGGGTCGTAAGTGGCGGAAAAACTAACTGACAGGCTCTACACCAGTGGTCTCAAACTTGCGGCCCAGGGGCTACATGCGGCCCGCCAGGTACTATAATCACAAAAGTAAAATAAAACAGTTTCTTGATTATATGTCTCTTTAGCTATAAATTATAATATTATTATTAAGACTTAGCCAAAAGGAAAGATTTATAAACTATAAAGAGTTTTACTTCATGCAAAATTGTCATTTCTTTAATAAGACATTAACTATTTTCTCTGCGGTCCTCCAAGTACCTACAAATCCAAAATGTGGCCCTGCAAAGGGTTTGAGTTTGAGACCACTGCTCTACACCCTTGTTAGTCTCCGCCATATCATGCCCAGAATGTAGAGGAAGTAATCCCAACTGAAAGGAAACTGTGTGACATTCATGTTTCCTTTCAGTTGGGAAGCATTAGTCGTGTGGGTCAGTTAGTGAAATAGTACGCTGGCACCTGCTATACTTTTTGAAAACTGTGAACAGGCGGGACATGGGAGGGAAACCGCCTCAGTCTAGAGAAAACACCTGTTGGAAAACACAAGCCAACAATGATGTACAGGCTAACATTGGTGATACAGTGTTAGTTTAATGTTAAAGTGGCGGGAGACCATCTGACCGGCTGTTGCCTGAAGACATTGGTAGTGCAGTGGCAGCCTGATTCTGAATTGACGATTTGGAATAGGTTAGCATAGTCTTAATCCAGGATTTTAATTACGGGATGAAGTAAAAATTATAATTGAAGACTCTATAGGCTAGCATAGAGTTTTGGTATAACCACCTCCCAACAGACTTGCTCTAGGACACTGAAGTAGCGGGAGCACATCTGACAGGCTGTACACCGATATTAATCTCTGCTATATCATGACTGAAAACATTGATGGAGCAGTGGTAGTATAATTATGAAGTGGCAGAAGCCCATCTGACAGACTGTTGCCTGAAGACATCGGTGGTACAGTGGTAGCAGAATTCTGAAGTAGCAAGAGTTCATCTGACATGCTGTATACCAATAGTAGTCTCTGCTATATCATGCCTAAAGACATTGATGGAGCAGTGGCATTCTGATGTCGAGAAGCATGGTTCGATGATGATGATTGGTGGCATCGTACCTGCACTTGGTATGGAGCGATGCTCAGGCTAGGGCTGGTACTGGAGGAGCCTACAAAGGAGTGAGCTTTTGAAACATGCTCCCAAACTCTAATTTAAAAAGAGCATCGAGCTTGGTCATAGGCATAGTAAAAACTCTGGCAGTCACCACCACTGTAACAGACCGATGTATGAGGAAATAGTTGAAGGAATCTAACCTATAGCCTCTACATATATGTTAGATTTCCCAGTGTAGACCTTAACGGCAGAGGCAATTCGGCATCTGCCAGGTAAAGTAAGCAGTAATCAGGAAGAGGAATCCAACGTTACAGGGTTACAACCCATGATAAATCCTCCATCGTATTAGAAATGTCCAAAACCAGAATGGAGACAGAGTTCAATTATGAAGAAGGTCTGTAAACAGTCAAATGAAGTAAAAAATAAAGGGCCAAATGGGATCACCTGTCAATACAACAAAGTGAAAAACGTTGTATGGATGTTGCACCAGGATTGAAAAAAGATCAGGAGGAATGTATAACTGGAAAGTCAATTTAAACTGGTACCAGAGAGTGGTAGAAAACTGGAACGCTCTTCCGGAGTCTGTCATAGGGGAAAACATCCTCCAGGGATTCAAGACAAAGTTAGACAAATTTCTGCTGAACCAGAACGTACACAGGTAGAGCTAGTCTCAGTTAGAGCGCTGGTCTTTGACCAGGGGGCTGCCGCATGAGTGGACTGCTGGGCATGATGGACCACTAGTTTGACCCAGCAGCAGCAATTCTTATGTTAAAAAAAATATTTTTTTTGATCAGGTACCCAGGATTATTGGCGGTACCTTCAGCATCATTGGTATTACATAGCGTTCAATACTCTCGGTACCCTCATTACCACATTGGTTTTCCTGGTACCTTTGGAACATACCAAACTGAAAAGAGCATGAAGCTGCTTCTGGAAGGCCTGGCCTGATATCTGGGGCTCGGATGCTGGTCTCACTGGTGCCTCCAGTATGTTCAGAAACACTGATACCATTGAATTTTGGTATGAATTTCCTTCAGTACCATCGGTACCCTCGATACTATTGGCACCATCGATACAATCGGCACCAATGACACCATCGGTACTATCAGTACCCTCGGTACTATTGGCACCATCGATACCATCGACACCTTCAGTATCATCGGCACCAACAACACCATTGGTACCATCGTCACCCTTGGTACTGGTGGCAGATGTAAGACACAGGTACCTGTTAGGCCTGTCTGCCAGTACCTTAAGTGTCACGGCTCGCCTAAAGAGGGAGCTAAGAATAAGATGCAACCCTCGTTGAAAATAGGCAAGTCACAAGGTGGTCACAGTAAAGTCAGCACGAATGTACTCAATGCCATAATGACTTGCGACATAGTCCTCCATTGTTCTTAAAGATGAGTGAAGATTCCCAAAAATAGGCAAGACATTGAAAAGGAAACCACTGCAACCAAAATTTAATCAGAGGCTGAGGCAATGTAAAGAGGACCCACCGACAAGAAGCCCGTGAGGGAAAGAAAACTCGTTATTTTTTTTTGGGGGGGGGGTTACTGAAAGGGTAAAACTAAAAGAAATAAATATAAACAGAAAGAAAATACGCATGCGCGGGAAGGCAAGGCAATAAAATGAAGAACAGTTGCAAAAATCGATTTCGAAGCTCCGCAGAAAAACTGAAACTGAGGCAATGCACACCCTGCATTGGGCGGGAAGGCACTCGCGCATGCGTGGTGCAGTCAGTCGCAAACTTTCTAAAGTTCTTTAAGCAAAAATGCTTTACAGCTGTCCGCATCGGGGCTCCATGGATGACATCACCCACATGTGAGAATATGCTGCCTGCTTGTTCTGGGATAAATTTAGTTCTCTTTAGTTAAATATCCTTACAGGTTCACAAGTATGCTATAACACATGCATGATAACTGAATTATGATCATTTTAATTTCTGTGCAGAGTTTATTTCAGACATAGCTGACATGAACAGCAATAAAAGTATTTCATCCCTGAAATAGTTTTGATATGAAACCTAATGGATGCAATTCTCTAATACTGGCACTAATAGTTACGTACATCATATGCATTATGTTTAGAATAATGGCATTTTTGTACATATGTGTGCACAATCATGCATATACACATTTAGACCTTTTTTAGAAATCCTATTTATGATTTACATGTGTACTGTATATAGAAAAACCAATTTATAAAGCTGTGATTTACATGTGTAAATCTGCAATACATGCAAGTGGCAAGGAGTTATTGGAGTGGAGTAAAAAAATACAATTGTATTTATCATTGCAGAAGAGAAATGCAAATCTGTGATCAATATCAGGATTTAATGCTGTTCCTGGAATGTATAAGCTTTCTAAAAGTGCTTGTTTTGGACAGTGCTATACAGGAGGGACAATGCTGTAGTGTTTTTCTCCCCAAAATCAATTGTGCCAAATGACTGCAGGCTCTGTACTTAATTGTAGATATGAATGTTTTCCCTTATGGAAATCTTATGTGTCGACACTTATATGACTAGGTTATGAAATACCAACTTACATCTGTAAGTGCCGACACATGCATATACTCGTATATGTTGCCAAGTTGCTTCCACTGATGTTATTTTTAACTTTATTTTCATTCTTAGTCATTTTCTTTCAAGAGCAGCAGAATACAGTTCTATCGATGATAAAGGGATATACATTTTCCTCCAAATATATTCCTGAAATAACAAATAGCAGTTATCTAACCATTATATAAATTACTGATACAAACAGAAAAACATTCCTACTCCTGCTATTAGTTCATTATGCTAACCAACCATACATATTATTCTCTTGCTTATCCATCCCCTTCATGTAATTTTTTACAATCACTCACTGTTGCTGAATTGCTTCTGCTCTAAATTTTGTCCATAATCTGAACAATAACAGTTGGAATTTCAGAAGCACACATTATACTGTTCTGATAATGGGTAAAAATCATTGCTATATGGATAATTTTTTATCTCACCGTAGCTATGCCTTCCCTCTACCCCTTTCTTATGTGTACTGGGCCATTCAGTTGGATTTTTGCTAGATACAATCTGTATAACAGCTAAAAAAAAAAAAATCTATGGAAAGACCAGTAATACATTTATCTGCCATCAGTGAATGTATAACTGGTTTTCAATATTCAGCTGGAACGTCCTATAAAATCCAGAACATCAGCAGTTTGCACTTTAGGGAGGGAATTATTAAGGGGTGCTAAATGATTCACCCCTTCCCCCCTTTATCAAACTGCACTAGAGGTTTTTAGCGTGGGCCGGCGATGTAAGTGCTCCAAAAACTCATAGGAATTCTGTGAGCATCAGAGCATTTACCGCACCGGCTCACACTAACAAGCACTAGTGCAGCTTGATAAAAGGGGCCCGTAGTGCATTATTCATGTTAGTGCACACTAAAAACTAAGACACCCATTATATTCCTATGCGCATCTTAGCTTTTAGCACATGCTAATTGTTAGTGTTCCTTGATGAATTCCCCCCCTAAATAAGTTTTCTCCCAATATTTTCCTTTGGAAATAATTACTGAATTATGACATCATATGGGACTTATGCATTCAATTTGCAAGGAACTGAGCACAGATTTCCACAAAAATTTGTAACTTTTGATCAGTCTGCTATGTGAGATCCATTTCAGTCAAAATATTCTGATTAGCATTGTCTCTGGAAGAGCTAAGAAAACAGTATCATGTTGTATATGGCATAGTTACACAATGTAAAGCCTGCTATTCTTTTTTTGTTTTATTCTAATATAAATATTCTTCCGGTAATCATCCCACATTTGTAAAGTATGAAGCTAAAAAATAGGCTGTGAGACAGAATAATTAATACCAGAGAGACACTAATAGACCATAATGCAGCAGATCATTGTGCATGTAGCAATAATACGTTAAACTCTTCCGTGCCAGGGCAGAATAATTAACACAGCTGCAGTATTTTTCTTACAACAAAAATAACTTCACAAGACACTTTAAGACCAAAGGCTGTCCACTAAATAAAAGAGCTTGGAAAAAGACTTAACCACTCAACCTGTTATTTGGCCAGACCACAAAGGGTAATGGAGCAGTAAGTGGTACAGAAACAAAACTATTTCAGCAGTGGGAAGCAAGATTAAGAATATTATCTCACGTGACAAGAAATAAGAACTCAGTTTTCATGAAGCTATCAGGCTATGCACAAAGCTGGTTTGGGGTGCAGGAACACAGGTGATATTTCTGTACTTCAAAAAACCCTAATTTGAACAAACCCCCCGCCCCCTCCAACCCCCCCAAAAAAACAAACAAACAACTTTTGGTCTAATTAAGCTCATTGTTGAAGCTTTGCTGAAATGAGGTATGCTTATATCTTATTCATAATTCAGAGTTCGTTTTGGCTTCTGCATGCCCAAATTTAGATGTTTTCTGCTAGAAATGGGAAGTAATTATATTGGGAAACTTAGAAGTAGTTTTCATTTTTAAGAGTCGATTTCAGTTTTATGAAAAAGGTATTGCTGAAATTTCTCCTATAGAATGTCTTCTTGTCACTTCAGACAAATTGCCTCTCTCTTTTTTTAGTTTATATTCCACCAATATAGTTGTTTCCTATATAGGTTCTCTGCTTGGATTGATTTTTCAGCTAGCTGTTCAATTTAGTAAGTTAATAAAATCCAGAAAGTGTGCAAGCCAACAGAACTGTGACCAAGTTAATCATTTTAAGTTATTTTAATCTTGTGTGTAACTCTGGTGTGACTAATCATCAAAGAACCTTTTTTGAATTTATGAATGATTTGGGTTTTATGCAATTGTTTACAGCTTCAAAACATGAATGAGGTAATATATTGGACCTTGTTTTTGTATCTTCAGCTCATTTGTGAACTCATTGGACAAAACAAAAAACCAATGACCTACATGTACTTGTAAATTTACAGTTCAAAATACGACCTAACTGTATTAATAGTTATACTGAGACTACCGGCGGAAGCATGGAGTTTTAGGCAGCAAACACTTGCAGCTTCGCTACACCCGAAGCAGATCTACAAATTATCAGCAACATTTCCCCATTTCCCTCAAAGTACGCATACTATTTGTGGGGTTTTAAAACCTGGGCAAGCCAGACAGAAGATCTGCGAGGTGTATGGCTGAAACCAGCAAGAATAGAGCATGGTAAGCCCGGGCTGGTGGAATCCAAGATGGTGGACCAGGTGGGCTCACCTATCCCGATAACTCCCAGTTCGGTGTAGGTGACTGAAGTAATGGCGGAGGTACAGGCTGACTTGGAGGTTACAATTGGGGATAAACTGCAGTGCATATTGGACAAACTAGATACCCTCGACCAACACTTTCCCTCCCTAACATCTGAAGTGTGCGAGGCCCAGCAACACATAAGTAACGCGGAGGATGCGGTATAGAGGATTATTCAGGGACAGGTGACCTACTCCGCTACGGTAGCTGACCTGAAAGCAAAGATTGAGGACTTTGAAAACAGGTCCCGCCACAACAATCTGCGCTTTGTGGGACTATCAGAAATGGTGGAAGACAAGTCTCGAGGTGAGTTTTTGGAGTGATGGCTAACTGAATCTTTGCATTTGTCCACAGTGGCGGGACCTCTCCGCATTCAATGTGCGCACAGACTGGGCCAAAGGAGGGAAAGCTGCATGTGGTGATCTGCCGCCTTCTTAATTATCACCAAAAAGTGGATATTCTGTGGGCACTGAGACAGGGTGGCAAGCTGCAGTATGAGAACAGTCAAAAGACACTATAGGGGCAATGGACTCAAACTACTTGGTTGTTGAGTGACTAGAAATAACGTGTTTACGGTATGGCTGGGTACTGAGACAGAACTATCCTCATTTTTGATATGGATCAACCAAGGAGACACCAATTTGAAATTTACAGCTCAATCCAACACACAGTCATTGCCTTTTTTGGATATCAATATTTCTTTCAATGATGGCAAATTTAATACCACCATCTTCAGAAAATCCACAGACAGGAATAATCTTTTGAGGTTTGAAAGTTACCATCCGAGACACCTTCATAATAATATACATACTGGGCAATTTTTAAGACTACGCTGTTTATGTTCATCTAGAATTGAATTTGTAGATAAAGCTGAAGAAATGAAGGAGCATTTCAGAGAAAGGGGTTATCCGGACCCTATCATTAAGAAGGCATAAAGAGAACTCTTTGTTCTAATAGAGAAGTTTTGATATTTCCAAGTAAAAAGAACAACAATACCGATCTAGTATGTGTTATTCCATACTCCCAACATGTTTTCATAATTAAGCGGATCATTAATGAACATTGGAGCATTTTGCAATACCATAACATTTTTGAAAATCCACTAAAGTTTGCTTACTCACGAGGGCGCAATTTGAAACAACATCTGACTAGAGCACAATATCATTCTGAACTTAGTGTGAGCCGCAGACCATCAGGGGTTCATTCACCATGTGCCTCCTGCACTATCTGACAATATAGTGTCACGTTGAATGATATCAATGTCCCCGAATGGGTAAGAAAACGTAAATCTACAGTGGCTACTAATTGCAGTACAAAAGGAGTGGTATATGTCATTCAGTGCCCTTGTCAGTTGCTATATGTGGGCCATACGATTAGAAGTATTCGAGTGAGGATAGGTGAACATATTAGCAGAATAGGCAAGGAAGTTTTAGAAGCCCCCCTTACTCAGCATTGGCTTAAAGCAAAACATTCAGTATCTTCTTTACGCTTTTCCATATTGGAAGTGCCCAAGTTACCTCGCGGGGGTGATCTGAAAGCTAGATTATACGCTAAGGAACAAACCTGGATCTATAATTTGGGTACTCTATTCCCTCAGGGGTTGAATAGTGAGATAGAATGGCGGGCATTTTTATAATTCTCGCTAATTAAACTGAATGTAATAATCATCTGTTTTCTTTTAGCATTTAAATGCAGCCATTATGGTATATGCAATCTTCTTTTCACTAGGAGTGTTGCAAAAAAGCATTTCTTAAAAAAGCACTGTTAACAGTCTCCTTTAACTCTTCCGTTATGTATAAGCGACTATCCCAGCAGCATAGTGATGCCGATGACGCACCGACGTGGGTTCCACGACGGCACGTCAAAGGTTTTAAACTGCTCTACCGGCGTTCATTTTGCCGTTGGAGCAGTAAGAAGAAGTAAATCATTGGCGAATATGTTATCTCGTTCATAGTTATTGGTGAGTCCTTGCCTCCATTTTAGCTATGAATAGTTTGAAATAGAATAATAGTAGCGTGATTTTAAAGTTTTGTTTAATAAAGAGTTAAAAACAATCAAAATAACTTAATTCCTCTTTTCAGAGACTACACCTCAAGTTTGAAACTGAATTTAAACTTAATGTCGGTTCCCTGAAGCAGTACCGAAACGTGGCACGTTGGAATCAGTGAATCTCCAAGCTAAGTCTCATAAATTTCAACACATCTTTGTTATTAATAGGAGATGTTACTTTATAGCTCTAATAGCTTGTGAAAGTATAATGAACTACTACTAGCAACAATTTAAATTCGTATTGAACACTGCGATGATTGGGTGGTGAGGCGGTGTTATCTGCCTGCATGTCTCTGAGCAGAGTTCGATTAGGTGTTCACACAAATTAATTTTGGTTAATTTATTTTGACCTTTTCTAAATTTGCAGTATGAGAACAGGCAGATCCTCTGCTTTCAAGATTATTCGGTGGACGTGTCTCAAGCCCGGCGGCATTTTTTCCCTCCTGTGTTCCCACCTAATGCAATGACAGATCTCCTTCGCTCTGCTATATCAGGCGAGACTAAAGGTGATTCATCAGGGGGGAGAATGCACCATTTTGACTCACTTGGCTAGGCTCAAAAATTTGTGGATGACCATGTGCCTGAGGGAGCAGTGTGACCTTCGTCTGTGATCATCTGGCCACCAGATGGAGCTGCTTGGTAACCTGTGACCCCTTCAGGGTTGACTCCATGCTGACATGAAGCGCAGTGGACTGTGCTGCTAGTGGAGGAGATTTCCCCTATACTCACAGAGGTTTTTAATCTTGGAGTGCAAAGGATTTTTTACCTAGACATCTTAACATGGCACAGATCATAATACTTCTGAAGCCCGGTAGAGATCAGAATTTGCCAGAGTCTTATAGGCCAATGTCCCTATTCAATTTTGAAACTAAGCTTATGGCAAAGATTCTGGCCAATCACTTGGTTAGAGTACTGCCATCCCTGATATCGGAACAACAAGTGGGTTTGTATGGGAACTCTCTGTGTCTAAAAATATTCAAAGGATCTTAATGGCTTTGGAAAAGTTGCAGGCAGACTTGGCCCCCTCCCTGTTCATTAGATTTGATGCCGAAAAGGTGTTTAATTGGGTATGGTGGTGGTACCTGTTCACTGTGCTCAGGGCTTATGGGGTGGGGTCATTCTTTTATTGTGCAGTTCAGACTGTGTATTGTGACCCGGGAGCTCAGATTTTGGTCAATGAGATGCTTTCAGAGCCCTTTAAAATACACTAGGGGACTAGACAGAGGTGTCCCTTATCCCCATTACTATATGTGCTCTTGTTGGACCCCCTGATTTGGGAAATTCAGGCAAATGTGGAAATTAGTGGACTACAACTGCAACCTAGTCCTTTCAAGATAGTGGCATTTGCCGATGATTTACTGGTGTTTCTCTCCAACCCACATAGGTCACTGCCGACTTTATTGGAGAGTCTGAGGGAGTATGGAGACTTCTTGGGGTTTGCTCTGAATTTTGGGAAGTCGGAGGCTTTAGCTTCTTCGGATTCCCTACATAGGACTTTGGAAGCAGGCTTTCCCTTGAAGTGGGCAGAGGGCTCTTTTCACTACTTGGGAGTCTGGTTATCTATGGATGTGACGCGTTTGTACTGTTTAAATACTGATAAGTTATTGGCAGATACTCGCTCCCATTTGGTGAGATGGCAGGGGTTGCCACTGTCCTTGATGGGTAGAATACACCTTTTTCGCATGATCCTGTTCCCCAAGTGGCTTTATATTTTTCAAACTCTCCCTGTATATTTGTTGAAGAAAGATATTCAAGCTCTTAACTCTTATTCTTTCAAGGTTCATTTGGGGCGGGAAAAAGCCAAAGCTATGGTGGGCCAGCATGGTTGGACATTGGGCCAGGGGTAGTTTAGGTATGTCAGATATCCATCTATATAATCAGGCTTATCTTTTATGCCATATTCGCGACTGGGTGTTGGGTACAGACATGTTTACTGATGTGGCTTTAGAACGGGACTGTTTTTATCCTATAAACCTGCTGTATCTCTTACATGTTAAGCTTTGGGACATATCTCATACCATTCGAGGAAGTGTGTTGTTATGTCCCCTTTGGGCAGTGTAGAAACAAGTCCTTTCTCTTTGGGATCAAGATCCACGTATCAGTATGTTGCTGCCATTGGTGGACAATGCAACCTTTCCGCCGGGACTTACACTCTCTATTTTCAGCAAGTGGAGGATTGGGGGCATATTTCAACTGTGTCACATTTTGCAGGAGGAGGATACACTACTTTCTTATGATTGCTAGAGGGATCCCATACTTGGGGGCGCATTATGCTTATCAGCAAGTCCAACATTATGTGGGGTTCCTCCCGGTGGGCTCCCTGTCCTTTCAGTTTTGCTATCCCAGTCACTGAGGTTCCCAAGGAGGTTACTGCACAAAGTAGTCCATTTTCTTTGCTCTGGTTCCTGCTTCCCGAGGGCTTGTTCATACGGACGATGTTTCACCTCATCTATAGTGGTTCACTTTTTTCTTATTTTATAGTTACCAAAGTATAGCTTCTGTGTTTGCGAATCAACCAGGTCAGTTCCCCTCCGTGTGGGTCCCTCTTCTTAGTTTTTATGTTTATTTTCCTCTGCCTCTGATTTTCACATTATGTAGCATGAGCTTATTTGGGTTTTTAGGTCTTTCGTGCCTGCAGTGTACTGTTTTTTTAGGTTTTTAGTTTTTGGCTGGCAGTTGTTTTAGTTGCTTTTCTTACTCCTGCTGTCCTTGTGCGTCCCGTTTCCCCTGTCTTATTTTGGCAATAATATTGGTCCTATTATCATGTACACTAATTTCTTTAATTTAGTGTCTACACAGGTGTCCCAGTGTTTTTATCCCTGTCCTCTTTATGTTCTTTTTTATGTTCTTCTTTTTATGTACAGTACTTTTCACTACCTTGGCTCCCGTTG
Source organism: Geotrypetes seraphini (assembly GCF_902459505.1). Classification (NCBI taxonomy): domain Eukaryota; kingdom Metazoa; phylum Chordata; class Amphibia; order Gymnophiona; family Dermophiidae; genus Geotrypetes; species Geotrypetes seraphini. Next base: position 61,783,245 of record NC_047085.1, read on the forward strand.
GAGATTTTATTCTTTATTTCCATGGTTAAGTTCTTTTTCTGATATGATGTATTTATGGTTCTGATATGATGTATTTGCTCATTCAATGGCCCAATTTATTCATTATTAATGTCATGTATGATTACCTATTTTTCAATTACAATGTTGTTTTTTAAAAAAAAAAATGTATTATTTAATCAACTACAACAGTGTATTACATTTGTTTCAGGAAAAAAAAGCAAAAAAATATTACATAACTATTTTTATATAATACACCAATTCATACAGACAATTATAAAAAATATTATTTACCCACCCACCCTTCTTATCAATTAAAAATAAGATTAAATAACTATATAAATTATTAATAACTATATAATTATAGTAGTATATTTGATTTGATAATAAACAATTACATTGAAATAATTTCATAAAATATACTAATATCATATTAATCAAATAATAATAATATCAAAACACAACAAAACTTTGATATACATATATAATTTCTTCAATTATCTCCCACCCTCCCTGATGTGTAGTGACAAAATCAAAAAAATAAGAAAATTTTAATATGAATTAACGAACAATGCTAATGGATTCCATATTTTGTTAAAAAAAACACTATGTCCCAAACAGTCAGCATTCATTTTTTCAAATTTATACGCATTACATACATTTGTCCACCAAAACGTATAATTTAATCTATCATAATTTTTCCAATTTTTTGTAATCATTTGAACAGCTATTCCAGTAAAAATCAAAAAGAGACGAGCTTTATATTTATCTAGAAACATAGAAAAATGACGGCAGAAAAGGGCCACAGCCCATCAAGTCTGCCCTCTCCAGTGACCCTTCGCCCTGATTTTGCCAACCCACCCCCTCCTTTACATCATTAGAGATCCCACGTGAATATCCCATTTATTTTTAAAATCTGCCACGCTGTTTGCCTCAATCACCTGCAGTGGGAGTTCTTCCAATGATCGACCACCCTTTCGGTGAAGAAATACTTTCTGGAGTCACCATGAAATTTCCCTCCCCTGATTTTCAGCAGATGTCCTCTGGTGGATGAGGGTCCTATAAGACGGAAGATATCCTCTTCCACCTCGATACGGCCCGTGATATATTTGAATGTCTCAATCATGCCCCCTCTCTCTCTTCGTTCCTCAAGCGAGTACAGCTGCAATTTATTCAGCCTTACTTCATACGGGAGATCCTTGAGCCCCGAGACCATCTTGGTGGCCATCCGCTGTACCAACTCAATTCTCAGCACATCTTTCCGATAATGTGGTCTCCAGAATTGAACACAATATTCCAAATGAGGTCTCACCATGGATCTGTACAGTGGCATTATGACTTCTGACTTCCTGCTGACAAAACCTCTACAGATACAACCCATCATTTGCCTTGCCTTAGAGGAAGCCTTTTCCACTTGATTGGCAGTTTTCATGTCATCACTAATGATTACTCCTAAATCCCGTTTTGCCGTGGTCCTAGCTAAGGTCTCACCATTTAGCGTGTAAGTTCTACACAGATTTCTTTTACCCAAGTGCATCACTTTACATTTTTTAGCATTGAAGTTGAGCTGCCAAGTCGATGACCATTGTTCCAATAGTAGTAGGTCCTGCGTCATACTGTCAGGCAAAGTGCTTTTATCTACTATGTTGCACAGTTTGGCGGCGTCGGCGAACAATGATATTTTTCCTCTAAGCCCTTGGGTCATATCACTAATGAATATGTTGAATAGGATTGGGCCCAAGACCGAGCCTTGTGGCACTCCGCTGGTCACATCCGATGTTTTGGATGGGGTACCATTTACTATCACCCTCTGAAATCTACCGCTCAGCCAATCCTTAACCCATGCAGTTAGTGTATCCCCTAATCCCAGCGATTTCAGCTTGTTCAACAATCTGCGGTGTGGGACGCTATCAAAGGCTTTGCTGAAGTCCAAATACACTAAGTCTAGGGACTCCCCGGCATCTAGTTGCCTTGTTACCCAGTCGAAGAAGCTAATCAGATTTGATTGGCAGGACCTGCCCTTGGTAAATCCATGTTGATGTGGATCACGTAGATCTTCTTCATCCAGGATTGTATCAAGTTTCTGTTTGATCAGTGTTTCCATGAGTTTGCTCACGATGGATGTGAGACTCACCGGTCTGTAATTCGCCATCTCGGTCCTGCAGCCCTTTTTGTGGAGTGGAATAACGTTAGCTGATTTCCATTCTAAGGGGACTCTTCCCATACTTAGGGAAAGATTGAAGAGCACTGATAATGGTTCCGCCAAGACTTCACTCAACTCTCTGAGCACCCTGGGGTGTAGGTTGTCTGGTCCCATGGCTTTGTTCACTTTGAGTCTTGAAAGTTCGCAGTAGACGCTACTGGATGTAAACTTTTGAAGTCTTGAAATGGGTCTTTCTGGCTTTCCCTTGTCTGTAACTGTGGACCGGATCCCGGCGCCTCACAGGTGAAGACCGAGCAGAAGTATTCATTTAGTAGTTCGGCTTTAGTGGAATCCGATTCTGCATAATTCCCGTCCGATTGCCCGAGTCGTTCTATCCCATCCTTGTTTCTTTTCCTGTCACTAATTACCTAAAGAAGGATTTATCCCCTTTCTTAATGTTTCGTGCTAGATTCTCCTCTAATCGTAGCTTGGCCTCTCTGACTGCCTTTTTGACAACTTTAGACCTGTTGAGATAGTCATCTTTTGCCTCCTGCTTTCCTAGATGTTTGTAGGCAATAAATGCTTTTTTCTTCTCTTTAACGAGGTCTGAAATTTCAGTGCTGAACCACTGGGGTCTTTTGTTTCTCCGACTTTTGCTAACTGTTTTTATATAGCGATTTGTTGCTTCATGGAGGGTGGATTTCAGAGTTGACCACATAAGTCTCCACGTTGTCAGTTTGTCTCCACGTTGTCTGGTTTTGCAGCTCCCGATGAACAAAATCTCCCATGCATTTGAAGTCTGTGCCTCTAAAGCTGAGAACTCTCGTCGCTGTGTTTGATCTAGAGAAACCTCTCTTGAGGTTAAGCCACACCAAGGAGGTTTAACAAATAAGATAGTACCACATATAATATTTTCATAAGTTAATAAAATATCAGATTTTAATATAACATTTATTTGTCCCCAAATAGACTTCCAGAATTTAAAAATAAGTGGACAAAAAAAACAACAAATGATTTACTGTCCCTATATCAGTATTACAATGCCAGCATCTATTAGATTTTGAATTATCTAATTTGTGCAAACGAACAGGGGTCCAAAAAATCCTATGTAATAAAAATAACAATGTTTGCCTCTTAGATGCTGACGCTGTACACTTTAATCTCGAAGACCAAATACGTGGCCATTGAAATACAGAAATATACTGTTTAATCTCGAAGCTCCAAATATCTTAGACTATTTTTAGGTTTTTTATTCAAAAATTCTGAAATTAATTTATACCACTGAGCAGCCTGATGTCCAACTAAATCTGTCTAGTAGCAAAGGATCTGTAAGCTATAATAACTTTTAAAAGTTTTTCATTCAGGGAACCCACTCCGAATGGCCTGCTTCAACTATAACCATTTATATTGTTGAGATTTTAAAATACCAAATAATTGTTGCAGTCGTGAAAATTCCAGCAGATTTTCATTTGATATAACATCATCCAATGTTCTAATTCCTGCTTGCATCCAATTCTTCCAGGTGATTCCAGCACTGCCCACTTGAATCTTGGAGTTTAACCATAAGGATTGTAAAGTAGATTTTATTATAGGAACATCTGTTAATTTATCAATGAATTTAATTGTTTTCCAGGTATCCAATAAAATTATGTTGTCTTTAGCATATCCAGGTAATCTTATACTCAAAACGTGAGAAAGTCGCATAGGGGACATAAATTTTGACTCCAAATATAACCAATCAGGCATATGTTCCATCAGTTCTGGGAGGATCCAATACATTCCCTGGCGCATAATATAGGTTTGATGGTACCTAAAAAAATTGGGAAAATTTACCCCACCCTCCAGAATTGGCTTTTGTAAAGTTGCCATAGCAATTCTAGCCTTTTTACCGAGCCAAATAAATTTAGTAAGAATATTATTCAATTTTTTATAAAAAGATTTTTGAAAATAAACCGGTAACATACCCATTTGATAACAAACTATAGGCAAAATCATCATTTTTACAGTTTGAATTCTTCCCCACCAAGATAAATGCAATGGATTCCATTGCTCATACATCTCTGAGACCTTTAGCAAAATGGATTTTTCATTTACCAGCATAGTTTCTTCCAATGTTTTCTGAATCCAAATACCTAAATATTTAATACCTCCTTCCTTCCACAAAAAAAAAAAAATTATTATATTACATTACATTGGGGCGCTGCTGAGCCCGCGAGAAATGGCAGCGTGAGGGAAGAGCTCCTGCACCATTACTTAAACTTCGCTGTTCTACCCGCACAAAAATCCTTCTTTCAACTGTTTTAAAACATCGCAGTGACCCTGCACGACTTCGCGCTGCAACTTTAACCTGTGGCAGTGATCGAGCATGTCGGACAAGAAGATCAACAAACGGCATAAGCCTGAGCCGTCGTCTCCGTCGAAGACTCCACTTCCGGACACCCCTGCAGTTAGCAACTGCGAACTGCTGGATGAAATTAAAGAAGTGAAAAGCATGGTGTCGGATACAAAGTCGGAAACGGAAGAAATCAATGAAAAAATCAGCAATCTTACAACTGAATTTAGAGCAATTCAAACACGTGTTGCTGCTCTAGAAAACAAAATGGAGGTGAATGTTAATAACATCACTGATTTAAGGAAGCAGACTCTGCGCATCTCGGCTTTGGAACGCGAGCTGGAAGATAGCAACAATCGCTCTCGTAGGAGCAATTTCAGGATATTAGGTTTATCTGAAGAAATTCCAGATCGCGACTTGATCAAACATCTGACTGCATGGATCCCGAAACTTCTTGACCTCACCTTCACCCAGGAATTTGAGATAGAAAGGGCACACCATGTCCCTTCACACCGCATCTCCTCTGACCGGTATCCTAGACCAGTGGTGGTGAAACTACTTCGGTACCAGCAGGTAGTTGAAATAATGCAGTGTGCGAAGATCCGCGCCCCCCTGAAACACGAGGGTGCCGCCATACTTTTTGTCCCTGATCTCAGTAAGACGACGGCCTACAAACGAAAGCAGCTCCTATCCTACCGACCCCAGCTGAAGCAGCTTTCTGCCAGGTATGGTCTTCTCTACCCTGCCAGAATGAGAGTGACTCTTAACAACACCACGAAAGATTTTCTTAATCCTGAAGACTTGGCTGCCTTCATTGAACAACACTCACCAACTCCTATCCATCAGGTTTGAAGTGTGCTGTGCATCACCCTGCATGTGTTTCTCTCACTGACGTTTATGCCTAGTTAAAGTTAATTGGCACTTATGGCATGCTAGTTCACTGGATCTCTGCCTGCTGAGCACACTGTGTTAATGTACATGTGTTTTACTGCACTGACTTATGCCTGCTATGCTCCTATGTTAGATGATCAGCATGCTGTTATACACTGCATGAATACACAGTACTCTAAATCCTAATGGCACGATCTCTCTATCTTGTTGCATGCACAGCCTGTTTTTTCTCTTCTGGATGCTGCCAGTATAACTGCATTAGATTACTTAATCTGGAATTTTGATAAGTAATATGTTCCTGCTTGCATGCCACTTTTTCATTTTATATTGAATGCATTTAGGGTTACTTATATACTACTGCAATCAAAAAAAATGTTTCAGGTGTTTTTCAAATACTTTACTGTTAAATTGAGGATATAACTCTCCTAGAGTAGAATATGCTAGCCACGAATCCGTACCTCCAGGTGCTTCCCCCTGCTGTTCCTTGCGGATTTACTAGCTGTTCTTTTCCCCCCATAGGTTTTTCTAGCATAGTGATGTTTTCATCACAGTCTCGTTGTGCATTGTGTTGTAAGGAATTGTATTTATTTTTGCACCTGACTCCTATATTGCTATGGTTTATTGATACTGTAATTGTACAAGGGCTATTTCCTACTCCTGTTTGGTATAAATCACAGATCACATTGCATCTTAGCACACCAGCTTATGTCACTTAAAATTTTATCCATGAATGCTAAGGGGTTAAACAATAAGATTAAAGCTAAGAAATTATTAACATATACAGAAAGTCTTAATCCAGATATCATTATGCTCCAAGAAACTCACTTAGATGAATACGCCTCTAAAAAGTTGTATTTATCCTGGGCTTTGCCCCCTTATTTTTCTCCTGCAACTGAAAAAAGAGGCGGAGTACTAATACTTATAAAGAAACGACAGGGATTGATTGTTCATTCCTCAGCATCAGATCTCCATGGAAGATAGGTTAGAGTTCACTTCACTTGTGGAGTAAACGCATTTACTTTATACAACATTTATGCTCCTAATGCAGATAATCCGGAATTTTTCCATGAGATAACAGCATCTGTTCTTTCACAACCCAATGGCACATTCATTAAAGGCGGCGATTTCAACCTTGTGATGGATCCAATTAAAGACCGTAAATCACAAGTGAGATATAAAAAGTCAAAAGCCTGGTTCGCTCTGCAACAAATGTGTGATACTCTGAAATTGTCCGACGTCTGGAGGCTCAAACATCCCAGCCACTCTGCATACACCTTTTTCTCACATCCTCATCTCTCATATTCACGCATAGACTATTTTCTCATTGGCCATCCTTTAATCCCTGATATAATAGATTCCACTATTCACCCAATTTCCATCTCGGATCACGCAGCTATCACCATGACTTTTAACATCACTTTACCGGCAGTTGCACAAAAACAATGGAGATTTAATTCGACTCTACTACAAGACTCTGATTTCACAGAGCATATTAGATCTGCCATCAACGAATATTTTCATCTCAATCAACCTGAACATACCTCTTGGAACTCTTGGTGGGATGCTTTTAAGGCTTCTTTTAGAGGTCATATCATTTCCTATGTGGCCCACAAACATAAAACTCAGAGAAATAATTTAAATCAAATGGAACAAGAAATTAAACGTCTGGAAACTCTACACCAACAGACCCCTTCTAATATGGCTCTCCTATATCAGCTAGGTAAACAGAAGTTTCAGTACAACACTCTTTTGAGCAAATCCGCTGCACATACTATTTTTCAAAAATCTACATCATATTTTGCTGAAAATAACAAATGTGGACATCTACTAGCTACGTTTCTGAAAAATAGAATAGAAAAATCAGATATAGCCAGTATAACATTGGAAGACTCAACCATTCTAACTGACTCTGCTGACATCTCTCAGGCCTTTATGAGATATTATCGTACTCTATATACCTCAGAAGCCCCTGATAATTGTACTTCCTCCTCCTTTCTGAATGATCTTCCACATCCCAGGCTAGATTCAGCAGACGCTGAGACATTAGACTCACCTATAACCCTGGAGGAACTTTCCAGAACCCTTCATACGATGGCACTTGGGAAAACTCCCGGTCCGGATGGTCTCACTGTAGAATTCTACAAGGAGTTTCAGGACTTAATATTACCATAATATCTCAGATTCCTTGATCACCTAATTGAATCTGGACACCCATCTGGCTTATTTACTGAAGCAAACATAATAGTTTTGCCGAAACCTGGTAAAGATCAAACTCAGATTACTAATTATCGACTCCTTTCCCTAATAAACGTGGACGCGAAGCTTTATGCTAAACTACTTGCTAGTAGAATCCAAACGATATTTACTAAACTCATAGACCCGGATCAATGTGGATTCATCAATGGTCGTCACTCCTCAAACAATACTCATACTTTCTCAACCATTATTTCTTTGCTATCCAATAACTATTCTGCTTCAGATCAGCAAATTTTAGCTGTGGGCCTAGATGCCGAGAAGGCATTTGACAGGGTAGAATGGTCTTTTCTTTTTCATGTAATGCAATGGTTTGGTTTTTCACCTAATTTTATTCAAAAAGTTAGAGTATTATATACATCTCCCTCTACTAAGACATTCATAAATGGTAAATTGTCCTCCTCCTTTAACCCTAGCAGAGGAACGAGACAGGGCTGCCCTCTCTCTCCACTTTTGTTTGACCTTGCTCTTGAACCTTTACTCATTGCCATACGACACAACTCTCACGTTCATGGTTTCCGACACCTAAACCAAGAAATAAAAGTTTCAGCGTATGCAGATGATATATTGTTATATATTTCACCCACTTCTTTATCTCCGCTGCTGTCCACGATTGACAAATATTCCATAGAGTCCGGATACAAACTTAACAAAAATAAATCCACAATCATGCCCCTTAATTGTCCAGACACTAAATACGACTCTCTACAACTCGGTTTCGAGTGGTCAGACACAAAAATGAAATACTTAGGGGTATTGTTTGGACCTACTATTGATGAAACCAGTCACCTCAATGCTGAATATTTACTGGAAAATGTCAAATCCTTATCACAAAAATGGTCTCCACTTACTTTATCGTGGTGGGGAAGACTTGAATCAATACGAATGGTTGTGGCACCTAAAATAATCTATGTTCTTAGTATGATTCCATTTCTCCTTCCTAAACAAATATATAAACAAATAGATTCATTACTTTCCCAATTTTTATGGAGAAAGAAACACCCTCGAATTGCCTTATCAAAATTGAAAGCGAGTAGAGCCAGAGGTGGAGTTAATTTCCCATGCTTTTTACAATATCACCAAGCCTTTATCATTCAACAATGGTCCCGATCTTCCTTCTCCCCTCATGACAGTCAAGTTCCTGCATGGGCTAAACTAGAATGGGCCACATATGGACGGACTAAGATACAATGTATTGCCTGCCTCACCTTAACAAAATCTGAACGTAAAAATCCCATTTTGGCTTCGTTGAAAGAAGTTCTGACCTCTATTGATAATGCCCTGCCTATACCATGGTAGGCCTCCAGTTTGATACCCCTATGGAATAACAACAGACTACAAATTCAAGACAAAATCATATCATGGTCAATTTGGCAGAAGGTCGGTATTTATTATGTCCAAGACTTACTGAGTCATAATAGATGGGTACCTTTTTCAGAACTGGCTGACAAATTCCATTTGCCTCTAAATCAATACTTCGCATGGTGGCAATTACGTCACTGCATACTGAGCTCACTTCCAAACGTACTCTCCTTACAAGTAGTTCCTAGTCTCATTTCGCATAACAACTCAATGGTGGCACTTGGTGGTAAAGCTTCGTTGTGGTACAAACTGATCCAGAAACTACATGCTGATGACCGTAGTCCTACCGAATCGAAATGGATTCAAGAATTGGTCCTACCTTCTGATGCCATTGACTGGCCAACTGTATGGCTTACATTTTTCAAATCTATTAGCTCAGCGTCCTTACTTCAATCAATATTTTTCTTACTACATAAAGCCACATGGACTCCTCTTTTATCTCATAAAATTGACGCATCTATGTCACCAAATTGCTGGTCATGTAAAAAACTGCCTGGTTCCTTATCACATCTTCTTTACTCCTGCACATTGCTCACAGATTATTGGTCTAAGGTTTGGTCCACCATATCTAATATATTGGACATCACTGAACCACTCTCACTCTCCATAATAATATGTATGTCTCAAGGTCTACACAAACAGTTAGATAATCACTCTGTTAAATTGTTTATTATACTTATGGCCACGGCCATTCAAAATGTTCTTTATAATTGGAAGGATCTATCGAAAGTTAATTTCCATGCTTGGTGGAACTCTGTATGTTTGACAGGGAAATATGAAAAGGTATTAGCCGAAAAGAACAATCAAACACAGCAATTTGACCTCATTTGGTCGCCCATCACTCGTTATTGTGAATTAACCACTTAGATTATAACCTTTAGCATAAACCTCTGAATTCTAATTGTTAATTTTCCCTAATGCCTTTGTACATTATAATGTGATTATATTTCTTTCATGTGCACTTCATACCTTGCGAATGTTTTATTTATGCACAATGAGATTTTCTTCTGTTATCTCTGTTCCATATAATTGTATGTTTTCTTAAAAACCAATAAAAATTGTTTTGAACAAAAAAAAAAAAAAATTACATTACATTAGTGACTTCTATTCCGCCTATACCTTGCAGTTCAAGGCAGATTACAAAAGAGCTAATTGGACATTTCCAGTGACGTTACAATTGGGTTTGGGGTTTTTTTTAGTTACAGAAGAGGTGAGATAGCTGGAAATTTTCAGGAGAACTTACAGATTAGAAAGTAAGATGACCAGACAATTCTAGGTAATGTTACAAATAAGGATCCAAATAAGATTACAGTTAAGAATGCAGGACATTTTGAGGGAGCATTACATATTAGGGATCTGTATTCTTGGTTGATGTTTTGAGGAGAAAGAGATTACCAAGGTGGAGACTTTGGGGGGGGGGGGAATTTACCAGAGAGGAGAGGTGAGAGGGGGAGGGTTAAAGTATTTGGATACATTTTTTGAATAGTAGGGTTTTGATTTCTTTTCGAAATGTTTTGAGGTTGCCCGTTGCCGTCAGCAGATTGGAGATGGAGTGGTCAAGTTTTGCTGCTTGCGTCGCAAGAAGGTTGTCAAACATCTTCTTGCGCTGAGTGCCTTTGAGCGGAGGGTAGGCAAATGGGGTCAGGGTTCTTCTTTGTCTTGTGGTGAGGGACTGATTTAGGCGGTTGTTTAGGTAGGAGGGGGCAGAGCCGTGTAAAGCTTTGAATAATAGACAGTAGAATTTGAATTGAATTTGTGCTTGTATTGGTAGCCAGTGAGAGTGGTGATGTGGTCATATTTTCTCAGAGTAGATCAATCTGAGAGCGGTGTTTTGTATGGACTGTAGTTGTTTTAGCATGTTGGCAGGGCAAGGTAGATAGAGGGAGTTGCAGTAGTCCAGTAGACCTAAGACTAGGGATTGAACAATTAGCTTGAATTGCTCTGGGTCGAAGAATTTTCTTATTTTATGTAGATTTCTTATAATTAAAAAAGCTTTCTAGGTTGTCTTATTGATTTGGGCCTGCATTGTGCAGCATCTGTCTATCGTTACTCCTAGGAGTTTGAGTTCGGGCTGTATTGGGTATTTGGTGTCCTTAATTTCTAATTCTGTGATGGTGGGGGTTTTGGCCTTTTCGAGCAGAAGGATTTTTGTTTTATCTGAGTTTAGTTTCAATTTGTGGTTTACCATCCACTTTTCCACTGCGTCTGGTGTTTTTTCTAGTTTTACTATTGAGGTGAGTTCTGGTGGGTCAAAGGGGGGGATTTGTCTAAAGTGGTTCCAAGGGAGGAGATAAAGAGGTTGAAGAGTGTAGGTGATAATGGTGATCCTTGTGGAACTCCGCAGGGATTGGACCATGGTTCTGATTTGAGATCGTTGGATTTTACTCTGGAGTTTCTTGATTTGAGGAATCCTTGGAACCAGTTGTAAACCTTGCCTGAGATCCCTATGGCGTCAAGTATCTGTAGCAGTATGGAGTGGTCGACCAGGTCAAATGCTGCAGAGAGATCAAGTTGGATTATCAGCATCTTTTTGCCTTTGCTAATGTGCTGTCAAACTGTGTCTAGTAGGGTTACTAGTAGTGTCTCTGTGCTGTGGTTGGTTCAAAATCCTGATTGTGAGGGGTGAAGTAGGTTATGGTCTTCCAGGTAGTTAGTGAGGAATTGTGCAACTAGACCTTCTATTATTTTAACGTATATTGGTATTGAGGTGATGGTCTGTAATTAGAGGGGTTGTCTATTGGGCCTTTGTGATCTTTCACAATTGGAGTGATTATGATTTCTCCTAGGTCCTGTGGAAATTGTCCTTCCATTTATGTGGTTTGTATCCATTGCATGAGGCTCTGAATGTGGTGGAGGCATTTGACAACAGGTAGGTGGGGCAGTTATTTAGGTTGCATGATGCTTGGCTGTATTTCTTGTAGAGTCGATTCATATCAGACCAATGTACTACTGGGAAGTTGGTCCAGCTTCTGTCTTGCGCAATGGCTTCACCTATTGAAGGGTTTATAGTTATCTCGTCAAGGTGGGTGTGTGTATTGTTGAAGGTAGTTCTGATCTTGGTGATCTTGTTTTTGAAGTGGTCTGCAAGTTGGATGGCTATCGGTGGGTGGTTTCCTTGTGTAGCTAGGAAAGGTTTGGTGTTAGTGAGGTTCTTTACTGATTGAATAGCTTTTTTGTGTCTAGAGTTTCCGTGCCTACCATTTTGGAGTAGTAGCTTTCCGTTTTTCCTTAAGTTTGTTCAAGAGCCGATGGTGACCCCTCTGTCTTTGTTGGTGTGGGCAGGTTCCCACCGCCGGAGCACGTCGAGAGAAACTTCCTTTCCTGGCTGGCTTGTTAATTGTCGAGTGAGGGCGTTCTGGATGATCTCTCACATCAATTGTCAAGGTGTGGTCTTAGTATGCCGCTGGAGATAATGGGAGCAGGCAGGCGGGTTGGTAGGACGGCTTCCCTGCAGCGGCACGCCATTGGATCAGGTAGATTTTTAAGGCAGATTTTTAACCCTGTTGATTTAGGGGAAGGCGGAACAGTGCTCCCACGCTCCTCCTCCTCTCTGGAGGCCTCTGATTCCCCTTCAGCCCGCAGGTATCGGTGCGGGAGGCAGGAGAAATGGCTGCGTGTTGCTGGATCAGGTAGATTTTTAATTTATCAAATAATCCCTTAACACAATGAACATTTAATGGAAGGATCTCAGATTTACTCCAATTTATTTTATAACCTGAACACATCTATATTGATGTGATGATTATTGATGGTTTTAGTTGTTGTATTTTACTATATGTTTTTAATCATTATTTTTTTTTTCCTTTCTTTTCTTTGTGTATTGGATTTCTGAACCTTTTAAGGACCCCTGAGGAAGGCTTAATTTGCCGAAACATGGCCAGTGTTAGGTCTAGGTTCCGGTGTTTGTTGGTGTAGTTTTTTGAATTTCAAAATAAAGCATTTGAACTTTAAACTCCTGTGTCCAGGAACTGGCTCCATGTGGTATGCTTTGTGGACATGTTTTCCCTATGTTACTTATATTTTAAAATTTTTCTTTTATTATAAATTTTGTACAATGTACACCGCTTTGGTAATTAAAGCGGTATATCAAGCTTTAATAAACTTGAAACTTGAGGCAATGACCGAGCACACAGTCTCCATCTGAAAACTGGGCACCTTCAATGCTGCATTAACAGACTTCAAATCCAGGATTGGTCTCCAGTCATCCGAATCTTTCTTAGGCATGATAACATATATGGAGTATCTGTCCAAGCCTGATTCTGCATCTGGCACAGGTTCTACTGCTTGAATACCCAGCAGCCATTGTACTGTTACTCAGACTTTGACCACTTTCTCTGGTATTCCAGCTCGAAAATCTACAAAGAAATCCTGGAGGGTGAAATAATTTGAGGTTGTAGTCCTCTCAAATAATTTCTAATACCGATTTGTCCAAACAAATCTTTGTCCAGGTCTCTCTGAACTCTGAGATTCTCCCTCCTATTCGGGGTAGCTTGGGCTGTGGTCTGGAGTCATTAGGACTTCTTAGGAGCAGCTGCTGAATGGAAGCCTGAACGCTTTTGGAGCCTCTGGTGCCTCCCAGTGTTCCATCAGCATTATGGTAATCTCAGGATGCAAAGGAAAAAAATGTGGACTGGGTCTTAGAACTGCTCATAAGAGACATATGAACCATGGAAAGCTGTGGCAGTTCCAAATTTAACTCCCTCAAGGATACTGTAATTTCTGCCAGTTTGAATAGTCTGCATACCATTGAGTTCTTTCCCTGGTTCAAGTCTACCACAGACTCTAGGCAGGCAGAGCCCATTTGTGATCCAGTATCCTTTAAACCTGAGAATTCACTGTGTGGGAGTAAAGGAATGGATCCTGACCCCCAGTCGTTTTCTGACTAGATCTATGGTTCCTATGGAGTACCTTTTTGCGCTGAACCAGTGCTCAGTGAGGTGAGACTCCCCCTGAACAGACACCAGCGTGTTACCAGGCTTTGCAGATGAGCCTTTATATTTCATATAAGTTTCAAACATTAAACTCACAAAATCAGAGTCAAATCCCTGAACTTAATCTCCTGAGCAAACTATTAGGGACATTTGCTGCCTCCTCATGGGTTCCAATGCATCTGCATATTTGCATTTTACCAAAAATATCGAGTCGCAATTTGAGAGCCCTAGGAGAAATTTTTGACCCAACATTTGAGCATCCTGTGATTTCAAGACTTTGGAAGAACTAGACAGGGTAAAGCCCAGCGCTCCTGCCCCCCTCTTCATGTGCCCTATGGCACGTGGCACAGTCTCTCAGCCAGCCATCCAGCAAAAAAACTGCATGCTACAGGGATAGAAATGACTGGGGAATCATAGACACTGATTATTATCAAAATTAAGGTGTTTTGAGGCAGATAGAGACTTTTAAAATAAAATTGGCAAATCTAAGATGGCCATCACAGCAGCATTCTGGCACTAGAAAACAGTTCAGGAAAGCTACATAAAACTTTCTAAAATTCAGCAAAGGGGTTTTTGGAGGAGAAGGCCCCCAAACCCCTCAGAAATTCAGTTTTTGGACCACCCCAAAGTCTACCATAGATAGTAATAAACTGCATTCAAATAACTGCCTGGTGATGTGCCTGCATCAGTTCACACTGCAGCAGGACAATGAAGAAGATTTCTGCCCCAGACATGCAGACTATCCTTCAGGTTGCCTTTTAGACAGGCTCTGAGAGCCTGAAACCCTCGACTCTACTAGATCATCACACATCTTTTGGGGGGAGGGGAATGCAGCCAGCATCCGCTACAGTCCTCTGGACCAACACGGGGGCCACTCAGCTTTCACTCTAGCACCATCAGGGGCAAGCCAAGCTTCCAAGGAATGTACTCCAAGCTATAGTGTTAGTGCAGTCTAACTAGGCATCTGCTCTGTGAAAGGGTTGCCCCATCAGTTACCGTCCTCTAATCCAGAGACTGTACGAGTATCTTCTCCCACGCAGAGCTGTCCCAGAAATCCTGGGAACCTCTGCAGAAGCAGAAAGCCTTGAATTTGAGATTAAAAACCCCAAAATAATAAATCTAATACAGAGCAGAAGAAAAGACAGCTTCCCAACTCGCTTACAGAAGGCGAACCTGAGGAGATGAGGCACTGCCCACTGAAATAAGGAGGCGGAGCTGAAAAACTGTAGATTATTCCTTCTGCAAAAACTCACAGGTAGAGGTGAATAACCCACTGGTCAAGACTCATGACTTTTTTGTACTGGAAGAAGCAGAAGCTCATATATGTATAGGTGGTATTAATTTTATTAGTAATTGTAAAGTGCTGCCACACTAATGTAGAATGTGTTATAACAAATTAATATAATCCAATCCAGTAGGGGAAGAAACAAAAGGGAATTGTTCAAAATCTTGATACATGAGAAGGGAATTTATCAAAAGCTATTTATCTGGCATATAGCTATTACCAGGGTAAACTGGCTGCTTGAAAATTTTCCACCATTTCTCTAGGTAAAATATACATGGAGATAACACTGTGCAATCTTTTACCATGGGAAAAAGCACATGGTCTTGAAAGCAAATCTATATAAGGGGAGGCAACAAGGTGTATAGTTTTGTATTTTTGTAACTACTCGTGTTTTCCATAGAAATGTACCCACACAAAAGCAGGGGCAGGTATGTGTGAGATTTTCAAAGGGAAAGTATACTGATAATTTCTCTTTTAGAATGGGTGCAAAGTCCTAGAGAAAAATGCACAAATACAAGCCATAGGGATGGCTATGTGGTATCATTCCTAATACCAGAACAGCAGAGAGGCAGTCAATGTACTTCACATAAAGGGATTTGGGTACAATCCCACCTTAACACCCTTATTTTGTATCAGGAGTCCTCCAGGAATAACTAAAAACCTACTATATCGGACTGCACACCACTTTAAAAGCCTTCAGGTCTGCAGATGTAATTTGTGGGTTTTGGAAGGCTCATAATATCCACCACAAATGTACTAGTTAGAGTGAGATATGGACCTGGGTACCTTCTCTACAATCTATTGCACTGATCACTAGCCTACTCCAGGAAACTGCTTGCTGACCATAATATCTGGAGCTGCCACTGTCTGATCTTTGGGGGGGTGGGAGAGGATCAGTGACTACTGGAGGATTAAGGTGGGGAGTCATACTTTCATCCTTTCAGTGGTTAGCTGGTTAGTTAGGGCACCATTTTGTGACTTAGTAGTGATTGAAACAGATCCAGATAAAAACATCTCAATTTTTGCCAAATTCTGGACCCACCCAAAACATGCCCCTTTGTGATTTAGATGAATTGCAGAGAAAACCATCTCACATCTGAGTTTCAAAAGGCCCAATTTGTGCTGCTTTTGAGACTTGTTTTCTTTCGAAAGGCTTCCGATTCAGGCGCAGGACACGCTCAGGAGCCTTTTCCCATGACTTTGTGCACTGCAGCACTCAGGGAGCCGGCCCAAAGACGCCGCGTTGATCGTACCGTGGACTGGTAGCAAGAACACTGTCTTCTGCCCAATGGATTTGCTGGCCCTGTGGACCGTCAGAAAATTTCTGCGGACTGGCACCGGTCCATGGACCGGCTGTTGAAGAACACTGGTGTAGGTCATATGCGGTATATAAATTTTTTTAAATAAATAAAGGCAATGAACTAATTTTAGTATTCAAAAACTGAACAGTGAGAAAAAAAAAATTAAAAAGCTATGTCTGGAAAAAAAAAGTTTACTATAAAAGCTATGTTTGCTAATACACCTGGACCTGACGTTAGCAAGTTTTCTTAAGTGGCTTTTACATAAGAAAATGCTCCAACCATAAGGAGCATATTATTCACAGACAACACTTTTGAGCTAAATGCATTTTAATGTATAACTTTAGCCCAATATGTAAAGTGACCAAAGCAAATGCACCTGTTTTTCACATGATCATGTTTTTCTGGTTCACAGTGAAATGTTGCTAAAGTGTTTACAATAAAATGCTTCAATTATCTTTCATGGATGCACTGAGTAATTTATCAAAAAAGCATTTGTTCAGCACATCTTTGCCAGCATTTTAGAGTTAGACTGATTAACTGATGGTGATAATACAGAAAGAATTTTTGTTTAATAAATATTCTATGGCAATGCTAGATATTCAGCCTGCAGTGGTAAATGGCTTGAATGCCGCTCATAGCCACCTGGATATTCAATGCCAGGCCATGTCTGGCCTCTAGCACTGAATATCCAGGTTAATGTGGCAACCTGGAAGTTAACCAGGTATCAGGCACTCTTCAGACTGGGCCAGATATTCAGCACATTTGCTGCTTGCTACTACTATTACTACTATTTATCATTTCTATAGCACTAAAAGGTGTACTGCTGGCAGGATTAAGCTTAGATATTCAAAGCCAGGCAGATTCTGGCAACTAGCATTGAATATCTGGTTTCATTTCTGGCTGCGGCAATTTAATTGGTTATGCTGATATTCAGCATTAACCGGTTAAGTGCTTAGCTGCTAAAGATAGGCCTACTATTTATGCAGCCTATTATAGCTGTTAAATATAGCCAGTTTGATGCTGAATATCCATGCTTTGCCAGTTAGTAGCTAGTTGTTAACCGCAAATATTCCTCAGGAGATATCCAGCTATCTACTACCATATTTTTCGCTCCATAAGACGCACTTTTTTTCTACCCAAAAGCGGGTGGAAATGTTGGTGCGTCTTATACAGCAAAGAAGCACACAGTGAGCTGCCACTAAGCTAGAGAGGAAAAGGAATTGCTGGACAGGGGAGGAAGGAAAGTGAATGGAGGAGAGTTACTGCTGGACAGGGGGAGGAGGGAAGGGATAAGGGATACTGCTGGACATGGGGAGCAGGGAAGGGAGAAGGGGTATTTCTGGACAGGGGGAGGAGGGAAGCGGTACTGCTGGACAGAGGGGAGGTAAAAGGAAGAGTGAAGAGGTGCTGCTGGACCTGGCAGAAAGGGAGGGAAAGGAAAGGTGCTATATATTAGAGGGGAGGGTGAGATGGTCCATGGGGAGAGAGCATGTTGAGTTGGGGGGTGGGAAGGAGGGATGCTACTCGAGGGAATAGGCAAGAACAGAGAGAAAGCGTGCAGGAGGCAGAAAGTGTTGGACTCATGGAGAGGGCGAGATGAATAGGGAGGACAGAAAGGAGGGAAAAATAAATGTTACACTCTAGGAAAGGAGGAGAGAGCAAAGAGTGAAAAGTTCACCTCATGGAGGGAAAGAGAGATAAAGAGATTTTGGTTGGGGGAGGGAAGGAGGACCAGAGGAGAAGCATGCAGGAGGAAGAGAAAAAAAAATGTTGGACTGGTGGAAAGGAGGGAGAAATGTTGGACTGGGAAGGGGGCCAGAAAGGAGAAAGGGAAAGAGAAATGTTACACTGGGGGGGGGGGGGAGGAGAGATGCTACAGAACGTTTGACTGCCTATGCCATGTGACAGTAGCAGTCAGCAAGAGGTGGGCATGAGTGGTTGAACATTTTCAAAAGATTTATATCCAGGGATCTGAAAATGTCCCATACAGAGCTCCATTAGAAATATCACCCATAAGTAAATATCTCACTGACCTGCTTGCCCTCAGAGAATAAAAGTTACAGATTACTGGTCTAGGAGAAAATGGAAATGTTTCTGCAATCTCTATTAGATTTTCAATTTTATATGCCTGGATCTGTTCTTCTGATGTTCATGGTATATTAGCCTGAAAATCTCTGGAGGCTCTGGGAATGATTTTAATATTTATATTCCAATTTACTTACATTCATAGTTGTAGGAGTGGCTATGAAGGAAAAGCTTTCAAATATTTCTAAAATGGCATACATTTTCATGAATCAATCAAAATTAGCATAGAAAGAAGAATGCATTTGTTTTCAGAACTAACAAAAACATTCAAACATTTTTTACTAGCACTGCCACTTTAAAGGTAATAGTCCTTAAATAATAACTTTAAAGTATTGATAAATATTCATATGTATTCCTAGGATGAAAAGGGATTATTGCATTAGATTCACTCTGGTAAGCACAAACACAAACTAGCAAACTGCATGAAATTTGGGCTTGGCTGAAAAATGCAATATGATAATTCATTTGCACAAAACAAATAATTTCTGTATAACAATGGTGTTCAAGTAATTTTTTCTGCTATCTTTAACTGGACAAATATTTCAATAAGTATTCAACCCAGAAAAAAATTTAGTAAAAGAAAATATCTTACCAGTTTGGCTAAGCTGCGAGGTGCTGCGACTTTTCCTGGACAGGCCAACAATTGCTACCATTTTTGCACCGATGGAGGATCGTCTCTTTTTGCTGCTGGTACCCACAGTTCCCACAGCTGTATCTGATTGACTGCCATCATTCTTTTCTAAGGTGTACATGTCCCCTCCAATGCTTGTACTTTTTGTCATGTTCTTTCCAGATGTGCCCATCTGCCTGCTTTGCATTTTGGATGTGAAGACACTGTCAGACAGAAAAAGATATGGTTTAGATTGAAATGATGGGAAACAATAGGACCAAAACAGTGATATAGTATACGATGACAATACGATGAAATCTTCTGCCCAATGTGCAGCAGCGGCCAAAAAAGCAGACAAGATGCTTGGAATTATTAAAAAAAGGATGGTTAACAAGACTATGGGCCTCTACTATCAAACTGCGCTAGCAGTTTTTAGTGCAGAAAGCCTCGCTACTCCCGACGCTCATAAGAACTTTATAAGCGTCGGGAGCAGCGCAGACCATTCAGCACAACTCACCGTGCTACAAACTGCTAGCGCAGTTTGATAGAAGAGGCCCTAAGAATGTTGTAACGCTTCTGTATCGCTCCATGGTGCGACCTCACCTAGAGTATTGCATTCAATTCTAGACTTTAAAAAAACTTTGGATGACGGATTACATCAAGGAATTGTTATCTGGATGGGAATGTCTGGAAGGATTAGAAATGATTTATTGTAAGGGAGACAAATCTTTTTGTGAGGCAAGTAAGTAAAAGTAAGAGGAAAAGAAGGCCAGTTTGGTTCTCAAAAGTAGGAGCTGAGAAGGTAAGAAATAAGAGGTTAGCTTTCATAAACTACAAAAGATCGCAGAAAGGGGAAGACAAGCAAAAATATCTGGAAACATTAAGAGAGGCTGGTCGTGTAGTCAGGAAAGCAAAGATGCAAATGGAAGAAAAAACAGCTGACAGTAAAATGAGGAGACAAAACATTTTTTAGATATATCAGTGATAGGAAGAAATACAAAAGTGGCATTGTGAGACTCAAAAGTGAAGTGGAGGAATATGTAGAAGCTGATAAAGAAAAGGTTGAATTGCTTAACAAACATTTCTGTTCTGTGTTCACAGCTGAAGATCTGGAAGTGGGACCGCAGAAGACAAATGCGAATAGGAATGGTGGAGTGGTAGACCCCGATTGATTTTCAGAGGGTTGTGTTCATGAGGAGCTAGCTAAATTAAAGGTAGATAAAGTGATGGGGCCGGATGGTGTACATTCGAGGATGCTGAAGGAACTTAGGAAAGGTCTTATGGCTCTGCTGACTGACCTTTTCAATGCTTCTCTAGAGTCGGGAGTGGACTGGAGTGGCAGATGTGGTCCCTTTATACAAAAGTGGAAGTAAGGAAATAGTAGGGAATTACAGGCCAGTAAATTGACTTCTGTGGTAAGCAAATTAATTGAAATGCTTTTAAACAAAGAATGGTAAGTTTCTGGAATCCAGTGGATTACAGGACCAGAGGCAACATGGATTCACTAGAGGTAGGTCTTGTCAGACACATCTAATCAATTTATTTGATTGGGTGACCAGAGAATTAGGTGGAGGGAGTGCACTAGATGTGGTGTATTTAGATTTTAACAAAGCCTTAGACAGTGTACCACACAGACGTGTAATAAATAAACTGAGTGCTTTTGGGATGGGCCCCAAAGTGACGGGCTGGGTCAGGAACTGGTTAAGTGGAAAACGACAGAGGGTAGTGATCAATGGATATTGCTCTGAGGAAAGGGATGTTACCAGCAGTCTGCCTCAAGGTTCTGTTCTTGGGCCTGTTCTTTTTAACATTTATTAAAGCGATAATGCTGAAGGGCTGTCAGGTAAGATTTGCTTCTTTGTGGATAATACCAAAATCTGCAATAAAGTAGACACCCAGGATGGTGTGAATAACATGAAGAAAGACCTAGCAAAGCTTGAAGAATGGTCTGAAATTTGGCAGCTAAAATTTAATGCTAAGAAATGCAAGGTCATGCATTTAGGCTGCAAAAACCCATAGGAACGGTACAGTTTAGGTGGTGAAGACCTTATGTGCACGACAGAAGAGCGGGACTTGGGTGGGATTCTATGTGATGATCTTAAGGTGGCCAAACAGGTTGAAAAGGTGACGGTGAAAGCTAAAAGGATGCTAGGGTGCATAGGAAGAGGTATGGCTAATAGGAAAAAGGAGGTATTGATGCCCCTGTATAAGACTCTGGTGAGACCTCATTTAGAATAATGTGTACAATTCTGGAGACTGCATCTTCAAAAAGATATAAAAAGGATGGAGTGGGGTCAGAGGAAAGTTACTAAAATGGTGCGTGGTCTTTGTGATACGGCATATGGGGACAGACTTAAAGATCTCAATCTGTATACTTTAGAGGAAAGGTGGGAGAGGGGAGATATGATAGAGACGTTTAAATACCTACGTGGCATAAATGCACATGAGTCGAGTCTCTTTCAATTGAAAGGAAGCACTGGAATGAGAGGGCATAGGATGAAGTAAAAAGGTGATAGGATCCAGAGTAATCTAAGGAATACTTTTGTACAGAAAGGGTACTAGATGCGTGGAAAGTCTTCAGAAGTGGGGGAGACAGAGACTGTGTCTGAATTCAAGGAGGTGTTGGATAAGCACATAGGATCTCTTAGAAAGAGGAAGAGATAATGGTTACTGCGGATGGGCAGACTGATTGGGCTATTTGGCCTTTATCTGTCATCATGTTTCTATGTCTCTTTATCTTAAGAAAGATATAATGGCACTAGAAAAGGTTCATCTAGGAAGTCTCATAAAACCATCGATTATCCCTGCAGGACAACTAAGTCTAGGTCGACCCCCAGCCCACCCTAACTTCCAGATACACCCCTTTAGCTCTGGGCACACAGCAGCTTCAGAGGCCTAAAAAGTCCATGGATACATCCAAAAAATAAGTTTGATTATTGGCACTTGGACAACCTGTCTTTTAGGTCATCCAAGTGCCGACTTGGGCGGGTTTCTAGACGTGTATAAGTTTCAATTATGAGCCCCAGATTGTTTAAGAAGAGAAATCTGCATGGATAATTGGCAATTAGCACTTCATAAACGATACCAATTGTTTACGCACACAAATCGATAGGCTCATTCTATAAAGTGGTGCGCATTAGTTCTAGTGCATGCATCTCCAAAAGGGTGTGTGGCCAGGGGAGGAGAATGGTCGTTCCTAAAAGTTACATGCACTGTTATGGAATATGCCTGATTCCTGTACAACTTACATACAGGTATTTAAGCCTGGGTTTTCTTGGCTTAAATAAAAGCACCTAAATGTTATGTCCCATGGCTAAACAGGATTCTATATATGGCGCGTGCTTTTATAGAATAGCGCTAAAAGTCACTGTGATCAGCACTGATTTTTTTTAACACAATCAGGCCCTTAGTCCATGCTAATGTCCTTTAGTGTGCACTAAGCTTTAATAAAAGGATCCTGTAAATAGAATATAATAAATTGATAATGATTCGGAGTTTCAATTTATTTTTTATTTTTTTGGGGAGAGTTTTTTTTACAAATGAACAGATTTCAACCTTTTTTCTGGACATAAATTGTTGAGTTTATGTTTTGCAAAGAAAAGGTCTTGTTTTGAAAGAAATACTCATATAACATATCACCAGTATGACAAGTTAAATATAAAAGGTTGATATTTAAACACTATGGGGCTCATAATAAAAAAAACAAAAAAAAAACACGTCTAAAAAGTGGCCTAAATGGGTACTTGGACGATCAAAAAGCCAGATCGTCCAAGTACCAATAATCAAAGCTGGTTTTAGACGTATGTAAAACCAGCTTAGGCCTTTACCCTGCCTCTAAATGTCTAGAGCGAAAAGAGGCGTTTTTAGAGGAGAGGAAAGGGCGGGAGGTTGGCCGACCTAGACTTAGTCGTACAGCAAGCATAAACAAAACCTTTAACAGGTTTCCTAGTTGGAACTTATACGTTTTGAGTTATACCAAGTCAAAACAGGTATAAGTGCCGAAAAGGGTCCACTGAGCTGACTGCGGCTGCCATGAACAGCTCAGCGGTGCCGGCAACCTGCCCACCCTCCACTGCAATGATAGCGGCAGGAGAGATGTCTCATCTCCCCTGCTGCGATCGTAATCCTCCCCCAAACTGCCGCGGTTCGCAGCAGTTCGGGGGATCGCGATTGTGGCAGGAGAGATAGCCAATCTCTCCTGCCGCAATCCACCTCCCCTACACAATACCGGCAGGAGGGAGCCCAACCCTTCCTGCTGAGATTCGACACCCTCACCCCCAAACCAATACTGGCAAGAGGGAGCCCAACCCCTCCTGCTGAGACATGAGCCCCCACTCCCAAAACAATACCGGCAGGAGGAAGCCCAACTCCTCCTGCAGAGGCGCAACCCCCACCCCACCCTGAAAATACGGCAAGAGGGATCCCAGGCCTGGGCCTGGGATCCCTCCTGTCCATATTTTAGGGGGGTGGGGGGTCGTGCCTCAGCAGGAGGGGTTGGTCTCCCTCCTGCCGGTATTGGTTCAGGGATGGAGGGGTTGCGATTGCAGCAGGAGAGAATGGGCATCTCTCCTGCTGTGATTGTGATCACCCCTTCCCCCGAACTTCCATCAACCACGGCAGGAGAGACTGGGCATCTCTCCTGCCGCAGGTCACAGCAGTTCGGGTGTGGGGGCGATCGCGGCAGGGGAGTTGAGCCATCTTTCCTGCCACGATTGTTGCGGGGGGGGGAGGGGGGAAGGGGTGTGTGGATTCTGTATTCGGTGTTGTTTTTGACAGACGCCAGTTACAGAATCCAACTTTTAGGTGAAGGACTGGCCCCTCCTTCGCCTAAAAGGTCTTGTTTTGGGCATTTGGGACTTTTAAACTGCTGAACGTAGAGGTAGGCCAATCTAAAAAAAAACTCATTTTGGACGGGTTTTTTTTTTGAGAATGGACATTTTCCCTGCTGCTACTTTCAGCGTTTAGGGCCTTAGGCCAAATGGGGACTTTATTGTTTTTTTTTATTATGCCCCTCTATGCACTTAAATTATGCATGTATATTTAGTGATACTATTCAGGTAGCTACAGAGCAGCAAGTACTGCTGCTATCTGGAAGAGAACAACATTCAGGGGAAGATTCTTAAAACTTAAATGTGCCTTTAATGTGCTTGCTAAACCAGTTCCAGCCAGTTTAGCGTACATGTATTTAAGCGGTGGATTATCAAAACAGCTTACCATGGTCTTTTCTGAGTTTCCTATCAGTCTTCGATTCTGACATGCAAACAAGGTCATTAATATTAAAATGAGCACTCCGAGTGATTCTCTATCATTGCCAAGTGATTCCCTAACCTCGTTGTGCCACACTTGTGGCCAAAATTTGCCAACAGGTCAGAGCTGTCGTAGACTTACTTTCTGTACAAACTAACCAAATGGGGGGTCTAGAGGATAACAGAGTACCTTTATTCAGCAATTTTTCTTTTGCGCATAAATTGCTTTAAATTATAAGTGGTTTAATTTAATAACCCACTTGTTTTGAACATATGAACAATCACCACGACCCTTTGTGTGAAAAAAAACTTCCTTGCATTTGTTTTGAACCTATCTCCCTTCAGTTTCTCCGAATGCCCCCTCGTACTTGTTGTCCCCTTCAGTCTGAAGAATCTGTCCCTATCCACCCTCTCTATGCCCCTCATGATCTTGAAGGTCTCTATCATATCTCCCCTGAGCCTCCTTTTTTCCAGAGAGAAGAGCCCCAGCCTATCCAACCTCTCGGCGTATGGGCAGTGTTCCAGCCCTTTTACCAGTTTCGTTGCTCTCCTTTGGACTCTCTCAAGTACCGCCATGTCCTTCTTGAGGTGTGGCGACCAATACTGAACGCAGTATTCCAGATGTGGACGCACCATCGCTCGATACAATGGCATGATGACTTCCCGCGTCCTGGTTGTTATGCCTCTCTTTATGATGCCCAGCATCCTGTTGGCTTTTTTCGAGGCTGCTGCGCACTGTGATGCATCCACCAGCACACCCAAGTCTCTCTCAAGTCTGCTGTCTCCCAACAATGCCCCTCCCAATTTGTAGTTGAACAACGGGTTCTTTTTCCCTATATGCATGACCTTGCATTTTTCCACGTTAAAGCGCATTTGCCATTTGTTTGCCCAGTCTTCCAGCTTGTCCAGGTCCCTTTGCAGGTCCTCACACTCCTCCCTGGACCTAACTCTATCACACAGTTTGGTATCGTCTGCAAATTTTATAACCTCGCACTTTGCCTCCTTTTCCAGGTCATTGATAAATATGTTGAAGAGTAACGGCCCCAGCACCGATCCCTGTGGCACACCGCTCGTGACTCCCCGCCAGTCAGAATATTGGCCCTTCACTCCGACCCTCTGCAGTCTACCCGACAACCAGTGCTTGATCCATCTGTGCACATCCCCTCCCACCCCATGGTTCCACAGCTTCCTAAGCAGCCTTTCATGTGGCACCTTGTCGAAAGCCTTTTGAAAATCGAGGTAAATGATGTCTATGGGTTCCCCATTGTCCACCCGACTGCTTATTCCCTCAAAGAAGTACAGAAGGTTCGTTAAGCACGACCTTCCCTTACAGAATCCGTGCTGGCTTGTTCTCAGTAGGCCATTTCTCTCGATGTGCTCACAAATGCCGTCCTTGATCATAGCTTCCACCATCTTCCCTATAATTGAAGTCAGGCTCACCGGCCTGTAGTTCCCAGGGTCACCCCTCGATCCCTTCTTGAAGATAGGTGTGACATTCGCCAATTTCCAGTCCTCTGGTACCTCTCCAGTTTTCAAGGATAGGTTGCAAACATGCTGGATTGTGCCCGCTATTTCTTGTCTTAGTTCCTTCAGAACCCTTGGGTGGATCCCGTCCGGGCCCGGTGATTTGCCGCATTTTAACCTGTCTATCTGTTTGAGGACATCCTCCTTACTTACCTCTATGTGCTCCAATTTTTCGGCCTGTTCCCAACTCGTGAGCTCCTCTGAGTCCGGTATATTAGATGTGTCTTCTCTCGTGAGAACCGACGAGAAGAACGCGTTCAACCTCTCAGCTACCTCTTTATCCTCCTTAATCACTTCTTCTATACCGCCACAATCTAACGAATTCTAGGCGGTTTACACAGAAGAGAAATGGACAATCAGCGAAATACAAAATATCAGTAATAAAAGTACAACATGTTACCTAGAATATAAACAATGTAAAATTTTTGCTATGAGAAAAAATTCAGTTAAGAAATGAATTTATCAAATAGTACAGTCTTAATTTCTTTTCGAAATGCGCCATAAGACAGCATGGCTCCACTATTATAGTTACCCAACCAGGACTGTTGTTTACTTGCTTGAAATGCAAGCGTCCTATCTAAAAAAGACCTGTATCTACAGCCTGTGATCTTTGGACAGGCAAATAAATAGCAATTCCTGGTTATCCTCGTAGGGCTATATAGCACAAAATAAGATAGCAGGTAGTTAGGGGCCAATCCCCAAACCAGCTTAAAGCAAATACAGGAGAACTTAAATATTACTCGTGCTTCTACTGGCAGCCAATGCAACATTCGGTAGTAAGGACTAATATGATCATTCTTCTTCAACACAAATATCAGACGGACAACCGTGTTTTGCACTATTCTCAATTTTCTCAGAATTTTCTTTAGTGATCCAAAATAAACAATGTTGCAATAGTCCAATAAATTATGGGCCTTTCATTTTGAGCCAATTAGGGGCTTAGGCCCCTCCCACTATATACCAAGATGCATTGTGAGGGGAAAGGCAGATAACATGGAATGTAGCCAATTGCATTCCTCATTATTTGACATGTTGGCAGTTAATATGTGATAAGGAGCTCAATGTTAAGTGCAAGGTATTGACCCACACATTCCCATACCGTGTTATACCCGAAAATTCTTAGAAGCAACTTGTAGATTACCAATAGTCATATATTAATCAAACAAAAGATAAATTTAAGAAAGAATAAAATGTAATTTGCTACATATTGTGGAAAATCCTGTACCACTGTTAGTGACCAACTAAGAAAGAAGCAAGATGACAAATAACTATAATAACAAAACATAATACTGAAAAAATGGCAAAAAGGGACAAAATACTAGAGCATCAATCTTTCAAGAAAGCACTACCTCCAAGAAATGACTAAGGGATTTCGTTGTCCCATCATTCTATTATCTTGAAAATTCTGTTGCTGATCAGGACCATAAAAAATATATTTCAAGTCCTGAAGTTTAACAAACAAGGAAATCACAAAACAAAGGTTAACACCCAAAGAGTTCAAATCCTGTGCTTGCTTTTGGCACTTTGAGCAAGTCACTTAGCCCTTCTTTATCTCATGTACAAACCTAAATTATAAGTCCTCTGGGGATAAGGAAACATTCAACTGAATGTAACTCACCTTGAACTACTAATGAACAGTGAATGTGTAAGCTAAACAAAACAAAAATCCCTAGTGATGGTAGCAATTTTTCCATGATGAAAAAAGGAGGAATTATGTTATAAAAACAGGCACCTTATTATCATCTAGCATAGTGATAATTATTGTTATTGTACTGTAACTTAACAAATGTCTTGATTTTCCAGTGTGCATTTCAGTTTTCACTCTGCTTCCTCTTGGAAAGGTGTAAAAGTTAGATCTATAGGGTTGATTCTAAAAACAGCACCTTAAGCTAGGTGGTGGTAGGCGCCCTACCTCCGCCTAACTTAATTGGTTTTAATTGATTTAATTGGCACAGTAATTGGCTGCACTGATTAAATGGAGTGCTGTTATCACACCTACAGAAGTTTTTACATTGCCCAATGCCTCTGTTGAACAATTCTCATGAAAAGTAGGCGCTGGAAATGTAGGCCTTGAAAACCCTGTCCTACATTCCCAGTGCCTACCTTTCACATAGCCGCGATTATGTAAATGGTGCCATTGCATGATTGACACGCAATCAGCAGCCATTTTTAAGATGACCGCCAATAATGGCGCAGTTTACAGAATTCGGGACATAAGGCAGATGTTTGTGTAGATGATTTATCTACATGCATTACACATATCTAGCTATATATGTACATATATCTATGTATCTATAGCTAGCCATTTAACTGTATATTTTGTGTGTGTGATTTTTGAGAGAAAACAGTTCTAATTTCCTAACTTCACAAAATGAATGTTAATAAACTGCTAATTTGGAATAATTGTGATACAGCTTGTTAAGCAATTTTAATTGCTAGAGATCTTTCTTCATTACTACTTCTATGAAGTCAGCAGAGCTTTGAAAACTTCCCCATGGAACTTTGAAGCAGTTTAATAGGAATGTAAATATGTCTGAGGAAACTGTTTTCTATTCATAGTCTTCTATTTTGGTGATTTGCTAGAGAAATTGAACAATAAAAGCACTTTTGAAACAGCTTTGAGGTAGAAAGTAAGATTTCCATGGAAACTGTGTTTAAGGACAAAGAAGCTGTGTGTTTCTGTCAATTCACATAGCTGGGAGGCATGCTGGGTTGGAAATTATAAGTGCTTGGCTCCAGTCTTATGTGGCCAATATCAATCACTCTGACACATTTTACTTATATGATACTGTTGATTAAAACAATTATGAACTATATCTTAATGTATTATTTCCCTCTATCCCCTGTTGAAAACCAAAACACATCTGTAAACTTCATTCTGTAATAATTGTGACTGCCTCTAGGAAAACATGACTAAAGTCGCACAATCCAAAATATTGAAAATGGCCAATTTTCACAAAATGGGTCCGCAAGCAGTCACATGTGTGAACTTCTGTAACTTTATTTTTTTCCCATAAAAGAATTCATTAAAACCTTATTGTTTGTCGCTGATGACTTTCCCAGAGATGATCATATTTGTTCTACTTTCTGTTATTGAAATAAGGTAAATCCCTGAGTCAGGACAAGATTTCAACAGGAGTCAGAACAAGGATCAGTCAAGGAGCTCAGCCTTAACAAATTTGTTTTTAGTATAGTATTGTTACATAATATTCTGATGCCAAGCATAAAGGTGCATGCAAAGCAGTTCAAAATTAGTAAGGCAGGTTGCGACTAACGCTAGGTACAGTATATTTGGGCACCATTTTGAACTTGATTGCTGACAAGGCACGAGTGACCCTCCTGGACACCCCCACCCCAAAGCATCAAACCCCTCCCCCAACAGGAAAACCCCCACAGGAATACCATTAAAGCCCCCTCTTCTACCCCACTCATTTCTGACTCTAATCTAGCAGGTATAGAAACAAAATGGCTGCCCTCCACCACTATGGAGATCCCTGGAAGGTGCTAAGAAGACTGGAGACAGGAGTTTGATGAAAAGCCATTGAGGGATGAGGGGTCTGAAGAAGCACCTAAAGGGAGGTGGATGACTGGAATGTCTTCCCAGGGGAAGTGATGGGAACAAAGACAGTGACAGAATAAAAAAAACAAACATGTGTAAAAGACACAGACAATCTCTATATAAAGAGAATATTGAATCAAAACAAAAAGACCAAAGAAATTAACAAGATTAAAGCAGTTACTCACCTGCAGCAAGTGTTCACTGGTATATATTCTCACATATCGGTGACATCATCCACAGAATCCAATACAGACAGTAAAAAAGTGACATATCACTTTAAATTTTAGCCTCGCCCATACCATATGCACGCTGGTGCCTTCCTTCTTGATGTCAGCTTGTGTGATTTGCAGTTCAATAAGAAAGCTAAGAAGCTAACTAGGGGAGGTGGGCGGATTGTGAAAATTATATACCTTCTATCATAGAAACATGGAAACATGATGGCAGTTAAAGGCCAAATGGCCCATCCAGTGTGCCCATCTGGAGTAACCATTACCTCTTCCTATTTTTCTGAGATCCCATGTGCCTATCCCAGGCTTTCTTGAATTCAGACACAGTCACTATCTCCACCACCTCTTACGGGAGACTATTCCACGTATCTACCACCCTTTCTGTAAAAATGTAATTCCTTAGATTACTCCTGAGCCTATCACCTCTTAACTTCATCCTATGCCCTCTCATTCCAGAGCTTCCTTTCAAATGAAAGAGACTCGACTCATGCCCATTTACATCACATAGGTATTTAAAAGGCTCTATCATATCTCCCAACTCCTGCCTTTCCTACAAAGTATACAGATTGAGATCTTTAAGTCTGTTCCCATACGCCTTATGACAAAGAGCACACAACATTTTAGTAGCCTTCCTCTGGACCGACTCCATCCTTTTTATATCTTTTTGAAAGCACGGCCTCCAGAATTGTACACAATATTCTAAATGAGGTCTCACCAAAGTCTTATGCAGGGGCATCAATACCTCCTTTTTCCTACTGGCCAGAACTCTTCCCTTTGCACCCTAGCATCCTTTTAGCTTTCGCCATCAGTTTTTCAACCTGTTTGGCCACCTTAAGATAATCACATACAATCACACCCAATTCCTGGTCTTCTGTCATGCATACAAGTTCTTTACTCCCTAACCTGTACCGTTCCCTCAGGTTTTTGCAGCCCAAATGCATGACCTTGCATTTCTTAACATTAAATTTTAGCTGTCAAATTTCAGACCATTCTTCAAGCTTTGCCAGGTCTTTCTTCATGTTATTCACACCATCCAGGGTGTCTACTTTATTGCAGATTTTGGTATCATCTACAAAGAGGCAAATCTTATCCGACAGCCCTTCAGTAATATCGGTTATAAAAATGTTAGTCAGCAGATCCAACAGCAACATAATCACCTGGATGTGCTTTCTAAAATGTCATTCTATATATCAGTACCATGATAACGAAGGTCATAAAATGCCACTGAATATATTCAGCCAAGTTAACTAGCTAAAAATGTCTGGTTAACTTTAGAACAATTTTCTGCAGTGACCAAAAGTTATCCAAATACAGTATGTTTAGCTGGCTAGCATTGAAGTTCAGTACCATCTGGCTAAATTAAATTCATACCATCAAGCCAGCTTCTTTTAAATGGATACATTTTGTCTGACCAATGAATTGGCCAGAAAAAAATGTATTTGGTCAATGAGGGGCACATTTTAAAACAAATATCGGTCTAGGTGACTTCCAAAGCAACCTGGAGAAATCTTTTGAATAAAGGCTCCTAGTTTATGTTCTTTTCATGTCAGTGTTAAATTACAGACAGAAAACTGATTGAGTAAAAAAAAAAATATGAAACTGCAGATAAAGAAAACTGAAGAAAATAATATTCATAAACATGTTAGGTTCTCTTTTACTAAACTGTGGTAGAGGTTTCAAACAAGGCCCGGAGAACTGAATGCTCCAATGCTGCTTCGACAGTCATAGAATTCTTATGAGCTTCGGAGTAGCGTCAGAGCATTTAGCGCTCAAGGCTGTGGTAGAAACTTCTATTGCGGCTTAGTAAAAGTGAGGGATAGCAACAAAATGAATATACAATATTAGTAAAACATAGATGGTTTAAATATGGTAAGTAGGGAGTATTTCTACAGGGATCTCTACTCTTTAAAAAAGGAAATATATTTTACCTGATATCATTTTCGGAGAATCTCCTTTGTATGTCCTCTTTTTCTCTTTCTTTTTTCTCTTTCCTTTCATTCTTTCTCTCATCCTGGTTGCTTTCTTCATCACCTGATTCTTTATTTTTGTCTTTCATACAGTTTTGTGATACTTTTTGCTTTTCACTTTCCCTCTGCTCTCTCTCCTTTTTATTAACCCTTTCTTGCTTGTCTAGTTCTTTATGTGCTTCTGCTTCTTCCTCCTTAGGAAATATTAGTTGCTCATTACCCTTCCCTTCCTGCCTGCCCTCTGTTTTCTTATCTATTTCCCTTGACCTGATAAGAAAAAGGATTTAAGGAAAATAAACAGAAAGAAAAGAAGTTAGCAGTAAAGCAAAATGCATGCAAAAAATAAACATATAGGAATTTAACAGAAAGGAAATAGCAGGAAAACATAGCATTGATAATGAAAAGAAAAGTATGAAAAGTATGTAGTGAATAGGAACATTTTTCAATGATATCTATATATATTTTCTTTGCACTGTGAATAATCAAAGTAATGCTCTAAACATACAAAGGGAATGATTGGCAACAAAACTCCTTTGCAAAAAGATGAGTCTTGAGCAGTCACCTAAATTGGTCAATATTCTTACATAGATGTACTTGTCCAGGCAATAAATTCCACAATCTGGCTCCTCCTATTGAGAAAGATGCCTGACTTGTTGGCATATAATGTGCTGAGTCCACCAACAATTGCATTGCTGTCTCTGACCTTAATGATCTCTTTGACTTATACACTTCTAATGTTTTCTTCAACATTCTGTTGTCTGTCCATACAAAGTCATTAAAACTTTATACTGTACCCTACATTTCACCGGCAACCAATGCATCAAATGGTTGCTGCCTACTAAAAACCGAGCTGCATGCTTTAACTTTACATTTTGCTATTCCTAAATATAAAGCGTTACAGTAATCCACATTACAGAGTACATGACACTGCATAATTGTCCTAAAATCCAACTGCAAAACATCTGTTTCAGTCTCTTCAACAAGTGTAATTTAACGAAAGATGACTGCACCACTTGTGTCATTTGTGCACTCATTGTCAACTTGGAATCTAACATAACTCCTAGCACACACATTTCTTTCTTTATAGTTACAACACAGTCTCCTGTCCTTTCTTCCTTAGGCCAATCTTGTTCTTCCTGTTTACTTAGATTATAAACATAACTTGTGTTTTAGCTACATTTAGAAGTAATTTATTTTCACTCATCAATCCCTTTAACTATATATGGCCCTTTCACCCAAATTTTGGACAGGAGAGAATAGAAACAGATGTTCTAATGACAAATATTACCTGTCATAATATTAAATATACTAGTCGTTAAGCCCGTTACATTAACGGGTGCTAGAATTTATGTCTGTCTGTATTTTTCTTTCTGTCTCTTTCCTCCCTCCATTTCCCTTTGTAGCGCTGTCTCTGCTTTCTTCCTCAGTCTGCACTCTCAAGCTGTTAACATTACTGCTTAGCTTTTTCTCCCTGCAAGCATCTCTGCTCTCTTTCTCATCCCCAGTCTCTTTGCTATTTTTCTCTTCTTGCAGGGGTCTCTGCTCTCCTTTCTCTATATGTTCCTGATTCCTGCAAACTTCTGTTTTCTCTGTATGCTCTTGATCCTGTGTTTCCCTGTAGGTGTCTCTTCCTTTTTTTTTTTATTCCTTCTTCACGTATGGTTGATTTATTAAAAGTTTTTATATTTTTCCTATTTGTTGCATGCCTGTCTCCTTGGTCGCTGTATGTTTCTCTTTTTTTGCTTTCTGTGTTTGTTTGTGTTTTTTTGCTGATTGTCTACTTGGTCACTGTCAGTCTGTCTGTCTGTCTCATTGGCTGCTGTATGTCTTTTTTGCAGTCTAACTCCTTGGCCACTGTATGTCTGTATGTCTTTTTTTCCTGAATTTATCCTTGGGCATTGTATTTGTTATTTTTTTCTGTTTGTCTCCTTGGCTGTTTGTATTTTTTTTTGCTGTCTCCTTGCCCACTGTCTCTCTGTCTGTCTACTTGGACGCTGTATGTAAGTATGTCTGTATTTTTTTTTGTTGTCTGTCTCCTTGGCTGCTGTATGTCTGTTTGTCATTTTTTTCCTGTGTCTCTCTCTCTCTCCTTGTTCTCTGTGTTTTGTTATTTTTTCAATCTGTCTCTTTAGCCCCCTGTCCTTCTGTGAGTGTCTGTGTGTCTCTCTCTCTCCTTGTCCTCTGTGTTTTGTTATTTTTTCAATCTGTCTCTTTAGCCCCCTGTCCTTCTGTGACTGTCTGTGTGTCTGTCTCTCCTTGTCCACTGTTGTTTGTTTGTTTTTTTAAATCTCTCTTTAGCTCCTGATCCCCTCTCACTGACCCTTGCGACTGCATGTTATTCCGGCTGGGTTTCCATGGCAACCCTGCTCGCGGGTCTGTGAGTGTAGGGCCATTTTGTTATTTCCTCGTGGGAAGCTGTCCGGGTCTGGCGGCGCCGTGTAGGGCGGAAGCGGGGAGGCGGGGCCTCAGCAACGGCCGGGTGGCTCGTGCCGCCGGCCCCCAGGAGCCCGAGGCCGGCGGCGGGGGAGGCAGGGACATGCCTGGCGTGCCATGGTGCAGGAGGAACGGAGATCGGCAGCTGGCTGCGGTTTGGCTTGTGGAGGCGATCGGTTGGTGACGTATAAGCACGCATGCGCACTCCTTCGGCCACAGACCTACAGCGCACGGAACACGCAAATAGGAGTGCGCATGCGCGGCTAGCTTTTTATTATATAGGATAAGCTGAAAATAGATATTTGTATTATTTAGCATTATGGGTCAATATAAGTCAGTTCATTTACGGGGTCTGCCTACTGACAAAATGTTATGCACTGTTAAAATCATTTTGTTATTATTAATATATACTCTGAAATCTTTATTCATACAAATTATGTTTATGCAGTTGAAAAGAGGTTTACAAGTGACTACTT